>NC_092760.1:77376879-77679909 GCF_047496795.1 Chiloscyllium punctatum
GGGCTGGAGGAAAGGTAGGTAAGGAGGTGATAGGTGGATGCAAATGGGGGCTAATTGTGATAGTTCAGTGGGGACGGTGGAGCGGGCTATGGGAAGGAAGATGGACGGATAGGACATGTCAAGAGGGCGATGCTGAGTTGGAGGGTTGGATCTGGGAGAGGAGGTTTGGGAACTAATGATATCGATGTTGATGCCATGTGCTTGAAGGGTCCCAAGGTGAAAGATAAAGTGTTCCCTCCAGTCTTGCATAACTGAAGTAGTTGCCTGTGTCTATCACCTTGTTTTGAGTATGATTCTTTTCCAGTCTACTGGCACCTCTTCAACATCTAGTGAGTCTAATTTATCAATATCTCCAAAATCTCCACATTTACTCTTAGATGTCATTGATCCTGGACACTGTCAATGGAGATGTACTGTTTTTGAAGGACTTCTGATTCTATACCTGCATTTTCTAAATATCAGAATCTTTGTTTTTGCTGGGATTATTTGTGTGCAAAAAATTGATAACATACTCCGAATGGAATTATTGAAGAAAATGATCACTCGCTATGCTTAATACTTGTGTTCATTCTTTTACAGCCTGTCAACATACCCTATGGTTCTTACATATTTCCTGATTACACATTTGCTAACATTCTGAAAGGATCTTCTTTCGTTACATTTTGGGTCTGAAGTTATTTCTTTTCTAGGGATCCCTTTGTCTTCCAATCATCCTTTTCATGTATTTGATACTTATTTTATACTAATCCCAGTTAATACCTTCCGTTTGCCTTCTGTGGGATTTTCCCGCTTTTCTCTTGATTTGTCCACTTAGTTTTATACTTGCCTGGTTTATACTTGTGAATTCCAGGCATGTATGTCTATCCTATATGCCATGCATTGTTTCTGAAAGGTGTTCAACCCATCAACCAACTGCAGAACAGCCATACAAAACCAATTTCCCTTTAATTGGCCCTTCCAAGATGATGCACCTGACACCTGAATGTGTCTCAAATTTCTGAATTTTAAAACTATTTTTATTACTTTGGATCATTTATGCACATACGGTCAAACTTCACGCTGAAGCACTTGAGCATTGCAATTGCACATTCTGAACCCACATGAACGCAGGGCAGCTGAGAAAAGTAAAATAAGTGAGAATGCACCAAATAATAATTATAAATAAAAGTAGAAAGGAAACAACTACAAGGAATCCACTGAGCAAATTTTGAGGAACCAGTCAGAAGGATCAGAATTAAGATGAAGGCCATGAGGTACGTTTACTGTGAACACGGCATAATGAAGGTGAAAATGTACAAAACCAATCTCATCAAAAAGTTTGAGATTAAACCTAATGATGAAATTACAAAATGTCTTCTGTAACTTTTTTAAACAGAGGATGGTACGCGTATGGAATGAGCTGCCAGCAAAAGTGGTTGGGGCCAGTACATTAACAACATTTAAAAGACATTTGGACAAATAAATGGATAGGAAAGGTTTAGAAGGATACCGAGTTCGTGTGGATGGACATTTTGGTCAGCATGCACCAGTTTGGGCCAAAGGGTCTGGGTCAGTGCTATAGGACTCTATGACTATCTGTGAATAGATAGTAAAAGTGAGATGTTTTGACTGTGTGGGTTATACTCAACCTAATGGGGTGAATCATTACTTTGCAAGTGTAAAATGGTTGACTACAAGTCTGTAATGGAAATAATTACAGGAAAGACACAAAACAGGCAACCAAACTCTCATCTGTTTTGCACCAATGCAAAGTATCGGCCCCTTTTGATAAACCAACCCAAGTTATATATTTCACAAAATAAACAGTTACTCAAAGGACTAGTAATTGTTGCAAAGTAATTGCATGAAGTATATTCAGGAAATCAATAAAGATGTATTTATTTTTAACAATTAATTTGTACAAACATTTTAGCTTTAATATTGCAGAAGTTCATTCAATTGAGCCATATGGCAATATGACATCAAAAGATGTAATTATCTAGAATTTGCTGTGTCTTGGATAAAAAGTTTTTTTTTGGTTTTTTTGCAGTTTAAAACCTATAGTAAGTAAACCGTTCTATTCTGTAGGAATTACAAACAGAACATAAAAAGCTATTGCCATGTTGCATAGTTTCATATTGTGTGGAGTTTAATCTATGCAATGTGTGATGAATTATCGATGTACAAAAATAAACTATCAATTATATCTTTAATATATTAACCATTTGTCTGCACACACTTCCTGTCTGCAAAATGTTATTTGTGAACTTCTGGCATTATAATTTTCCCAAGTCCACGTTTCGTGTAGAAACTGCCATGCAAATTAGTTTCACTGTACTTGTCATTCTGACAATAGTGCTAACATATTACCAGAGTTTTACATCACCACTTTTAATGCAGAAAAGTTTAAATGTTCAAATTGCAGTTAATTTTTAAACTAATCATAACAGAATCAAATTTCATGCAGTAATAAAATGACTTACAAAAAGGGAACTGAATTATATACAAATGTGTCATCCAATTATCAACACTTCACCAGAAAACAATTTGTTTTTTGATGCCTATGCAACAGCACATCTGAGGCTAATGATTACTGAAGTGTAATTGTCCTGATCAAGTTGATATATAGGTTGGAAGTTATTCATAAGACTTTGAGTAATTAACATGTCTTTTCAATTCATGGTATCATGTTGTTTTGTGATCAACTTGAACTTTAATTTCCTGGCTGCATTACTTGTGCTGTTAAAAGGTTCTACAGATGTATTTATACTTCACCTTCTCACCGTACTTTGGAACTGCAAGTGAAACAGCAGAGGATTTCATGTCAGAAGCAAAAGTCCTTTTACACTCTTGAATGCTGTCAGACTTGGGATGCCTCTGAAACGTTGCTTAAAACGTTGCATTAATGTAATGACAATGTCAAGAATTTAGCTTTTTTTTGTGAAGTACTTCCTATATAATGGTTAAAATTAACTCTTGCCTCACTTGCAAGCCCAGTATAATGAACACTTTTCAGGGCTACAAAAAGTATTGGTCTCAACTGCTCTCTACTCTTTCCAGTGATAGCTCAGTCCAATTTACTCCGAGTAATGTTGACATTTTTATAACAATGCGAAAAAGTTCCATGGGCCCAAGGTTTATTTGAAATCTGCTCTGAAAGCTTGTGATTTCAAATAAACCTGTTGAGCGATAACCTGGTGTCGTGTGGCTTCTGACTTTGTCCACCCAAACCAACACCAGCACTTCCACATCAAAGATAGAGAGGAAGCAGTGGATGTAATGTTCACAGTGTTCCAGCTGTAATCTAACTAATACCTTGTGCTGTTTTTAGAAAAATATCCCTATGTTCATTCTCCACTTCATTTGCAAAAAAGACCATTTGTGTTCTCTGTTACCTGCCAAACTTGATGATTGATGATTTGTGATTCATGGACAAGGACTCCCAGAGCTTTTTGCAGTCTTTCTCCATTCAAATAATATTTGACTGTTCTATTCTTCCTGCCAAAGTGCATAAACACACATTTTCCTACATAATAGTCCATCTGCCAAGTTTTTGACATCTCCCTTTACCTGTGAATATCTCGCTGGAGACTGTCATCCTCACCACTTGCCTGCCCACTATTTTTGTGCCCTCTGCAAATTTAACTGTAATGCATTCACCTTCCTTGCATAAGTAATCTAGATCATAGTTTCCCTAAGTGTGGAAACAGGCCATTTGACCCAACAAGCCCACACCAACCTCCAAAGAGTAACCCACCCAGACCTATCCCCTAGTCTATTGCTCTACATTTCCCCTGACTAATGTACCTCACCTAGTCATGATTTGGAGACGCCATTGTTGGACTGGGGTGTACAAAGTTAAAAATCATGCAACACCAGCTTATAGTCCAATAAGTTTATTTGAAAGCACTACATGCTTCCAAATAAACCTGTTGGATTATAACCTGGTGTTGTGTGATTTTTAACTTTGTACCTAGCCTGCATATCCCTGAACACTAGTATAGCCAATTCACCTAACCTGCACGTCTTTGGACAGCGGGAGGAAACCAGAGCACCCACAGGAAACCCACACAGACACTGGGAGAAGGTACAAACTCCATGGAGACTATCACCCAGGAATTGAACCCAGAATCCCTGGTGTTGAGGCAGCAGTGTTAACCAGTGAGTCACTATGCCACACACAGAATGAGTATATATTATAAATAATAGCACTGATCCTTGTTGGACTTCATTAGTTACAGTTTGCCATCTTGAAAATGTGCCCTCCCCCACCAGATTTTAAATGTCCAACTTCTATTAGGTAGCCAATCCTCTATCCATGCTCACATTCTACCTTCAACACCATGCACACTCATTAAGTAACCTAATATGTGATACTTCGTGAAACACCTGAAAATCCAAATATATTATGCCCACTGCCTCCTCTTTGTTCTTGTTGTGGTTCTGTTCGCCAAGCTGGGAATTTGTGTTGCAGACGTTTCATCCCGTCTAGGTGACATCCTCAGTGCTTGGGAGCCTCCTGTGAAGCGCTTTTGTGATCTTTCCTCCGGCATTTATAGTGGTTTGAATCAGCCGCTTCCAGTTGTCAGTTCCAGCTGTCCACTGCAGTGGTCGGTATATTGGGTCCAGGTCGATGTGCTAATTGATTGAATCTGTGGATGAGTGTCATGCCTCTAGGAATTCCCTGGCTGTTCTCTGTTTGGCTTGTCCTATAATAGTAGTGTTGTCCCAGTCGAATTCATGTTGCTTGTCATCTGCGTGTGTGGCTACTAAGAATAAGACCATAAGACATAGGAGTGGAAGTAAGGCCATTCGGCCCATCGAGTCCACTCCGCCATTCAATCATGGCTACTGGGCACTTCAACTCCACTTACCCGCATTCTCCCCGTAGCCCTTAATTCCCCAAGACAACAAGAATCTATCAATCTCTGCCTTGAAGACATTTAGCGTCCCGGCCTCCACTGCACTCTGCGGCAATGAATTCCACAGTCCCACCACTCTCTGGCTGAAGAAATGTCTCCGCATTTCTGTTTTGAATTTACCCCCTGTAATTCTAAGGCTGTGTCCGTGGGTCCTAGTCTCCTCACCTAACAAAAACAATTTCCTAGCATCCACCCTTTCCAAGCCATGTATTATCTTGTACGTCTCTATTAAGTCTCTCCTTAATCTTCTAAACTCCAATGAATACAGTCTCAAGATCCTCAGCCGTTCCTCATATGTGAGACCTACCATTCCAGGGATCATCCGTGTGAATGTCCGCTGGACACGTTCCAGTGCCAGTATGTCCTTCCTGAGGTGTGGGGACCAAAACTGGACACAGTACTCCAAATGGGGCCTAACCAGAGCTTTATAAAGCCTCAGTAGCACAATGGTGTTTTTATATTCCAACCCTCTTGAGATAAGTGACAACATTGCATTTGCTTTCTTAATCACAGCCTCAACCTGCATGTTGACCTTTAGAGAATCCTCGACTAGCACTCCCAGATCCCTTTGTACTTTGGCTTTACAAATTTTCTCACCGTTTAGAAAGTAGTCTGTGCTTTTATTCTTTTTGCCAAAGTGCAAGACCTCGCATTTGTTCATGTGGGACACTAGTTAGGACAAACAGGAAGACAGCTAACGATCCGCATCCATGAACACCAACTAGCCACGAAACGACATGACCAGCTATCCTTAGTAGCCACACGCAGATGACAAGCAACATGAATTCGACTGGGACAACACTACTATTATAGGACAAGCCAAACAGAGAACAGCCAGGGAATTCCTAGAGGCATGGCACTCATCCACAGATTCAATCAATAAGCACGTCGACCTGGACCCAATATACCAACTACTGCAGCAGACAGCTCGAACTGACAACCGGAAGCAGCAGATTCAAACCACTACAAATGCCGGAGGAAAGATCACAAAAGCACTTCACAGGAGGCTCCCAAGCACTGAGGATGTCACCTAGACAGGGGACGAAACGTCTGAAACACAAATTCCCAGCTCGACGAACAGCACCCGAGCTACAAATCTCACAACTTTGAGCCTCTTTGTTCTGCTTGTTAACTTGAAAAATTCTACTTGTTGCACATAATTTCCCTTTCATGAACCAATGCTGATTTTGTTTGATCATATGCATTTCTAAATGCTCTGCTATAACATGCTTTACAATAGACTGTAACATTTTCCCTGTAACAGACGTTAAGCTAACCAGTCTATTATTATATGTATTTTTATTTCCTTCCCCTTTTTAAACAAAAGTGGACAGTTTTCCAGTCTTGGACTTTTCAAGAATCTAAGGATTCCTGAAAGATTACTGCCAATGCATTCCCTATCTCTAGCTGCTTTCATTAATATCTTAAGATTCATGCCATTTCATCCAGGTGACTTATCGGTCTTTATCCTCATTACTTACCCTAGCACTTTTTCTCTAGCAGTTATTGTATTTATTTCCTCTCCTGCTGAATATTTAGTAACTTTGGAACGCCATTGGCATCTTTTACCGAGAAGACTGATTCAAAGTAATTATTCAACTCCTCTGCCACTTTCTGGTTCCCCGTTTACATTTCATTGGCCCCTTTCTCTAAGGGGCCTGTTTTCACTTCGGTGTTTGTCTTTTTACATATTTAAAGAAGTTCTTGCTGTCTGTCTTGATACTACTTGCAAGTTTACCCTAAATTTATTTTCTTCTACTATGATTTTGGTCATCCTTTGGTTTTTAGAACTTTCCCAATCCTCTATCTTACCAGTTATCTTTGATAATTTTTGTCTTTTACTCTGATACCATCCTTAACTTCCCTAGTTAATGATGGCTTCTTCAAAATCTGCTCCCCAAGTTTTTGTCAGCCAGCTCTGTCCTCATTCTTTTGTAGTTACCTTTTAAGCTTAGAACAGTTGTTTCTGACCTAATTGCCCTGTCTCTCAAACTGATGCTAAATTCTACCATGTTTTGGTCCCAAATGCACTCTGCATTTTTCCTCATGGCCCCCTTCTGCCATATTCTACATGAAGATGTGATGCATGGTTAATGTATTGTGTTTGTTACATGCCTTTGTATTCTGGTTTATTCTCTGTCCCCATCCTGTGCCCACACAACTAATGTTAGGGAACCTCTGAAGTATCTTTTTTCAATTTTATATTTCTATCCATAAGGATTCTTTATTTATTCTGATTCAATATTTTTAACTGTAATATTTAATCCATCTCATAGCATCAATGCTCCTTTACACCCTTCCTTCCTGTCCCTTTAGAAAGCTTCACAATCCTGAATATTTAGTTCTTAGATTTGATCCCCTTGTAACCATGTCGCTGTAATGACTACACGATCATCCCTACCATCCTGAATTTGTGTTTAATTCATCTATTTTGTTCTGAATACTACATGCCTTCAAGTAAAGAGCCATTAATCTTGCCTGATTACCATTTTTTTTTCCTTTTTGCTGTTACTTAACTATTAGAAAACGTAATCAAATACTCGATACAATAACTTAACGAATTAACAGGTCCAATATAGTAACATCCCATAAATACACCCCTTGTCAAAAGGGCAAATCCAACACAGATTCTTACAATCCAGAGGGAACAACATCCAGCGAGAGATTTCAGAAAAGGTCCATTAGGAATCATTTGCTGAAGCTTGCAACCGTACTCAAACGACTTGTGATTGCTACAGCAAGAGACAGCCTGAACTTGGAGAACTGGCCACTCCCATTGGACAACGTTTTTAAAAAAAAACTTAAAGGCCTCTTATATTATTGACTTAAGCTGGCTGTCTAGCCACTGCAGTACTTCTATCTTTAATCCTCACTTCAGGAAAAGCCAGGATAAAATAACCATGTGAAGTGTCAGCTTTGTGACACCTCTTTCTCTCTCTTTTCCCCCCCCCCCCCCAACAAAAACAGCATACTATCAATATACAAAGATGGTTTTATTTTAAAACCCCTTAGTCTTACTCTGTTAGTAGACTATATGTACACCACATTGACTCTAAACATGCAAACGTTCACTATTACATTCTATTTCAGTCAGTTTGCTCCTGCTACCCAAACTTTCATCTTTCTTCTTCCAAGTCACGACAATGTGTTGGCAATCACATTTTCTTGTCTGCAACGTATAATTTTCAAAGTGAATAGCTGCAATAATAAATTCCATCTAAACAGTCTGGAATTGTCATTAAAATTGTCCAAAAATATTAGTGGGTTATAATCAGTACATATAATTGTTTCAGGCACACTACTGGCAATTTAAATGTTGTAATACCAAAACCAAGCTCAAGGTCTCTTCAAGTATGGAATATTTCTATTGATGAATGTGCAATTTCCTAAAGAAATACCCAATAGGTGTTTCTATCTTTTTGTCGTCATCTTGTAAGAGTGCAGCATTACCCACATCACTCGCATCGATATCCACCTTGAATGGCTTTGCATAACTCGGTGTGGCTACTGCAGTGCAGTGATTAACACAGCTTTCAGGCTGTCAAATGTCTTCTGATAGTTTTCCATCCACTGACCTTTTCTGCATTTCTTCAAAAAGTTAGTAGAGCAATCACACTGCTAAAATTTGGTATGAACTTCCTATAAAATCCACTCAATCCCAGGAATAATAGTACTGCTCTCTTCACTGATGGTATGGGGCAACTCCCAAATAACCTTTGTTTTCACATTCCGTGGGGCCATTTATCCATGTCCGATAACATGGCCCAGGAACATGACTTGGGCTTTGGTGAATTCACTTTTAGCCATGTTTATTGCCAAGCCTGCCTCCCAAAATCGATCAAATAATTCTAATAAAGGTTGCAAATGTTCGTTCCAAAAATCACCAGGTTGTCGATGTACACACACAATTGGGTAATCTAGAAACCATTTTATTGGTTAGTCTTTGAAATGGGGCTGGCACAGTTTTCACGCCAAAGGGCATGACTTTGAATTGATATAGTCCATTTGGTGTTATGAAAGCCAAAATGTTTTTGTTCTTTTGGATAAAGCGACCTGCCACTATCCTCTGAGTAAGTCGCAACTTCTCAATACAGTCTTTCAAATGAGGAATAGGGTATGAATCAGATTTTGCAACTGCATTAGCTTTGCAATAGTCCAAACATAATCCTTGGGTACCATCTGGTTTTGGCACCATTACTATGGGTAAGCTCCAGTTGCTGCAACTCACTTGGGTTATATTATCTTTGAACACGCATCCAATCTCTTTCTGAATCTGTGCCAATTTTAGAGGGTTAAGTCATAGAGATCTACAGCAAGGGAATAGACACTTCGGTCCAATCCGTCCAAGCCGACCAGATATCCCAACCCAATCTAGTCCCACCTGCCAGCACCCAGCCCATATCCCTCCAAACCCTTCCTATTCGTATACCCATCCAAATGCCTCTTAAATGTTGCAATTGTACTAGCCTCCACCACATCCTGTGGCAGCTCTTTCCATACACGTACCACCCTCTGTAAAAGCATTGCCCCTTAGGTCTCTTTTATGTCTTTACCCCCTCACCCTAAACCTATGCACTCTAGTTCTGGACTCCCCAACCCCAGGGAAAAAACTTTGCCTATTTATCCTATCCATGCCCCTCATGATTTTGTAAACCTCTATAAGGTCACCCCTCAACCTTCAATGCTCCAGGGAAAACAGGCCTAGCCTGTTCAGCCTCTCCCTATAGCGCAAATCCTCCAACTCTGGCAACATCATATGAAATACTCTGTCAGCTTTCTGTCTATCTGGACTCCTTATTAAATAATTCACTTCACATTTAAATTTGATAAGGTCCACTAAACCTTTCATTTAAAGGTTCACCTTTCACTGGAAGTAATACGAGCACTATTTCTGTTGCCAAAATTGCAATTTTTTGATTTCTTGTCTGCTTCCTGTTGCTTCATGTACTGTGATACTTTAAATGCTGTCTTGCCAACTCCCCCATTCTATTTAATCTTGCCCTAAAAATTGACACATAGTCTAAATATGTGATCTTTAAACTCAACAATTTCTTTTTAATTAACTTGAGTAGTCCTCTCATGTCATGCCCAAAATCTAATTCTAATTTGGTCGATTCATTTGGTGCATCCCTAACTACAAAAAGTACAAACAGAATTTTTTTCCCAATCATCTAGTTTGATGCCACCATTCAAATGCTCCCTGTAATTCTGGATGGTATGCAGTGGATTTGAATTGTTTTATTGTTGTATTTCTGGGTAGTCCGTATCTAGTGAGAAATTTGAGTAACTCTTCAGCAATCCTTTTAGCTGTGATATTGGATAATAGTTGGCCTCTGGAAGCATAGTGGACACATCCATTATTGTCAACAAATACCGATTCCCACTTTGTGTTTCAGGTAGGGGGTCCTGTGCAATCAATTAAGACTCTTGTGAAAGGTTCTTCAAATGCAGGTTTGGGTATTAAAGGTGCTGGTTTTGTCACTGCCTAAGGTTTTCCAATTACCTGATGTGTGACATATCGGGTAAAATTAAACTACATCCTTATGCAGTCCAGTCCAATTAAAAATGCTTTTGTTTTTGCTTGAGGTTTTCTTACTCCTAAATGCTGCTATTGGTACTTCATGTGCTACCCAACACACCATGTTTCTATAACCCACTGGTAATACAACTTGATGAACTTCTGTCCATTTTTCATCCATCTGAATATGTGATGGTCTCCATTTTCTCATTAATACATTATTTTTAGGATAATAACATTCAGGAATACACTCAGATTCTTCTTTACATGCTTTTTGATACAATTGCTTCACTTTTTCATCTTTCTGTAGTAACTCAGTTAATTTCTCTGAAGTAAAAATATCCACTTTGTCCTCCACCTGTTCTTGTTTTGTCTCAATCATTCGATCAAACGTGGACTTTGATAATTGTACTTCACCCTCCTTATCTCCTCCTGCTTCAATTGGTGGCTTTGTCATCTTATTATCACATAGGGAAAAAAAAATCCTAGGATATATTTACTGTAATACCTCAGTTGCCTGATTTTTCCACTGGTTTTTCAGCCACAGTAGGCACCTATGATCCAGTTATATCGTTACGAAGAACAAATTGTATTCACGGAGCCTAGAGTTCCTCCAGTGCACCGACCAGCATTTCTCCACTTTTTACCAGACACTCCAACTCACTTTATATAATGGAGCATTTCTCATCTCAGAGCCATGTGCTAGCACTTTTTCTAGCAATAGTTCTTCTGAATTACATATCGCCTCATCTCTCAAAATCAAAAATTGACATGATCCCATATTTCTTAATAATGTAGCTTCTTTACCTGCTGCTCCTGGCCTAAGTAAGGAAGCCTTACCAAGTAAATGGTTTAAAAAGCTGTGGCACTTCTTAACCAACCTCGAACCAGGTTGTACATTCTAGTGCAGCTTTTTAGCCTCCACACTGTTTTCCTTTACCTCTTTAACAAAATTCACTGGCTTATCCTGTTTTCCTACATCAGTCTTTCTAATGTTTTTTTTAAACCTCCAACTCTGACTTCATGTGGCCTACTTTATTGCAGTGAAAACATCTGAGCTTTGTCATTTTTCTGTCCCCAACACGTGTTTCCTTTTCACCTTGTGGTAAGCTATCTTTATTATTTTCACTGGGATCTTCTTTTCCCTTACACCCTGAGGATTTCTCTTTCTCCAATTTCTATCCCTCACACTTTGTTTGATGCTTTCAAATTCAATGTACATTTGATCAGGGTCCCTCCTTAGATTCCTGAAAAATCTGTCGACTTCTGGCACTAGCTCATGTGAAGGCTTGAGATGGCTTTCTTCACCTTATCCTCCCCAGATATCTCCTCTGATAGTGACACAAATATCTCACTGGCTCTACCTAACAACCTTGTTTGGATCAACAAAACCCACCTGGTCATCGGCCACTTCATTTGTTTAGCTACTTTCTCAAATGAAATGAGAAAGGCTTCTACATCCTCCTCATCAAATTTAGACAATGCTTGGACATATTTAAACACATCCCCACCAGGGTCTTTGGCAATGATAGGTTTGCTCATTATCATGAAGGCTACATTCTTCCTTTACGTCTACCCTCTTAAGTCAACTTTCCTGTCTAATTGTCAACTTCTGAAGTTCAAACTCCCTTTTTCCTTGTTTTTCTTCTCTTTCTTCAGTATAGACGTTCCACTCTTTTTCATTTTGTTCTGCCAGAGCTGTTATCCTTTTCTCTTTACTCTGCTTTTAATCGTAATTCAAACTCTTTTGATTCCTTTTCATACTCTAGCTGTTTCATCTACAATTGAATTGAATCCATTTCTAAAGATTCCAGTGGCATTTCCACCAAATTCAAATACCGTGCTATTGCTGTAATTATTTCTTCTTTCCTCACAGACAAAGGCAACCCCAATTCCAACTTGTCTGCCAATTCCAACAGCTTTGTCTTGCTCACTTTTTGTAAAAGTCCCAAAGTAATTTCTTCCACCTCCAGGAATCTCTTCACGACTAGGAGAGCTATTACTCCACAAAGCACTGTTTAAACCAACCAAATTCAACACTCGGAACAAAAGACAGTAACACCTACCACTCGCCACCTTTTTGAGTCCAACAGCCCTAAACCCAAATTGGAATTATAGAATTATTCCAACAAGAGACCCCAATCCGTTATGGACCAAGCCAGACCCCCTCAAAATATTTTACAGTAGCTTAGATCCAAACTTTTTCTTTTTTTTAAAGGTTGATGTGAAGTAGTTGTGCTAGCGATGATGCAACTGGTCAAACCGCTTGGCTTTAGGAAAAACAATTTATACTATAGTTGAAACATGAACAAAAGAAAGTGGAATTTAGAATAACTGAACTATTGGAAAATTTAACCAAATACTCTATACAGTAACAGCTCATTAACTGTTCCAATATAGTGACATCCCATAAACACATTCCTTGTCAAAAAGATAATTCAAACGCAGATTCTTACAAGCAGGAGGGAACAACATCCAGAAAGATTTCAGAGAAAGTCAGGAATCATTTCCTGAAATTTGCAACCCTTCTGGTACTAGAACATCTTGCGCTTGCTACAGCTAAAAAAAAAGCCTGAACTGAGAGAACTGGCCGCTCCCCGTTGTACAACTGTTTTAAAAAAAACTTCAAGGCCTCTTATATTATTAATTTCAGCCAGCTGTCTAGCCACTTCGGCACCTCTGCTTTTACAACCTCTACAAAAAAAACCCAGGACAAGGTCTCCTTTTTAAAGTGACAGCACCATCACAGTATATCCTATCCCACTCTGAATATCATTACCCAAATAGCTGTACTTTAATTTTGTCAAATCCTCTTGCTTTGTGAGCTTACATGAACCATGCTTCTCCCCTCTCCCACCCCTCAAATTAATTTGAAAGACTTCTCTACAGCCCTATTTACCTGATTCATTGATGTCAGCATAGTTCAAGTGAATTACATCCTACCAGAATGAGATCTATGTACCCTGTCCCAGTACTGGTGCTAGTGCCCCACCCCAGATGATAGAGACAAAGCAAAAAACAGAAGTTACAGATAAAAAACAGACACGTGAATGTGACCTCCCTACTCTCTTTGCCACACCTGGAAATCTCTTTCCTTTTTCTAGTCAATGACAACTCCCACTTATCTCCCCAAGTATCTTTCCAAATAATGCAACCACACTCTCTAGAATCCTTTTTGGTCAATGCTGCACTTTATTGGTACTCCAGACCTGAACATTGCTGAATACTATCACAATTTGCTATTTTCACCGATGAGAGCCTGTTACTGTGAGGTTCTACCATAATGCAAATGCATCTGCGCAGTGATGGTTGCTAAATGAAAGGGCCTTCCTCACACATGCCAAATCAAAGCAGCTATCGTCCTCTTTAATGACTGCACTCCTGATGAAGGGATTTTGCCCAAAACTTTGGTTTTCCTGCTGGCCTCATTCTGGATTAAGGGCTTTTGCCCGAAATGTCGATATTCCTGCTCCTCGGATGCTGCCTGACTTGCTATGCTTTTCCAGCACCACTCTAATCTTGAATCCGATCTTCAGCATCTGCAGTCCTCACTTTCGCCTGAAGATCCTAGGAGTCTGCTAGGAAATAATAAGGGCTAAATTCCAAGCTCCAGGGCTACGTGCTGAGGGATGTACTAAAGTTTGGGGCAGCTGTTGCCAAGATGTAGTAGGGAAAGGTCATTGTCTACGGTCTTTCTTCAGAAGTAAAATGGGGGTCCATTTGGTTATCAGACCCTCTCGGTGCCTCAATGCATGTAAATAGTGTCTATAAGAATAAAGAAATGCCTTGCATTTTTTTTGCAACGGGAGGGAACAATTCCAATGTTTGTTCTTGTGCAAAGACTACAGAGGTTTGGTTGCTATATTCATAAAAAGTCTTAATATTCATAATATATTTTTGCAATATAAAAATTAACAAGGGCTAAATTGTATGGTCACTGATAAGTTATTTCTGTTTAACAGCTTGGAAAGGACATAAGGTTGCACAGCCCATCAAGTCTGCACTGACAATAACTACCACCAAAGGTGTATTAATCCCAAATTTCTTGCACTTATCCCATATCCTTAAATGTTATGATAGTTTAATGCTCATCCAAATACTTTTTTAAAGGTTGTAAGGTTTCTGGCCTCCCCTACCTTCTCAAGCAGTGCATTCCACATTCCCACCATCCTCTAAGTGAAAAAGATTCCCTCTGAATTCCCTCCGGATATCATGCCACTTAGCATAAGATTATGCCTCCTTGTGATTGACCTCTCAACCAAGGGAAATCACTGCTTCCCTGCTCATCATATCCAAAACCCTCATCGGCATACTCCTCATAATCTTATACTCTTCAATCATGTACCCCTTCAACTTCTCTGCTCTAAAGAAAGCAAACCAAAGTGAAGTATTTAACCTACGCAAGTATCAGTAAAACCATGTACTGGTTGGTTCTTTATCCAGAGTGTGTTGGACCTTTGAAATAAACTTTCAGCTTGTGCAGTACTGATTCTTGGCACATTTATAGAAGACAGTCCGGTCAATTCATCATTGTGAAAGATAGGTAATCTGCCAATTAATACTAACACAGACAACAGATTTTGGTTCTTTATTTGTTTTTTTAGGGATGCTATCTAGTCATTCAATGCATTGTTAGTGTGGAATTGCTAGACCAGCTGGCCAGTATTCCAGTCAATTCCATATGTTTTTGTATGCACCTGATCAGTCCTTTCCTTTAATTCACTTAGCTATGACTTTTCATAAATCTGACCATGTAACTTTGTAGCTTTGTGTCTAGCAAATCCTGACAGAATCCCTGAAATAATAATTATTATTATTGATGGAATAAAGCCTTAGCATAATAAGTAGAGCATTTCAGTGTAGTGTACCATTCAATAGGGTCATGATGATTTGGTTGTAATCTTTGCTTGGAAGCTTAGATTACTGCTAAGGCTATTGCTATCATAGCTATGGGAGTCAGTGCTCAAAGCAGTATGCATGCACTCAAAGTGATCCGTAAAATGTTGGAACAGAAGTAGCCCATTCGGCCCATAGAGACTGCTCTGCCATACAATAAGGTCAGAGTTTATTTTCCCCCTTGTTATTTCAGTCATCCTTTGTTTTTAAGATTTTCCAAATCCTCTGGCTCAGTACTAATTTTTGCCACATTGTATGTTTTCTCTTTCAATGTGAAGATATCATTAATTCACTTGTTAACCATGTTTGGCTTATTCCCTTCCTAGAATCCTCCTGCCTTACTGGAATATGTCTTTGCTGACAGCCAGCAATGTCTTTAACATCGCCATTGTTTCTCATCTGTATGTGCTGCTAGACTCTTACCTGTCCAGTCCAACCAGTTTTGCCCCCATTCCTTTGCTTATCTTAAATCAGGGTAATTACAAAGTTGTTTCCAGCTCAAGTTCTCCCACACAAGCCAATAACCTGAGTGATCCACACTCCAGCAGATTGCTGAGATTGGTGTGGTGTTGCTTTGTGTAGTGGCTGTATGTGATGATACTTGAATCTGTGGTCCTCTCAGGATGACTTTTTATGTTGCCAAATCTGCCATTCCACTAGAGTTCTTCCTAATTATATGGCTCTGCTAGGTGTTAAATGCTGTGGCTCCTGACCAGTGAGTCAGAGGCTTTACAAATGTGAATCAGTCATCCTATGCCTCCAGCAAGCAAGTGAAAGTACTTGGCCAAGGAAGGATGAGGAGTAACAGGTCCTGACAAGCCAAAGGGATCTGTTCCACGAATCTCCGTCTTTCCCCCTATCCATAAACACCCATGTTTATATTTGTCTGCCTGTCTGTGTGTGGGGGTTTGGTTGGGGGAGCGGGGGAGGGGTGGTGGGTGGTTTCAGCTAGTCATAGAATCATAGAGTGTACAGCACAGAACAGACCCTTCAGCCCAATTCGTCCATGCAAACCAGATATCCTAACCTAATCTAGTCGCATTTGCCAGCACTTGGCCCATATCCCTCCAAACCCTTCCTATTCATATACCCACCCAGATGCCTTTTAAATGCTGCAATTGTACCAGTCTCCACCAGTTTCTCTGGCAGCTCATTCCATACACTCACCACCCTCTGTGTGAAAATGTTGCCCTTTAGGTCCTTTTTAAATGTTTCCCCCTCACCCTAACCCTATGTCCTCTAGTTCTGGACTCCCCCACCCCAGGGAAAAGACCTTGTCTATTTATTCTGTCCATGCCCCTTATGATTTTATAAGCCTCTATAAGGTAACCCCTCAACCTCTGACACTCTGACCTCCCAACTCCTATACTCAATGCTCTGACCAATAAAGGAAAGCATACCAAATGCCTTCTTCACTATCCCATCTCCCTGTGAATCTACCTTCAAAGAACTATGAATCTGCATTCCAAGGTTTTTGTTAAGCAACAGTCCCTCAGACCTTACAATTAAGTGTATAAGTCCTGCTATGATTTGCTTTTCCAAAATGCAGCACCTTGCGTTTATCTAAATTAAACTCCATCTGCCACACCTCATCCTATTGGCCCATCTGATCAAGATCCCATTGTACTCTGAGGTAACCTTCTTCACTGTCCACTACACCTCTAACTTTGACGTCATCTGCAAACTTATTAACTCGACCTCCTATGTTCACATCCAAATCATGTATTGAAATGACAAAAAGTCAAATGATGTCAATGGTTCATAATTGTTTACCAGTAGCTAGAAACTATTTATAATAAGTATTGTGCAAGAATTACTATTTATGTCCAAGGTGATTTCCTCAAACCACGATTTACACCAAAGCAGATTCTCACATTTTTTAAAACTTTGGTAGATCTTCTGCATCTTTCCAAACATCTCCACATAATCATGTGACACTGGCATCATTATACATTATTCATACATATTGCACACAATTATACATTCTACAGATTCTCTTACTCTTCACAAAAGCTCACCCCAATGTACTTCATCTAACCTCATTAACATAGCGTTTACCTTTATCCTCTCATGCAATCATTTGGTTTCCTCTTGCTGCATCTCGTTTAGTTGATGTGTTTAATGTTCCACTGCTTTAGGACCTGTTCCACTTGAAGCTGAGTTTAACTGTGGTCTGTTGCAGCTGCATTTCATTCTCTACATTCTGCTGCCATGCTGCTGAATGAATTCTGCTTTGCTGCAACCTGCTGGCTGTTTATGGCTACAGTTTTTTTCTCTACTCCACTCCGAAGCCTTCAAAACTTTTCCATCACTCTTGGCTGGGTTGGACCTTCTCTTCAAGCTTCTATTGCACCAAAAATAGAATGCACTTCACCTCTCTACAGCTGTCCTTCACACCACTTCCTCTTTCTGCATTGATACCAGAAGTTGATCGTTTAAGTTCCCTTACATCCCTGGGCATCACTGCCCTTGGTTCTCGATTACAATTTCAACTTTACGTAGAGTCATAGAAACGTACAGCATGGAAACAGACCCTTCAGTCTAACTCGTCCACGCCGACCAGATATCCCAACCCAATCTAGTCTCATTTGCCAGCATATCCCTCCAAACCCTTCCTATTCATATATCCATCAGATGCTTTTTAAATGTTGCAATTGTACCAGCCTCCACCACTTCCTCTGGCAGCTCATTTCATACATGCACCACCCACTGCGTGAAAAAGTTGCCCCTTATACTTTTATATCTTTCCCCTCTTACCCTAAATCTGTACCCTCTACTCCTGCACTCTCCAAACCCAGGGAAAAGACTTTGTCTATTTATCCTATCCATGCCCCTCATGATTTTATAAACCTGTATAAGGTCACCCCTCAGCCTCCGAGGGAAAACTATTCAACTTCTCCCTATAGCTCAAATCCTCCAACTCTGGCAACATGCTTGTAAATCTTTTCTGAACCCTTTCAAGTTTCATAACATCCTTCCAATAGGAAGACCAGAATTGCACACAATATTCCAAAATGAAAACTGTCTATATGTAATTAGTTACCAAGCGAAAGACAAATAATTAATGTATGCTTAACCTATATTTCAACAAAATAAAGCTGGAACTGATGGATCTCGAACCGGGGTTTACCGTCTCAAAGGGTGATGAGTCTTTGGAAGTGCCCAAAGGACCGGGGTGGTTCAGTCATTAAGTGTTTTCAAGACTAAGATCAATTCATTTCTACATATTACAAGCATCAAACATATGTCAATCATGTAGGAAAATCTTGTTGAAGAAGGACGTCAGCCATGATCTCTTTTAGTGGTCTACCTTTGCTATGTATGATTTATGAAATGCAAATTGTAGCAACTATAAACTGGTTAACAAGGTTGATAATGATTAAATTCTGGAAAGGTAGTGAGACAAATTATTGTATTTAAGATGCAGTTAAATAACATGACTAAGTGAAATTGTAATTTATATGAAGAATGAGCAATGTTTGTCAAATGGCTTCTTTCCCCATCTATACTTGATTTTATGATAATATTGTGGTTAAAATATTCAAAAGCATATTTAAACATGTCTTCATAGAATATGAAATGATTTATTGGGGTCATAGATGGAATGTCAATTGAAGTGTTTCCAAGAATGTTTTATTTGGCTAGGATTAACAGAGAAAACACTGGAAATTGAAAGATACTAGAAAAAATGCATTGATTGTTGCTGGCAAAAGTCTGAAGTAGATCTGGTGGGTTAAATAACCCATATGATAAGGATTTATCACTTGCTTTTGTTCATTTTATTTAATGAATGATATAATTAAAATTTTGAAGAAAATAACACTTCAATATTGGACAACATAGAAAAGGAAATCAATAGATAATTGCTGTATTCTAGCCTTAATCAAGAGTGTGGGTGATCTTGTAGCTTAATTTGTCGTGTCTATTGACATTTACCCACCATTCCTTGGATACAAGAGAATGATATTATGTTGTTTTCATATTTAATGTACCTGTTTCTAGATCTCCAACTTTCAATTTTTTCATTTCTGTTTTATACACTAAATATTGAGGAAGATGGGCAAGTGTTTAAAGCAGTTATTAGGCACTACTAATTGATCTATAAAACCACCTATCCTCTTGATTAGAGGCAGGGGTTGCTGGTGGGGGGGCGGGTGGGGGTGTTTGGCTCAGAAAAATCCGTGTTATGTTTTGGGTCTGGTGACCCTTCCTCTGGTTTTTCTTCACAGATGCTGCTGTACCTGCTGAGCTTCTCCAGCTGCTTCTGTTTTTTCTCCATGTTATTCCAATTATTTTGTTTGTCTCTAGCATCACCGTTTTTTTATACTTATCTCTCTGCGTTATTAATTGGATTCACTCATTATTCAGCAATTGACACTTGTTATGGACCATGCCAGACCCCCTCAAAACATTTCAAGAAAGTAGCCCAGACCCTAACTTTCCTCGTGGTTTTAAGCAGATGGAAAGTGGATACTCCAGGAGTGATGGAGCTGGCCCAACCACTTAGTTTTAAACAAAACAGAATTTATTTACAAGATCACTGGATGAATTACAAACAGAACAGAATATAGAATAACTAAACCTATCTGCAAACCCAACAGAGTATTCCAACCTAATTATGCTGTTCCAAATACTTGCAATAATCCCCACTAAAACCCTTTGGCACAAAAGGCAAAATTAAACACAGGGTGTTACAGGAGAGAGAGAGAGAGATTCAGCATGGAACACCTTCCTCCATGTAGCTGTTTCTTGGAAAACAGCAGCCTCAAAACTGACTGACTGTTTTCAGTGAACAGCTAGATTTTTGAAACCAAACCAAACCAGAGAAAAGCTGAGCACGGAGAGCTGACCACTCCCCTTTCGTTGTATTTACTTATTTATTTTAATATTTCAAGTATTTACTTTAAAACTTGAAAGCCTTTTTCCTAAGGCAGTATCTGTTATCTATAATGAAACTGATCCTAAAACCCTTCAAACCGAGACCTTTCAGAACTGCTGCTTTTATGAGCTCTCTGGAAAAAAAGCCAAGGACAACATAACCTTGTTAAAGAAGCAGCTTTGTCACACACTTTACTCACACTGTCTAACACCCTTGGTCACTTATTACTTGACTTATTTGACACTCCTCACACAGACAGTTGTATGATCTTTTGATCTCTCTGCCTGTAAGTTCTGTGTCCTGTGTGCTTCCCTCTCACTACATCTGATGAAGAGGCTATGGTCTGAAAGCTTGTGATTTCAAATACACCTATTTGACTATAACCTGGTGTTGCATGATTTCTGCTTCTTGATTAAGTCACTGTTTAAAAACCCATTTCTTCAACCAAACTTTTGATTGCTGCTCTTAATGTACTGTTGTGTGACATCTATTCTGAACTGAATTGAATTGAATTGAATTTATTGTCACGTGTACCGAGGCACAGTGAAAAGCTTTGTCTTGCGAGCAATACAGGAAGATCACAGAGTTAAATAGCATAGATATGTAAATAATAGGTAAACAGCAGCCAAAACAAAAACACAGGTACAGGCGAATGTTGAGAGTTTGTGAGGCCATCCAGTATTCTAACAACAGTATAGTAGAAACTGTTGCAAAAATTGCTGCTGTGTGTATTCAGGTTTCCATATTTCTCCCCGATGGTAGAGATTGTGGAAAATCCTTGTCAGGGTGGGATGGATCTTCAAAAATGCTGGCAGCTTGTCCTTGACAGCAGGCCTGGTAGATGGATTCTATAGATGGGAGGTTGGCCTTTGATATTGTCCAGCCCGAGTTCACCACTCTCTGTAACTGTCTTCGACCTTGAATGGTACAGTAGCCATACCAGGTATTGATACTTCTTCATGACTCTCTGAAAGTGTCTTTAAACTTTGTCCACCCTAGAGAAGCTATAGTTATGCTAATTGTTGGTATGGACTATTTCAGTGGAATGAAGGTTTGGCTGGGTTACTGTCCTGGCTTCAAAAGTAAAATTCAACTTCTAGATCTTATTGGCTCTCGACAAGTGTTAATCTAAAAGCAAAGGTTGTCTTCTATAGTTTCTTATTCTCCACTTCATCCCATACAATCTGCTCATTGCTTCTTCATACTCCAGGGAACGTAATTAGTTTACTTTAGATCTGCAGCTGTGAACAGTGATTAACTAAAATTACCTACTGTTTACAGCACAGAAACCATCTATTTGGCCCAAATGACCCATACCAGTGTTTATACATGAGCTTCTCCCTGTCTAATGACTTATTCATGTACTGACATGTAGCCTCATTTATACATCAAGTCTTCAGTGCAGCAATGCTATCTAACAACATTTCCACCACTTTAAGTGAAGAAGTTACTCAAATTATTAATTGATTTATTAGTGCTGTCATATTTTTATTGTTTCCCACCCCCAATTCCCAACCATTGTGGAAAAAGTTTTCTGACAAAGGGTTCGGCAACACCTGCTGCATATGTTGAAGGTTTGAAGAAGTGATATCTGATCATATGAGAGCATTACTCCGACTAGACCAGTCAATAGTGGCCAGCTATTCCATTTGATTACAAACACTCTATCATTTCAAGTGTATTTCCTTTTTTTGTTTGGAATTTATTTCCATCAACAGTCAAAGGCCTAGTTAGCTGATGTTGGCATCAAGTTCAATATGTTGTTCCTGGTTCTGCTGACTTCTGTTGAACCTTGCAACTATGCAGAAGACAATACTAACAAAACCCATTAGCTGTGTGTTCAATTTGGTTTGAATGCTAACCCCATGCTTTTAGTTAGCATTTTCTGTTCTGTGCTGCACAGAAATATGCACAGTTCAATAATTTACTTGGAAAACCAGCAAGACAGCATTAGTTTTAGCATGTAAACCTAAAGGATGAAATTGATTGCATCTTACAAAGTCACCTTACATTCACTATGGAAATGTAGCCATTCTAATGCTCTGTTCTGTGTTGCGACAGGCTATGTCATGACACAAAAGGTAAACCAACGTCGCATCCAAAAGAATGTTTTCTCTTTCCGCAAGCTTGCAAATTAAATAATAAATTAGGCAAATATTGGCAGCTCCGTGTCTGTTTGGGTCTTATGGATGACCAAAAGAATATTTTCTTTTTCCCTAGTCAAGCTGTTCAGAGGTGTTATTACACTCCTCTGCAACAGTTGGAATTTGAACCCAGGCCTCCTAGCTTGGAGGCAGAGACTTTACCACTGTACAAAAAGAGCCCCATAAAGGTAAGCCCAATAATTATAGGCTAGTCAGTTTGACTTTGTGAAAACTGCCACTGCACCAGAAAACTCGTCAAAATAATGCTTCCTGTGGTATTTACATACATGGTAACAGCTGGTAATATAAGTGCTGTGGTGCAAGGTGGACTGGTGCACAACTGTGGAACTTGCTTATTAAGGCTGCATGGTTGTTTACTGTATTTGCTTTCCTGAGGGTGGCAGCAATTTGCAGATCATTTGGCAAACTCATCAAAATACCTTTCACAAATTTATTAAGCTTGTTGTTTTATAGTTAGGGTGAGAGAATATGAAGTCATGCTTCCTGTCTAATGGCATTTTGTCAACATCTGCACTTGCTCCAGTGTCTGTTTCTTGTTGCAATTTGGTGATTGTTGTGAAGGGCAGTAATTTCAGTGACTGGTGACCATTGTTATGACACTCAGTGAGACACAGTAACCATTACAGTGAGGATCAGTGAGACATAGCGAGAGATGGCAACTATGGTCATGACAGTAAGGCATGGTTCCCCTTTT
The DNA here is from genome assembly GCF_047496795.1 of Chiloscyllium punctatum. NCBI lineage: Eukaryota > Metazoa > Chordata > Chondrichthyes > Orectolobiformes > Hemiscylliidae > Chiloscyllium > Chiloscyllium punctatum. The sequence goes on from NC_092760.1 coordinate 77,399,933, forward strand.
AGAATCATAGAATCCTTACAATGTGGAAAGAGGCCCTGATGAAGGGCTTTTGCCCGAAATGTCGACTTTCCTGCTCCTCAGATGCTGCCTGACCTGCCGTGCTTTTCCAGCACCACTCTAATCTAGACTGTGGTTTCCAGCATCTGCAGTCCTTGTTTTTACCTTCGGCCCAACAAGTCTACACCAACCCTCGCAAGAGTAACCCACCCAGATCCATTCCCTATACCTCTGATCTGCACATCCCTGACCACTATGGTAGTTTAGCACAGCCACTTCACCTAACATGCACACTTTGGACTGTGGGAGGAAACCCACACAGACATGGGGACAATGTGCAAACTCCACACAGTCGCCAAGCTGGAATCGAACCTGGCTCTGTGATGCTGAGTGATTCACGGTGGCTGATATGGCGGTGCTCAGTGAAACAGTGACTATTTATAGTGAGGGGTCAATGCCTTGGGTGACTGTGCCTGTGTAGGAGTTTGCACATTCTCCCAGTGTCTGCGTGCATTTCTTCTGGTGCTCCAGTTTCCTCCCACATTCCAAAAATGTGCATGTTCTTCTGTATGGGCAATGCTAAATTGCCCATAGTGCCCAGGGCTGTGTAGACTAGGTAGATTAACCATGGTAAATGCAGAGATATGGTGGGTCTGGGTGAAGTTCTCCTCGAAGGGCTGGTGTGAACTCAATGGGCCAAAATGGGGGGAATTCTCTGATAAATGAACTATGTTGGGGTTGATTGAGCTGGTGATCATAACACTGAGGGACAGTGAAACAGTGTGGGAGGTGACCAATATGGTAAGGGCAGTGAGGCATGTTGACCATTATAATGAGGGGTCATTAACCCTTGGTCACCAGTGACTAGTGTGGTGATGCTCAGTGTGCCAAGATGACCGGCGTCCATACTTGTGAGGGGCACCTTGCCCTGATGCACAGTGTGCCAGGACGACCGGTGGCCATATTTGTGAGGGGCATCTTGCCCTGATGTACAATGTGCCGGGATGGCCGGTGGCCATATTTTTGAGGGGCATCTTGCCCTGATGTACAATGTGCCGGGATGGCCGGTGGCCATATTTGTGAGGGGCATCTTGCCCGCAGTGCCCGGCCTGGTTGCATGCCCTGCTCAATGATGGCGGCGTTTCCTGAGTTGCCCCCGCCCCGCCCCCGCTGCGTCACGTGTTTCCGGTCGGTGAGCCGGGAGAAGGTCGGGCGGTTGGAATTGAAGATGGCGGCGCGGAGCCAGGGCGCAGTCGGCAGTAGTAGTGGTGGGCACTGCCACTCCCGCCTCCTTCTGGTCGTCTTCCTCAGCACTCTGAGGAGTTCGCTGGGCACGACGCACTGGATTGTGACCGAGGACGGAAAGATTCAGCAGCAGGTACGGGCCGGCGGCTGACGGTGCGTGAGGGGAATGAGTGTCCCTCTCCGTGATTTCTCCGTCGTTGTCTCTCTCTCTCTCTCTCCCACACACACACACACTCTCTGGGCTGCTGCTGAGACGGGCCGAGCCGGTGCTGGACAAGTTCGCGTGTGTTTTGTTTGACGAAGCGGGCCTGCACTTGGCACCGTGGAGGTGAGAGGCCATTTCGTCGTGTCACCTGTGCGGTGCCTTGTTGATGTCCCCCTCCTCCCTGCCCACTGGGCGGTTTCACTTGCTGATCGAAACCTGTGGTTAAAACCCTCATGATTACCCCGTCTCGAATTTGTGAGTGACTCCGGCCTCCACTGTGCCCACCCCCCCGTGACTGAAGAGCAGGGTGGCATGGGCGCCCACCGAACTGGCCCTTCTTTTAATCTTAACAACAAAAAACCCCCAAAGAATTGCGGATGCTGCAAAGCAGAAACTACTGGAAAAGCTCAGCGGGTCCGGCAGCTTCTGTGGAGAGAAATCAGAGTTAACGTCGAGTGACCCTTCCTCAGAACTTCTGGGTTATTTTTTTCTCTTCCTTCAGCTTGTAGTTCTTGCCCACATCTGGGTATGTCACATGCAATGTGCCATCACCCGATTTCAAATCTCCATTCTCTGCAGCTTAGAAGAACATGGGGAGTAGATGCATGGTAACATGAGGGTTCACCTCTAAGCGACACACTTCCCCCAACTTGGAAATATACGGTATTGTCACTGTTGCCAGGGGAAATCAGAACTTACTTCCTCCAGCTCTATGGACATACCTGCTGCATCAAAACTGCAACAATTCAGGGTGGCTCATTACCATATTCAAGGGCAGTTTGAGATAACGTTATTCCTGTGTGTTATACCCCAAATTTCAGCTTGTTGCCAGATTAGTTATAGTGATTTCCCCAGAGAGGTGATCTGTCATGTAGACCTGTTTTGAGTGGTCATTGTATTATTTGCATTGATCACCTTGATATGGTTTGCCCTGAGTGATTATGTAGTCACCTTTGTGGGAGACATGGCCTGCCTCTCTCATTACTGTGTCCTGGAGGGTGGTCTCTGAATTAATGAGTGTAGCATGACTAACGACCACATTGCTTGAGTGTTTGTCTAGTCATCACTTAGCTGTCAATGATTCACATCAGAAGCAATTCAAGCTTATGAATTTACACTGGATAAGTGAAGAGACATTCACTTTTTGCTTGTGTTGTCTTCCAGACAACGGCTGAATCTCTCTATTCTGCTGATCAAAATGTAGCATTGGTACTTGTGATTTTAGAAAGCCATGATGCAATTAAAACTCCAACTGCCATTATTTATGCACTGTGCTCCAGAATGCTGTTGTTTTAAAAGAAAATCACATTCTACATTTGTGTTTGGTTTCAGATTATATGACATAGAAGCAGAAGTAGGTCATTCAGCCTGTCAACCTGTTGGAACAATGCTGTGCAACCTGAAAAGATTTACAAGGATGTTGCCAGGGTTGGTGGATTTGAGCTATAGGAAGAGGTTGAATCGGCTGGGGCTGTTTTCCCTGGAGGGTTGGAGGCTAAGGGGTGACCTTATAGAGGTTTATAAAATCATGAGGGGCATGGATAGGATAAATAGACAAAGTCTTTTCCCTGGGGTCGGGGAGTCCAGAAGTAGAGGGCATAGGTTTAGGGTGAGAGGGGAAAGATATAAAAGAGACCTAAAGGGCAACTCTTTCACGCGGTGGGTGGTACATGTATGGAATGAGCTGCTAGAGGAAGTGGTGGAGGCTAGTACAGTTGCAACATTTAAAAGGCATTTATATGGGTATATGAATAGGAAGGGTTTTGAAGGGATATGGGCTGGGGGCTGGGTGCTGGGATATCTGGTGGCATGGACGAGTTGGACTGAAGGGTCTGTTTCTGTGTTGTATGTCTCTATGATTCTGTAAGTCTTCTCTGCCATTCAGTGAGATTATAGCCAATCTGACAGACTTCAACTCCACCTTCCTGCCTTTCCCATAACTTTTGATTCAAAATCTGTCTACCTTAACTTTGACTAGTACTTAACAGTCCAACCTCTACAGCTGTCTGAGTTAAAGACTTCCACGGATTCATTACCCTCTGAAAGAAGAAATTCTGCCTCATTTATTTTCAGGAGATGACTGCTTTTTCTAAGATTATACCTTCTGATCCTACACTCTCCCAAAACAGGCTACAACCTTTCTACTAGGAGAAAGTGAGGACTCCAGATGCTGGAGATCAGAGCTGAAAATGTGTTGCTGGAAAAGCGCAGCAGGTCAGGCAGCTTCCTGAAGAAAGGCTCATGCCCGAAATGTTGATTTTTCTGCTCCTTGGATGCTGCCTGACCTGCTGCTCTTTTCCAGCAACACACTTTCAGCTACAACCTTTCTACACCTACCCTGTCAAGTTCCCAAAGAAGTAGTTTAACAGGATTTAACAATTTCCATATGTAAATGTAAAATCTACGTTAGAGTTACTTCAGTGAATTTATCTAGGCTTGGCATGCGTAATTTAAGGTAGTCAGAAAAAATGCTTGATAAGTATCTGCTTTGCATGCAACCTACTGAGTAACTGACCCTCTAAGAGTCAGTATTAAGTCTGATGCATGGTAAGTATTTTTGATGTATTTTAGCTGGAGTATGAAAGTCCTATGGTAAATGTGATTTAATACACCTTGGAAGCAGTAACAAAATAGGTAATCAATGAATGGAAGGATATTAGGAAACCCCAAGGGATCTTGAGTGCCTGTCCACAGATCCCTGAAGACGACAAGACAGGTTAATTAAGATATATGGCACAGTTGCCTTTATCAGTCATGAGAGCAAGGAGGTGATGGTGGAACTGTGCAGAACTTTGGTTAGGCCTCAACTGCAGTTCTGTATGCGTTTCTGATCGCAGTTAGAAAGGACGAATGTGATTGCCCTGGAGGGTGTACAGAGGAGATTCACAGGGTGCTGCTTGGAATGGAACAGTTTAGATAAGGATGGCTGGACAAGATCAGGTTGTTGACTTTGGAGCAGAGGAGGCTGAGAGAGGACTGGATTGCGGGGCATAGCTAGGCGAGATAAAAAGCAGCTGTTCCCCTTAGTTGAAGGATCAGTAACAAGAGGACATAATTCCAATTTGAAAGGCAGGAGGTTCAGGGGAATTTGAGGAAAAATCTTCACCCACAGTGTGCTGGAAATCTGGACGTCTTGGAGGGTCGTAGAGGCGGGAAACCTCAACCTTTTTTAAAAAAAAACTTGGATGAGCACTTGAAATATCAAAACATTTAAAGCTATAGGCCAAATGCTGGGAAGTGGGACTACTGTAGATTTAGAGTAGTTACTTTGTTGATGCAAACTCGATGGATCAAAGGGCTTCTTCTGTCCTGTGTGATTCCAAGGTGTGGATTGACCTTAATCTAATCAATTATGAAAATGCTTGTTTTTGTGTTGGTAAATCAAAGACATCTCAACAAATGTTTTGTGTGAGGTAGTTTTTGAAATACAATGCAAGAAGTTGAAGTGTCACATGTAGATATCTTTTTGATACTATAATACTACGGTATATAGTATTTGGATTTTCTGTGACAGGTTGATCTTCGTTACAGAGATCAACTTGCAGAAAAGCACACTGAAGCATTTCAGTTTCTTTTCCAGTACCTCTCCATGGAACAAAAGAGTAGTTCAAATAGAAAAATAATTTTTGTACGGTACCAACCAAGGAACAATATAAAATTAATATAACTGCTTTTTCCTTTATCTTTCAAAACTGTCAATTTCTTAAACTCAGTTTCCTAAAATCTTGTTGAAAAGTGCTGAGTTGCTCCTGGCAAAATAGTAAATAGCTATTACAATTTGATTTGGCATGGCACAATTTCAGATGTTTTTAACATTTAGCATAACGTAAAACCTAGACTTGGTGACAAATTTCTGCATATTGAGAAATGAACCTTTAATTGTAGTGGGAAACTTAATCAATTAAAAATGTCATTGTTTCACCTTATGTTAGAATTGATGGCATCAATAGGAGCACCTTTTTGATTGCACCCTTTTGTAATATTGTATGTAAACTAGCAACCTATATGACCTGTGATTGATAACCTTGCAAGTTTGATGAAAGTAAGTTGTGCACATTGACTGGAGCTTAAACCATGCTGGAGTAATATCCAACGTCATTGCTTGGGTGGTAACCTGACACACTGAGTCACTACTTGAAAAGTAAATGGATTTTACATTCCATAGTGGAATTAGAATCAAGGGGCTTCAAAAATTAGTGACACATACACTTCACCAGCTTACCCCCCAGACAGTAAAGCAGAAATAGTTCTTTGTCCCAAAACTATCTGGTCCTTATTCACAATTGCTCAGTATGTTAAAATATTGTGAGCCATTTGAAGTTGTAAGAAATCAAATGTATTTTACCTGTACCTTTGCATATTGAAGTAATCTGATTTTAACCTGAAATAAATCTAATTAAATGGTTAATTTTTACACTTAAAAGGACTAAAGGCAACTACTCAATTCAGATCTTTTCCTGCAGCCTTTTATTTTCTCATTCATAACAGAATTATTCATAACTTGTATTTTTGAACTGATTTTTTCAGGCAGTATTTAAGTGGGTTGAATTCTGATTACCTTTGGAAATATGTACTGAAAATTTATCATTTATACCTAAGTATAAATGTAAGATAAGGGCAGCATGGTGGCTCACTGGTTAGCACTACTGCCTTACAGCACCACGACCCAGGTTCAATGCCATCTCGGGTGACTGTGTAGAGTTTGCACATTATCCATGTGTTTGTGTGGGTTTCTTCTGGGTTCTACAGCTTCCTCCCACAGTTCAAAGATGTAAGGTTAGGTGGATTGGCTGTGCTAAATTGCCCATAGTGTCCATGGATGTGCAGGCTCGGTGGATCAGCCATGAGAAATGCAGGGTAACAAAGAGAGGGTTGAATAGCTGCCTTCCACACTAGGGATTCTATGGTTCTATAAAGATCATTTCATTGTAGGCATAGCACAGTACAATGCTGATATAGGCAATGTTAAGTAACCGTATGATCCAGTCCTAATTTCAATCTGACAAAATGACTAAGTGCACACATGTGGCTGGCACAGCATCTTTATCTGCAAGATCAATGGATTAAACTTTCTAACAGTATGTATTTTTGTGTTGATTAACTTTAGCTTTTCAGTGTCTGAACGTACCAAAGGGAAACTTGATGGTCTCACAACCTTTTTATGTAAAATTTAATAAAATGAATGTTAAGTTGAATTGAGCTACCTAAATTAGTTTTGCAAAGCAGAGAAATTTGACTTTATTTTGCATTCCAGTGCCAAATTTAACTTTTCAATATTTATGAAATTTCTTGGCGATTTTGCTAGTGCAGGATCTTGACACAACTGTTCACAGAATCCAGCTCGGGGAAAAAATACTTTTTTTTTATTTGAACAAACCAGATTCTATGCGTAACAAATGCTCATTGATATTGACCCATAAAGTATTTCGTGGCCCAACTTTGTAAGCGGCACAAAATGCTGGCTGCAGAGACTGAACAGATTCTCGAGTGTAGGTTTCCTCTTTTCCAATGCCAGTTCAATTCGCTACAACTACAGTGGATCTACGGTGTCCAAAAACACTGCAGTAACAGACTGTTTGAAGCTTTCATACTGATTGTGAGGCAGGACATGAAATACAGAAAGTTGAACCCTTGTACAGAATGCAAAGTAAAGATTGGAAAATAATATGGGCTTATAGATGAAAAATATCTGAACAAAATCTTTAAAATTATGTTAAGTTTTAAGTCTTCTTAGGGAGTGAGATTTCAGCTTGTAAAATTCATTTTACAGCACTGAGAGGTTGTTCAGTAATTAAACTTTATATGCTGGTTCAAAATTCAGTTACTCCTGTATTGAACAGACCATAACATTTTCATTGGTTTTTGCAAAGCAATTCAATCAGTAGCAGAGGTTCACAATGAACCAATGATTTCAAGACAGCAACAGTATAGCCTGGAGAGGAGCAAGCTATTGCTGACAGCAACTTTAAAATTCCACATTTCGTATGTGAGTGCCAGAAGTTGCTGTCAGCGTTGTGCAGTAACATCAGCAAGTACTGTTACCACCATTATTACTACCCAAAATTTCAAGCAAAACAATGGCCGACATCCAAAATATTTAATTTGGTATGGCTAAAAATAAATGTTGGAAGATTTTTAGTAAAGCTGATTTTTTAAAGTGAATATGTTTAGCGTATGTCTCCCACCCTATTTATTCAGTGCACTGTTACATGGTTTAGAGTCATCTGACTTACTTTTGTGATTCCGCCAGTTTAGATAGTTGCTTGGCAGTACAAGTATACATTGAACTGATTTGCCTTCTGAGTGTTTTTTCCAAACCTGATTGGAAGCAGCTGGTTGCCAATTATCACTAATCTTTGACTAAATAGCTGAGATTATATCATAGTTGAGAAAATTTAGGCTGAATTAAATGTTCTCTCATGCTAATATATACATTAATATGTAAATCTGCACTCTTAACATTACAAATTACAGAGGAACAACACTGGCATCTACTAAACAATGTAGAAATTTGCCTGGTCATGTTCTGTTTCCAAAAAGCAGGACAGGTCTAATGCAACCCTCTCTGTCTACTGTTGTTCAGCAGCAAACGTAATCAACAGTGCTATCAAGTGACATTGGCAAAAGGATAATCAGTGTGGGTTCTGTCAGATCATTTGGCTTCGGGCCTCATTATGGCCTTAGTCGAACGTGGACGAAAGGGCTAAACTCCAAGTGAGCGCATTTGCAATATGGTGAGGAAGATGTTTATAGATTTTGGAGGTCATCTTCATCTACTTCATCAATGATTTTTCTTTTGCAAAATGTTCACTACCCACTGTGGCAAGAATTGATCAAGATTTTCTTTTTCCCAGAATTTGCACCACCAAAGTAACAAGCAATGACTGTCTCCAACAAGCAAGAATCTAACCATCGCCCTTTAATGTTCAATGACATTACCAAAATTAAATCCCCACGATCAAAGTCTTGGGCATTGCCATTGTACTAGTCCAGTCAAATAAATGCTGTGCCTACAAGAACAGGTCAGAGGTTAGGAATTCTGCAGCAAGCAACTCACCTTTATCACCCTAATGAAATATTCTCCACTGGCTTGGATTGGTTGTAGCTTCAACACTCAAAACAAAACTTTTATCATCCAGAACCAATTGATTCGGATCCCATCCACCAATTCAACGTTCACTCCATTCTGATCCCATCCACCAATTCAACATTCACTCCCTTCATCATTGACACAATGTACAATGCAAGATTCCTTTAGGAGCACCTTGCAAACCTGTGACCTCTACTACCTAGGGGGAAGAGAGCAGCAGGTGAATGGGAATACAATGACATTGCTATTCCTTCACTGTTGCTGGGTCAAAAATCTAGACCTCCCTTCTTCATAGCTTTGTCATAAGACCATAAGACATAGGAGTGGAAGTAAGGCCATTCGGCCCATCGAGTCCACTCCGCCATTCAATCATGGCTGATGCGCATTTCAGCTCCACTTGCCAGCACTCTCCCCGTAGCCCTTAATTCCTCTAGACGACAAGAACCTATCAATCTCGGCCTTGAAGACATTTAGCGTCCCGGCTTCCACTGCACTCCGTGGCAATGAATTCCACAGGCCCACCACACTCTGGCTGAAGAAATGTCTCCGCATTTCTGTTCTGAATTTACCCCCTCTAATTCTAAGGCTGTGTCCACGGTTCCTAGTCTCCTCGCCTAACAGAAACAATTTTCTAGCATCCACCTTTTCAAAGCCATGTATTATTTTGTGCGTCTCTATTAGATCTCCCCTTAATCTTCTAAACTCCAACGAATACAATCCCAGTATCCTCAGCCGTTCCTCATATGCTAGACCTGTCATTCAGCTCACTGGCCTGCCTGGTGCCAGGGTGCGAGACATCTCTGACCGGCTTGAAAGGATATTGGAGCGGGAGGGGGAGGATCCAGTTGTTGTGGTCCACGTTGGTACCAACAACATAGGCAAGACTAGGGTGGAGGACCTGTTTGGGCATTACGAAGCACTAGGCAGGAAATTGAAGCACAGGTCCTCAAGGGTCATAATCTCCGGATTACTGCCCGAGCCACGTGCCAGTTGGCATAGGGACAAGAAAATTAGGCAAGTAAACACGTGGCTAAGGGATTGGTGTGGGAAAGAGGGATTCCACTTCATGGGGCATTGGCATCAGTTTTGGAACAGGGGGGATCTGTACCGTTGGGACGGTCTCCACCTGAACCGATCAGGTACCAATGTTCTAGCGAAGAGGATAAATAGGGTGGTCAGTAGGACTTTAAACTTCTGAGTTGGGGGGAAGGGAAAGTGAAAGCGACAGGGAGTATGGAGGTAAATGGAAAGATAAGCAGCAGGATAGCATGTTTCCAGGCGGATTTAAAATTGAGGCAGACTGAGAATGCAGAAAAAAGCAAGGATAACTTGGGACATATGACTTATAACATCTCTAATAAGGAAGTTAGCATTAAGGCACTTTACCTGAATGCTCGTAGCATTCATAACAAAGCCGATGAATTAATGGCACAGATAATAGTGAATGATTATGATGTAGTAGGCATCACAGAGACTTGGTTACAGGGGGGTCAGGACTGGCAGTTAAACCTCCATGGTTTTTCAACTTATCGAAAAGACAGAGAGGTGGGCAGAGGGGGTGGGGTTGCCTTGTTAGTTAAGAACAAAATTAAATCTATGGTATTGAATGACATAGCGTCGGATGATGTGGAGTCTGTGTGGGTGGAATTGAGGAACCACAAAGGCAAAAAAACCATAATTGGAGTTGTGTACAGACCTCCTAACAGTGGTCAGGACCAGGGACGCAACATGTACCGGGAAATAGAGAAGGCATGTCAGAAAGGCAAGGTTACATTGATCATGGGTGACTTCAATATGCAGGTGGACTGGGTAAATAATATTGCTAGTGGATCTAAAGAAAGGGAATTCATGGAATGCTTACAGGATGGCTTTTTGGAACAGCTTGTCATGGAGCCCACAAGAGAGCAGGCTATTCTGGACCTAGTGCTTTGCAATGAACCAGACTCTATAAAAGATCTTAAAGTAAGGGAACCCTTAGGAAGTAGCGACCATAATATGGTAGAGTTCAGTCTGGAGTTTGAAAGGGAGAAGGCAAAATCTGATGTAATGGTGTTACAGTTGAATAAAGGTAATTATGAGGGCATGAGAGAGGAACTGACTAAAATAGACTAGAAGCAGAGGCTAACCGGGAAGACACTAGAGCAAAAATGGCAGGAGTTTGTAGGTATAATTGAGGACACTGTACAGAGGTTCATTCCCAAGAAAAGAAAGATTAACCGGGGAGGGATTAGACAACCTTGGCTGACAAAGGAAGTCAGGAAATGTATTAAAGATAAAGAGAGATCCTATAAAGTGGCTAAGAACAGTGGGAAATCAGAAGATTAGGAAGGATACAAAAGTCAACAGAGGATAACAAAGAGTGTAATAAGAAATGAGAGGATCAAATATGAAGGTAGGCTAGCCAGTAATATTAGAAATAATAGTAAAAGTTTCTTTCAGTACATAAGAAACAAACGACAGGCAAAAGTAGACATTGGGCCACTTCAAACTGATGCAGGGAGCCTAGTGATGGGAGATAAGGAAATAGCAGGAGAACTTAACAAGTACTTTGCGTCAGTTTTCACAGTGGAAGACATGAGTAATATCCCAAAAATTGAAGGGTGTCACGGAGCTGAGTTGAGTATGGTTGCCATTACGAAAGAGATAGTGCTAGAAAAGTTAAAAAGTCTTAAAATTGATAAATATCCTGGCCCCGATGGGATACGCCCTAGAGTTCTGAGAGAGGTTGCTGAGGAAATAGCAGAGGCATTGGTTGAGATCTTTCAAGAGTCACTGGAGTCAGGAAAGGTCCCGGATAATTGGAAGATGGCTGTAGTAACCCCCTTGTTCAAGAAAGGATCAAGGCAAAAGATGGAAAATTATAGGCCAATCAGCTTAACCTCGGTTGTTGGTAAAATTCTAGAATCCATCATTAAGGATAAGGTTTCTAAATTCTTGGAAGAGCAGAGTCTGATTAGAACAAGTCAACATGGATTTAGTAAAGGGAGGTCATGCCTGACAAACCTGTTGGAATTTTTTGAAGAGGTAACAAGTAGGTTAGACCAGGGAAACCCAGTGGATGTGGTCTATCTGGACTTTCAAAAGGCCTTTGATAAGGTGCCACACGGGAGGCTGCTGAGCAAGGTGAGGGCCCAAGGTGTTCGAGGTGAGCTGCTGGGATGGATTGAGGATTGGCTATCTACAGAAGGCAGAGAGTTGGGATAAAAGGTTCTTTTTCAGAATGGCAGCCGGTGACGAGCGGTGTCCCGCAGGGTTCGGTGCTGGGGCCACAGCTGTTCGCATTATATATTAATGATTTGGCTGAGGGAACCGGGGGCGTTCTAGCGAAGTTTGCCGATGATACGAAGTTAGGTAGTACTGAGGAAGTGGGGAGGCTACAGAAGGATCTAGACAGGTTGGGAGAGTGGTCCAGGAAATGGCTGATGGAATTTAACGTGAGCAAGTGCGAGGTCTTGCACTTTGGCAAAAAGAATAAAAGCATGGACTACTTTCTAAATGGTGAGAAACTTAATAAAGCCAAAGCACAAAGGGATCTGGGAGTGCTAGTCGAGGATTCTCTAAAGGTAAACATGCAGGTTGAGTCTGTGATTAAGAAAGCGAATGCAATGTTGTCTCTTATCTCAAGAGGGTTGGAATATAAAAGCAGAGATGTACTACTAAGACTTTATAAAGCTCTGGTTAGGCCCCATTTGGAGTACTGTGTCCAGTTTTGGTCCCCACACCTCAGGAAGGACATACTGGCACTGGAACTAGACAGAGATGGTATAAGATGAGCCCACACTTGCAGAACTCTAAACAAAATTAGGTGCTGTTTAGATGTATTAACGCTTACTGAACAATCCCAGCTATACTAGCAACAAGTTTACAGTTAGCAGTGAAGTTTTGAAGCTTGTAATGTGGCTCATTTCACTTGCTAGCAGTGACATACATTCATTGAGCCATTCTGTAGAAACAAAAGGAATGTGTTCAAGCTTTGTCTTTGTTCTTGAATTATCGTGGAGCCTATAATTCCACTTTACTCACACCACATCATTCGGTTCACTTGACAGCTAGTCAGTACCCTTTTCTCCTGTGGTAGAAATAGTTGTATCTGTATGAAATTTGGTAATCTTGTGTTGTCCTGTTGAGTGTGAGATGAAAGGCTTTGGAAACATATCTGTCTTCATAAAGTTCTGTCTTTCAAAGAGACTTTGTAAAAGAAAAGGAAGGCAGGTATCGCCTGTCTCCTAGCCAAATGTTTATTCCTCTATCAATATCATATTTTATTAAAAAATTATCTGATCATTACTACTTTGCTGTTGTGGGAGTTTGCTATGTCCAGTTAGGTCTTTTGCATTTTCTACATTGAAACTGATTATATTTCAAAAATGAATGATTTAGCTGTAAATTACTTTGAAATATCCGGTGCTCCAGAAATACACCATATCGGTGCAAATGTTATATCTCAATCTGCACTATCAGAAACAAGTTTTTGACTAGCTGTCAAGTGAGCCAAATGATGTGGTGTGAGTAAAGTGGAATTATAGACTCCACGATAATTCAAGAACAAAGACAAAGTTTGAACACATTCCTTTTGTTTCTAGAGAACGGCTCAGTGAATGTATGTCACTGCTAGCAAGTGAAATGAGCCACACTACAAGCTTCAAAACTTCACTGCTAATTGTAAACTTGTTGCTAGTATAGCTGGGATTGTTCAGCATGCGTTAATACATCTAAACAGCACATATTTTTGTTTAGAGTTCTGCAAGTGTGGGCTCGTCTTATGCCATCTCTGTCTATGACAAAGCTATGAAGAAGGGAGGTCTAGACTTTTGACCCAGCAACAGTGAAGGAATAGTTTTTTGTTTCTGTAAGTACAATTTATAGGACAGTGTTGTGCAGTAATTGGTGAGTGTGTTTCCCCAGGTTGCAACAGTGACAGCACATCCAAAGGAAGTCCTGTACATGCTCTTTTCAAAGTCAGCCCTCCAATGTTTGGCCTAAAACATTGACCTCAAATTGCAGAAATATAGATGATAATAAACTCTTAAGTGCTTTAAGGGTATTGAGGTCTAGCTGAATGCAAGTTCTTCCATACTCTGGATTTATAATGCTGTTTTAAAATGAAGTGAAAAGACTAAACATATTTGTAGTGTTGAACAACGCATTTTGTTGATGTTCTTGTTAAAATACCTTGCCCTTCCAGGCTAAACTAAGTAGACTGGGCACTTTTCAGGGCCAGGAGTCATGTTGAATTGTTTAGGAGTTTGCACAGTACGCAGCAAAAAACCTGATCAGGGTAGCCACTGAATGGCTTTGTTGTGTCCTATTTTCACATCAAATTTGCACAGTGAACAAATAGCTCGAATCCTCTTTACAAAGTTGCCATTAGCCAGTCTTACTATGAAATAGTAGGAATCCTAATATGTTTATTGACCAGTGAAGGTGAGTTTGCAGAAGGGGAGACACGAGTAGAGTGCCCTTTTGAATAGGTCATTGAGTGCAGATAGCTCACTTGATTTCCATGTTAAATGTGAATTTGAACATGACCTGGAGCCCATTAAGATAAACCAGTGAGGATCCAAGCATGGGAAACAGATTATCTTCATATCAGAAATAGGCAAATAGTACGAAGTTGAGTGTTATTCCTTCAAAAACACACTTCTCATAGAACCCAATAAAGACACTTGTGGCATCTGGGCCTATTAGGGACCAAATGACAAAACCATGTATTTGGGCATTCTTGGTATTGTTAAAGCTGAATTCATAAGTTCAATGAATACTGATTCACGCAGTAGTGGTGGGGGATCTAGATTACCGTGCTGCAATGATTTCTATGCCTTTCTTGAGTGTTATGTTGGTGAATAGGCTAGTAATGTCAAATGAGTACATGGATTCTGCTTGCTCAAAACCAGTTGTAGCAATTTATCCAACCATTTGTCCAGTTCACATTGTGCAAAACTAGCTATAACTAAAATTGGGTATAAAGTGACAAACATTTGTACATCTTGAGCAGCTTATGTATGTGGATGCAGTGAGCTATGAGTGTGACCCTATTGTATATAAATGCTGAGCTCGTTGCTCAAGCACAAAGTCCTGTAAACTATTTCTGAGCTTGCTTTCGAGTAAGGCTTGTCCATTTATGCTAAGCAAGAGGTCTGATCGAGACACATTTGGACCTAGCATGTACTTTGATATAGCCATGCTAATTAAGGGCGACTATTCCAGGCCCTTTGTCAGGGTTACTGATTCAAATGTCTAAGTTTGCTTTGGCCCTCTCAATGCTGTATTCTTGTTGGGTATGAACATCAGACAAGTAGTTGAAAGTCTTATAGTATCCATACACTAGATCAGCTGGCCCTGTCTTCCAAGGATTCACTACCTTCAGTGGACACTGATTTTGTTGCCTTACAATAGATGAGTTCAAAGTTTCTTCTTGATAAAGATGAACGCTCACCAAAATTTAAATCATGCGCAAGAACAAACTCCTTTTTGACAGTACAGAGTCTGAAAAACATACTGCATGTTTGGTGACATTGTTAATTACATTAGCTATGTGCTTCCACTTAATTGAGTTTACATCCAGACATATTTTGAACAGGTCCTGTTTATGGTGTAATCATCGACTGAAACAATATAATGGCTTAACTGGACCAAATCAAAAACTGGAAGAAATTTCTTTGTCAATATAGTTGAGAATACTGCAAACCTACATCCACGGATCATTTTGCTCCATAGGATTGATACAGTTCCATGCATTGCAAAATTGGTCTTATCGGAAACCTCTTTATTAGCACCGAAACCATTTGTGCATTGTGCACACTTAATGCTAAAATAGGATACATCAGAGCCATCCTGCAGGATAATGGCTACCCTCAGCAGATCATTTCTCTCTATATATTGTGTAAACTCCTGAATGGTTCTAAGCGAGTCACTCTTAGTCCTGAATAAAATGCATGTTCTCAAGTTTAAGGGTACAGTATCTCCAGAGTTTGAGCAGCAGGATGTTTCTCACAGTGCTACAATGCATTAGCAATGTGAGTAGTATTCAATGCTAATGTTATTTTGCCTTCAAACTGCCTGTCACACAAATGAGTAATATGGTATATGAATTTAGTGGTGGTGAGATGTCAATTACATATACTAGTCTTTGAGAGATACAGCTTATCAAACCAAATAGCTATCTCTTCAGCTGTTCACAATAAGCAAGATACTGACATTTATCTAACTAGCCCTCGCTGGCAAAATTTGAAAGGAAGCAAGCAAGTTAATGCCCATGTCTTATCAATCTTTGCATGTGTCAGTTTGTGAAGGGGTGTATTTAGAAAGATGTAGAGTTATAAGTTAGCAATACGTATTTCTGAATTGTCGTTGAAAGATAATTTGTTTGGAATAATATTTCCTTAAGTATGGAAATCGTTCTCATTGAATCTGAGATATCCAATCAAGTAAATTGGAGACTTTAGATAGTTTGATATGTATGATGTATCCCTGAAATGTTGGACCTGATTTTCAGCACACTAACCCTGGTGACAAAATTTGAATTATGGCTGGGATGTTATAACAAAGGCAATATAAGATTGGGTATGAAGTTATTAAGTGATAAAGGAGCAAAAAGGGAGAAAAACAGGTCTTATGCTACAAGAAAGATAAGATGGCATTAGAAACTGCTTAAACCTTCCTGCAGGTAAAAGAAATGAACTTTCACAAGAATCCAAAAGCCAGGTTGATTGAATTAACACACAAATTAGACGTGGAATTGCCTGCCAAATCTAAAAAGGAAAAAATAACTGAAGACCACATTGGGCTTGATTAGATTAAATTACTTAGTGTGGAAACAGGCCCTTCGGCCCAACAAGTCCACACCGACCTGCCAAAGCACAACCCACCCATTCCCCTACATTTACCCCTTCACCTAACACTACGGGCAATTTAGCATGACCAATTCACCTGACCTGCACATCTTTGGACTGTGGGAGGAAACCGGAGCACCCGGAGGAAGCCCACGCAGACACTGGGAGAATGTGCAAGCTCCACACAGTCAGTTGCCTGAGGCGGGAATTGAACCCGGGTCTCTGGCGCTGTGAGGCAGCAGTGCTAACCACCGTGCTGCCGCTTGATGGAAACAATGGATGGAAATAGAACTAAAAGATTGGAATTTGAGGAAAGGGCACGAGAAAGAGAATTTAAGAGCATGGAATTGCAGATGCAAAGGAGAGAGGGAAAAATAATTAAACTTAGAATGATGCAATTTTTTAAAAAAGTTAATTGTTGATGCAGACTCAAGTGGGAAAATCATAAATTATCATCCAAAATCCTGTAAGAAAACGTTTAAATTTGTACTGGCCCTGCCAAACTTTGAGGCAGAAGCCATAAAGGCATTGGGTATAAGTTTGCTCGCTGAACTGGAAGGTTCATTTTCAGACATTTCGTCACCATACTAGGAAACATCATCAGTGAGCCTCCAGATGAAGCACTGGTGGTATGGCCTACGTTTTCTATTGTGTTTAGGTTTCCTTGGGTTGATGATGTCATTTCCTGTTCTTTCAGGATGTGGTAAATGGGATCCAAGTCAATGTGTTTGTTGATAGAGTTCCGTTTGGAATGCCATGCCTCTAGTAATTTTCGCGCGTGTCTCTGTATGGCTTGTCCTAGGATGGATGTGTTGTCCCAGTTGAAGTGGTGTCCTTCCTTATCTATGTGAAGATACTAATGAGACTGGGTCATGTCTTTTTGTGGCTAGTTAATGTTCATGTATCCTGGTGACTAGTTTTGTGCTTGTTTGTCCAATGTAGTGTTTGTTACAGTTCTTGCACGATATTTTGTAAATGACATTAGTTTTGCTTGTTGTCTGCATAGGGTCTTTCAAGTTCATTAGTTGCTGTTTTAGTGTGTTGGTAGGTTTGTGGGCTACCATGATGCTAGAAGCAATCATCCCAACATCCAAAAACAAAACTGCATTAGATCATTATTTAAATGAGCCACCACACTCTGCAGCACAGAGGAACTACAAAGAGCAGGGAAAATCACCTATACGGTGTATTCAAAAAGAACAGGTACCCAATGAACACAGTCCACCAATTTCTCAGCAACAAACCCAAACAAGTAGGTAAAACGTATCCAGAAACCTGAGCGACTCTCCCTTACATCAAAGACATCTCAGAAGTGATTGCCAGACTACTCAGGTCTCTTGGCATCAAATTGGTATTAAAATTACAAAATCACCACATGACCTTAATCAGAGTCACAGAGATGTATAGCATGGAAACAGACCATTCGGTTGATTTCATCCTTGCTGACCAGTTATCCCAACCCATCTAGTACCACCTGCCATCACCTGGCCCATATCCCTTCAAACCGTTCCCTATATACCCATATACCTATCCAGATGTCTTTTAAATGTTGCAATTGTACTAGCCTCTACCACTTCCTCTGGTAGCTCATTCCATACACGTGCCACCCTCTGCGTGAAAAAGTTGCCCCTGAGGTCTCTCTTCTATTTTTCCCTCTCACCCTAAACCTATGCCCTCTAGTTCTGGACTCCCCCACCCTCTTTGTCTATTTACCCTATCCATGATCCTCATGATTTTATAAACCTCTATAAGGTCACCCCTCAGCCTCCAACCCTCCAGGGAAAGCAGCCGCAGCTTATTCAACCTCTCTCTATGGCTTAGATCCTCCAACCCTGGCAACAACTGTGACACTGTTATTTAGGAAAGGGGCAAAAATTAACCCAGGAAACAACAAACCTGTCAGCTTGACATCAAAAGTAGGAAAACTGATGGTGGCTCTACTATGAGAAAAGGTAAATATACACTTAAAGAAAAGTAAGTTAACACTATGCAGTCACCACAGTTTTCATAAGGGAACGCCATGTGTGACCAATTTAGTTGAGTTCTTTGATGTGCCACAGGCAGTCGATGAGGATCATTTGTTTTATTCACACACGGGATGTGGCCACCTTCAGAGAATCATATATGAGAACTGGACCTTCTGCTTCTGTATTCCCCTAAAAGTTGGGGAATACAGACACACTGGTGTCTCTGGCCAGGCCAGCATTTATTGCTCATCCCACACTGCCCAGAGGGCAATTAAAAGTCAGACACATCACTGTGGGTTTGGAGTCATGATGACAGATTTCCTTCCATGAAGGACATTAGTAAAGTAGATGGGTTTTTTCCAACAATTGACATTGGTTTTGTGGTCATCCTTAGACCCTTAATTCCAGATTCTTTATTGATGTTAAATTCCACCATCTACCATGGCAGGATTTGAACCCAAGTCCCCAGACCATTAGCTGAGTTTCTGGATAAGCAGTCTAGTTATAATACCATGTGGCCATTGCCTCTCCATTGCTGTGGATCTCATACATCTGGACTTCCAGAAAGCTTTTGATACGATGCCAAATGGCAGGTTCTTAGTAAATCAGAGCTGTTTGGGGATTGATGGGTCCGTGGCATCATGGATTTAAAGTTGCCTACAAGATTGGAAACATTGTAGGTATAGATGAGCATTTCTCAGATTGGACACAAGTTGAAAATGGTGTTCCCCGGGAATGATGTTGAGACCCCTTGCTTTTTCTGCTTTACGTAAAATGGTTTTGGGAAGAATGTTGAGAGCAAGGTCTTTAAATTTGCAGATGATACTAAGCGAGGGAGAATAGGGGACTCTGAGGATGATGCTGATCGACCTCAGAAACAAGTTCACCAGATGAATTTCAATACAGAGAAATGTGAGCGATTGCATTTTGATAGAAGAAACATGTAGAGACAATACAAGCTCAATGGTACAACGTTTAGGGGAGTACAGGAACAGAAGGTCCGTGTTCTCGCATATGATTCTCTAAAGGTGGCCAGGCAAGTTGAAACAGTTTAAAGGATTCTTGGGATTATGAATAAAGGCATAGAATATAAAGCAAGGAAGTCATGCTATGCCTGTACAAATCATTAATTTGACCACATTTGGAGTCTTGTGTTCAGTTTCTGGGCACCTTATTTAAGGAAGGATGTTAAAGCTCTGGGGAGAGTTTGAAGGAGATTTGCTAGAATGAGGGATTTTAAATACAAGGAAAGATTAGAGAAATTGGGCTTATTCTCCTTGGAGCAGAGAAGACAAAGGGGCGAAGAGGATAATTCAAAGTATTTGGCATGTGTTTATTAATTGTAGCACAGAAAGCAGATCCCAGATTTAACAAGTTGTATGTTTAATTGTGATATAGAACATAGAATAATACAGCGCAGAACAGGCCCTTTGGCCCTTGCTGTTGTGCCGACCTGTGAACTATTCTCAGCTCATCCCCTACACGATCCCAAAATCATCCATGTGCTTATCTAAGGATTGTTTAAATCTCCCTAATGTGGCTGAATTGACTACATTAGCAGGTAGGGCATTCCATGCCCTTACCACACACTGCGTAAAGAACCTGCCTCTTGACATCTGTCTTAAATCTATCACCCCTCAATTTGTAGTTATGCCCTCTCGTACAAGCTGACCACATCATCTGAGGAAAACGTCTTTCGCTGTCTACCCTATCTAATCCTCTGATCATCTTGTATGTCTCTATCGAATTTCCCCCCTTAGCCGCCTTCATGCCAATGAGAACAGACCCGTCTCTCCTCCTTTCCTCATTAGACCTTCCCTCCAGACCAGGCAACATCCTGGTAAATCTCCTCTGCATCTTTTCCAGTGCTTCCACATCCTTCCTGTAATGGGGCGACCAGAACTGTACACAATATTCCAACTGTGGCCGCACCAGCGTTTTGTATAGTTGCAGCATGATATCGCGGTTCCGGAGCTCAATCCCTCTACCAATAAAACCTAACACACCGTATGCCTTCTTAACAGCATTATCCACCTGGGTGGCAACTCTCAGGAATCTTTGTACATGGACTCCAAGATCACCTCACATTTAGCTACATTGAACTCCATTTTCCACCTCTCAACCCAATTCTGCAGTTTATCCAAGTCCCCCTGCAACCTGTAATATTCTTCCAAACTGTCCACTACTCCACCGACTTTAGTGTCATCTGCAAATTTACTAATCCATCCACCTATGCCTGCGTCTAAGTCATTTATAAAAATGACAAACAGCAGTGGTCCCAAAACAGATCCTTGTGGCACACCACTAGTAACTGGGCTCCAGGCTGAATATCAACCGCCACTCGCCTTCTTTCAGAAAGCCAATTTCTAATCCAGACTGCTAAATCACCCTCAATTCCATGCGTCTGCATTTTCTCCATCAACCTATCATGTGGAACCTTATCAAAGGCTTTACTGAAGTCCATGTATACCATGTCAACTGCTCTACTCTCATCTTCATGCTTGGTCGCCTTCTCAAAAAACTCAGAGATTTGTGAGACACAACCTGCCTTTGACGAAACCATGTTGACAATCTGAAATCAAATTGTTGCTTGCTAGATTATTATAAATCTTATCTCTTATAATCCTTTCCAAAACCTTTCCTACAACAGAAGTAAGGCTCACTGGTCTATAATAGAAGTACATTTTATTTCTGTCCATGCATTATATCATCTAAATTATTATTGTTTTCCCCGAAGTATATTTTACTCAATTCATCCCATTTTGATTCTGCGATTGTCCTAAAATTGTTTATTCTTTTTAATTATTCCTGCTTCCTTTGCCACACCAAAATGTGATTTCAGCTATGTGATGATCGCTGGCAGTCAAACATTGCCTGAACTCTCCAATTTCTCACTCTTTCAAATTCACTGATAATGTATGTTTCATGTCTTTTTTTCCCTGATGTAGTAGCCTGTATCCAGAAACCGTCTGTTATCAATTGCACTGTTTTGTTTCATAGGGTGCTCCCCACTCTCTTTGTAAATGAAGCTAATTCAACTGCTTTAGTTATTTAGCTTCCGCTTGAAATTAAGAATCGCCATCAACCCATGGGCGAAGTTCCCAGGTATCCTTTCAATTTTAAAAATATCAGTTTCTGTGCAATAGATCGTTTCCCCTTTTGGTATTGTATTGTTATCTTGCTGGGGTACTTAGTGCCTTTTATTTCATCTCCTGGTTTCCTGATGCTTGCTGCAAAGTTCTACCCCACACTTGTTTTTGTATTTCATTTCTTGAAATGTCTTTCATCACTTCTTAAAGGCATTAGGGGCATTATTTGAAGTGCAACAACTGAACATAAATGCTTTGTGTGCCAGTACTTGTTTAGCCCAGTGATACGAGGTACCTTGCTGGTCAATCCAGTCTGCTTGACCTCAAAGCCATTGATACTCATTGATGGCAATGTTTAAACATTTCTGTAGTGATTGACTGACTGGGCTCCTTTCACAGCAATCATGTTTGTCATTGTATGTCATTGCGCATGATGCATTCAAGGCCTCAAAATCAATATAAACAGTGACAACGCATTCTACTGGTTAGACTCAATATTAATTCAATGAACGTTTGGAGTTATTACCGCTACCAAAACAATTTATCTGTGAATGTAAGAAAAGTAATTGCATTATTTAAAAATACACTTTAACAATCTCCAAGTTGTATCCCTGTTGGTCTGATAATAGATCCTGATTTTGCTCAATGTTTTACTCCAAGGTAGAATAAAAATAAGTTATTTGTTTCCTAAAAAGTTAGCAAGTTGCTAAATTTAAAAAAAATAATTCACTGGTTGAGGGCATCGCTGGCTAGGCAGCATTTATTGTCCACCCTAATTGCCCAGAGGGTAGTTGAGTCAACCATATTGCTGTGAGTCTGGAGTCACATGTAAGCCAGACTAGTTGAGAATGACAGTTTCCTTCAGTAAAGACATTAATGAACCAGATGGGGGTTTTTGACAATCGACTATTGGTCGTCATTAGATTCCTAATTCTACATATTTATTGAATTTAAATTTCCGTGGCAGGATTCAAACCCAGAAGGTTATCTGGATTAACAGTACAGCTCGGTCATTTCCTCCCTGTGACTTTGTAACTGAGATCATTTTGAATAGCATCTTATTTGTGTATATAATGCGCGAGCCTTCACTTCAGGCTTGGATTCTAAGTATCAAAACAAATCCATAGATACAGGAGAGCAGAGGTAAGCCTGAGCATTGCAAATATTTCTGAAGGTGACCCCTACTACAAAAGCTTGAACCTATGTACTTTTCAAAATGAAAGAGGTATTTGTTTTTCTGTTTGGAGCATGAAGCTTCTTGAACTTCAGATTCAGGACAGACCCTACCATGGGATGTTTCCATTATGTGATCCACAAGCAATACAGGATTTAGCGTTGTCCAGTGCAGCAGAATTGATCAGGGAGCTTAAGGGGATGGAACCTTTAGGCGGTAGTGATCATAATATGATTGAATTTACTCTTAAATTTGAGAGGAATAAGATAGAATCAGAGGTAATGGTATTACAGCTGAATAAAGGCAACTACAGAGGCATGAGTGAGGAGATGGGTAGAATTGACTGGGAAAGGAGGTGCAGTGGGAAAGAAAGTGGGCCATAGAATCTCGACAGCGTGAAAACAGGCCATTCGGCCCAACAAGTCCACACCGACCCTCTGAAGAGTAACCCACCCAGATCCATTCCCCTAACCTATTACTGTACATGTACCCCTTATTAATGCACCTAACCTAAACATCTCTGAACATTATGGGCAGTTTAATATGGCCAATTCATATAACCTGCACATGTTTGGATTGTAGGAGGAAATCCATACAGAAATTCGACTGGGGCTGGAATTGAACCGAATCCCTGATGCCTTGAGGCACCAGTGCTAATCATTGAGCCACCATGCTGCCCACATTGGCAGGAATTTCTGGGAGTAACTCAGGAGACATAGAGATTCATCCTGAGGAAATAGAAGCATGGTACATGGAGGATGAGGCAGGGATAGCATAAAAGCAAAAGAGAAAGCATATAATGTGGCAAAGAATAGTGAGAAACCAGAGGACTTGTTAAAGTACCTACTCGAGACAGCTCAAAGAATCCCTAAAGGAAAGGCTGGTAGGTATAGGGAATGCTGGATGACTAAAGAAATTGAGCGTTTGGTTAAGAAAAGGAAGGAAGCATATGTCAGGTATAGATAGGATAGATTGAGTGAATCCTTAGAAGAGTTTGTGAGAAGATTTGTAGCTCAGGTGCTCGTTGTTGTGGTTCGGTTCGCCAAGCTGGGAATTTGTGTTGCTGACGTTTCGTCCCCTGTCTAGGTGACATCCTCAGTGCTTGGGAGCCTCCTGTGAAGAGCTTCTGTGATCTTTCCTCCGGCATTTATAGTGGTTTGTCTCTGCCGCTTCCGGTTGTCAGTTCCAGCTGTCCGCTGCAATGGTTGGTATATTGAGTCCAGGTCGATGTGCTTATTGATTGAATCTGTGGATGAGTGCCATGCCTGTAGGAATTCCCCGGCTGTTCTCTGTTTGGCTTGTCCTATAATAATAGTGTTGTCCCAGTCGAACTCATGTTGCTTGTCATCTGTGTGTGTGGCTACTAAGGATAGCTGGTCATGTCGTTTCATGGCTAGTTGGTGTTCATGGATGCGGATCGTTCGCTGTCTTCCTGTTTGTCCTATGTAGTGTTTTGTGCAGTCCTTGCGTGGGATTTTGTACACTACATTGGTTTTGCTCATGCTGGGTATCGGGTCCTTTGTCCTGGTGAGTTGTTGCCTGAGAGTGGCTGTTGGTTTGTGTGCTGTTATGAGTCCTAGTGGTCGCAGTAGTCTGGCTGTCAGTTCGGAAATGCTCTTGATGTATGGTAGTGTGGCTAGTCCTTTGGGTTGCGGCATGTCCTCGTTCCATTGTCTCTCCCTTAGGTATCTGTTGATGAAATTGCGGGGATATCCGTTTTTGTCGAATACATTGTATAGGTGTTCTTCCTCTTTTTGCAGTTCTGGTGTACTGCAGTGTCTTGTAGCCCTTTTGAACAGTGTCTTGATGCAGCTTCTTTTGTGTGTGTTGGGGTGGTTGCTTTCGTAGTTCAGGACTTGGTCTGTGTGTGTGGCTTTCAGGTATGCAGGAATAGAACAACCGGAAGAGGCAGAGACAAACCACTATAAATGCCGGAGGAAAGATTACAGAAGTGCTTCACAGGAGGCTCCGAAACGCTGAGGATGTCACCTAGACAGGGGGCGAAACGTCTGCAACACAAATTCCCAGCTCGGCGAACAGAACCACAGCAATCCTTAGAAGAGTATAAAGATAGTAGGAGTACTTGAGAGAAATCACTTTTTTTTGGTGGACCTGTGAATTGGTGCTCAGGTTATTTGAACCTTTTACAGCTGTGTGTTTAATAAAGGGAGGAGAACGTTGGTTGTTGGTGACTGGCATGGAAAATAATATAACTTAATTATTAATCTAGGGAACACTCTAGACTATTCAACACAATGTTTTGCCATGCCCAGAGCTGGCAGCTGGTTTGATATTGAATTGATCAATCATTGGAAGATCAATACTAGCCAGCTAACCACAGAAAATATTGATTTTTAAAAAAAGTTCTTACTGGTTTTGCAGATACAAAGGTATTTTTGGAAATTTCAGGACTGGCTTTTATTAACTTTCTAGTTTTCTGTTCAGTTAAAGAATTGTTGAATGTCACAGACTGTAAGAAATCAGTAAATAATTCTGGGAGTCTACTGAAATTATTTGAAGTCACCAGTGACTTCAAAATTAGATAAGTTTTCCACCGGCACAAACATTTATCATCAAAGGGTTGCGTGAAGATGTGGCATTCATTGTGTCACACTGTTTAATCGCAACTCTTTTCTTTCTCTTTTTAATATATCCTTTAACTGTGTCTTTCTGTCTGTGGGAGTGGGTGATAGTCAAAGAAGATTGGGTTTAAGTCCTAGATAATTAAATTACTTTGCATTTAACTTTGTCCTGCTAAATTACAGTACTAATAAATTGTTGATTTTTGTTTCAGTTGTCAACTTGGTGTTCAAGATTTGTTATTCATTGCATCTGATTAGCAACAATTGGTTACATTTTGAGGGTTGTTGAATATTTTAATTTAATTTAATTATGTTGCTACTCCAGTGATAATAAGGTTGATTACATTGGCTGGTCAAAACACTTACTGGAATCAAAATTGTTAATTCTTGAAAAATAATTTATTCTTATGCTGCAAAAATGTTATCTTGAAATGTGTACAACTTGTGAGAATGTGGCTATGCAACTGTGAAAATGTATTTTGAAATTATTGGAAATGTCATCATGTTTCTATTTTTGGCAGGTTGATTCCCCTCTTAATCTGAAACATCCCCATGATTTGGTAGTATTTATGAGACAGGAAGCTACAGTCAACTACCTCAAAGAACTGGAAGTAGGTTGAGAAATCCTTTTGTTTGATTCAGGTGCATGAAATTTGGTGGAAGAGGAATTTTAATCAAAGAACTGGAATATTTCAGATGTTTTGCAACTATTATAAGCAAAGGTTACGATCAAGTTTTATGTTATAATAAAGGCTAAAGAGCAGCAACTTGCAAGACATTTTTATAATTATCAAGCTGGATAGTCTCACATGCAAACTTGCTCATTTTAGCTTATTTAAAATTTTTTTGTACATTGGCTTCTTCTAGTATTTATAAGGTTTGTATCACTGTCCCTTCCATCCAGATTTTGAGTCACTGAAAATTTCTGATTTGTTTAATGGGAAAGACAAAAGACTCATTATTGAGTGCTCAACTATTGTATTTATTTGATCTACACATTTAGATTGTTGTCGTCTGAATCCAAATCCATGGAGGCAGGGTTTCATGAAATTTTTTTGAATAGAGGGATATATAATCTGAACAAACTTGCTGTGGACACTACATGAAATAATGAAAATCTATATCCAATTATAATCTTCAGCATGCCAAACTCTTGCAGATAAAAGATTGAAGTTCCTAATCTACGACTTTTGATGCATTAGCTATCAAATGCATCACTTCTCAGGAGGGCAATGGAACATTTTTATGAAGCTACTAATGATTTAAATGAGTAAAATGTTAGTGAGCAAAGTTGAAAGTGGGGTGGCCACTTTCTATATGTTAATGATATATGTTCTATATGTTCTACCTTCTATATGTTAATGATATAGAAGATGGTATCAGCAATAACATTAGCAAATTTGCTGATGATGCAAAGCTGGGTGGCAGGGTGAAATGTGATGAGGATGTTAGGAGATTACAGGGTGACCTGGACAGGTTAGGTGAGTGGGCAGATGCATGGCAGATGCAGTTTAATGTGGATAACTGTATGGTTATCCACTTTGGTGGCAAGAACAGGAAGGCACATTACTACCTCAATGGAATCAATTTAGGTAAAGGGGCAGTACAGAGAGATCTGGGTGTTCTTGTACACCAGTCAATGAAGGCAAGTATGCAGGTACAGCAGGTAGTGAAGAAGGCTAATAGCATGCTGGCCTTCATAACAAGAGGAATTGAGTATAGAAGCAAAGAGGTGCTTCTGCAGCTGTACAGGTCCCTGGTGAGACCACACCTGGAGTACTGTGTGCAGTTCTGGTCTCCACATTTGAGGAAAGACATTCTGTCTATTGAAGGAGTGCAGCGTAGGTTCACGAGGTCAATTCCTGGAATGGCAGGATTACCTTACACTGAAAGACTGAAGTGACTGGGTTTGTATACCCTTGAGTTTAGAAGACTGAGAGGGGATCTGATTGAGACATATAAGATTATGAAAGGATTGGACACTCTGGCAGCCGGAAACATGTTTCCGCTGATGGGTGAGTGCCGAACCAGAGGACACAGCTTAAAAATACGGGGTAGACCATTTAGGTCAGAGATGAGGAGAAACTTCTTCACCCAGAGAGTGGTGGCTGTGTGGAATGCTGTGCCCCAGAGGGCAGTGGAGGCTCAGTCTCTGGATTCATTTAAGAAAGAGTTGGATAGAGCTCTCAAAGATAGTGGAATCAAGTGTTATGGAGATAAGGCAGGAACAGGATACTGGTTAGGAATGATCAGCCATGATCATATTGAATGGCGGTGCAGGCTTGAAGGGCTGAATGGCCTACTCCTGCACCTATTGTCTGTTGTCTAGCAATTAAGGAAAGGTTCATCGAGCAACCTTGATTGTGTGCTTACACTGTCCTCTCCAGTATATCAGCTCTGATATGTAATTTCAGAGCCCTTCCCGAAATGATCTTCATGAATAGGGCATTTGAATAAGATGGAAGAAAAAGATTGCTACTAAATAAAAAGAAAAAAAAAGATAAGTTATCTTTTCCATTTTGGTTAATTCCTTATTTCTATGTTGGACATCAAATTGGCAAAGCACTCCATTATTTCAACTTAGCTAGCTGGAGAAGATGAGTGTTTTCAAGTATTTGGTAAAGAAAAGAATTTAGCTTCCAGGAAAATCTAAACTTGTGTTCTAATTATCTTAAATTTCCAAAGAAAGATCTATTACCAAGTTTCATTGATTCCAATTATGTGTGGATTTAACCATTTCAATATAAATTCATCTAATCCCAAAACAGTTATTAATAGACATTGTGTGACTTTATTATTTAAATAGAGAAAAGCGAAGTCTTAAACCCTCATCTTTGCTATTAGATACAATATTTCAACTTTTTATACACAGAAACACTTAGTTGCTCAGAAAATTCATATAGAAGAAAATGAAGATCGAGACACAGGTTTGGAACAGAGACATTACAAAGAGGATTCTGACTGCATTAAAGCCAAAGTGCCTCTTGGAGACCTCGATCTATATGATGGAACATTCATTCCTCTGGAAAACAAGGATATCAGGTTTAAAAAGGCGTTTTTTTTAAAAAAAAGTATTTTCTTTCGCTTCTCTGCCAAACTGTGTGTATCATTCACCAGCTGACGAACAAGAGCGCTATTCACCTCCAAGCCAGTGACCGTCATGACAGTTCAGGGTTCAGTTTACATTGACTAGTAATTGAGATCAGTTATTTCTGTTGAGATGACATCGGGGAGCTGCTGTAGTGATGTTAACCATGAATCAATTTAGGGATAACGCCAAAAGGAGCTCTTGAAATCAGCATCAAGATAGTCCATTAATAATATGTGGGATCTAGTGAAGAAGGGAAATAGTTGCTAATAAAAGTTTATCTGGTGCCATCCTTTCTAACGGAGTTAACTCCTAATTTTCATTCCAATCAAGCTTTTCTTTGATTTCAAGGATTTCTTACTGAAATTATACCTTATTCATAATGTCACCAGATTTGGTGTCTGATACAGAGGGACATCTGAAAAGTTAAACTTGGTATCAGAGGTGAACTGATGATGAAAGTTACAGTATGACCAGTTTTTTTTTTTCTGAGTGCTAAGTAGTTAGCAATAAGTTATGAAAATGCTATTATTTAACTAGCATTAAATGTGATTCCAAACCAGAACATGTTAGGCCATTTACTTGATTATCCAAAAGGTGGTACTTCAGAAATAGTAAATAAAAACATGAAAAGATAAATTCCTCTTGAGGTCAAATTCCATTACTTTGAGACTGTAAAGGCATACGTCAAGAGTTGACTGAATTCTGTAAGATGGAATGGTGGTTACAGTATTATTTAGACATACAGAGGAACCTTGATTATCCGAAGAACACTGGCGGGCAGTATTTTGCTTGGTTTAATCCAATGCCAGATAACATAGTTAGCCTCGCATCGGGACCTTGCAATCTTGATCAGATCGTCCAAAATTCGGTTAATTGAATGCCCGATAAATAAATGTAGACTTAAAATCTGAAGTCACTGAATTGTGAAATCAATGCTTCACTGAAACAAAAAATGACTACTTTGTGTGTGGACTCTTAATTCTTGCAATGGTTATTAAGTTATAAACTTGCAACTTGATTTTAAGGGATGTTTTCACTTTGCATATGTATTGTAGATTTTTACAGCATGGAAACAGACCTTTTGATTCAACTCTCCATGCCCACCAAGTTTCTCAAATTAGTCCCACTTGCCAGCATTTAGCCCTGCATCCCTCTGTTCATGTTCCTGTTCACATGTCATGGAGATATACAGCACGGAAAGAGACCCTTCTGTTCAACTCATCTATGCCCACCAGATATCGTAACTAATTTGAGGGTGGCACGGTGGCTCAGTGGTTAGCACTGCTACTTCACAGTGCCAGGGACCTAGGTTCGATTCCCATCTGTGTGGAGTTTGAACATTCTCCCCGTGTCTGTCTGGACTTCCTCCAGGTGCTCCGGTTTCATCCCACAATCCAAAGACATGCAGGGCAGGTGAATTGGCCGTGCTAACTTGTTTATAATGTTAGGTGCATTCATCAAGGATAAATATAGTGTAGGGGAATGGGTCTGGGTGGGTTATTCTTCAAAGGGTCACTGTTCACCTGTTGAGACAAATGACCTGTTTCCACACTGTAGGGAATCTAATCTAATCCCATTTGCCAATCAGCTGGTCCATATCCCCCTCAACCCTTCCTATTCATCTCCCCATCCAGATGCCTTTTAAATGTTATTATTGTACCAGCTTCCACCACTTCCTTGGGCAGCTTGTTCCATTCACACGCCACCCTCTGCGTGAAAAAGTTGCCCCTTAGGTCCCTTTTAAATGTTTTCCCCTCACTCTAAAGCTATAGCCTGTACTTCTGGACTTCCCCATCCCAGGGAAAAGACCTTGACTATTTACCCCATCCAGATTCCTCATGATTTTATAAACCTTTTATAAGGTCACCCCTCAGCCTCTGACACTTCAGGGAAAACAGCCGCAGTCTATTCAGCCTTTCTATAGGTCAAACCCTCCAACCCTGGCAATATCCTTCTAAATCTTTTCTGAACCTTTCAGGTTTCATAATGTCTTTCCGATAAGAAGGAGACCAGAACTGCGCATATTATTCCAAAAATGGCCTAACCAATGTCCTGTACAGCTGCAACATCACCTCCCAACTCCTGTACTCAATACTCTGACCAATAAAGGAAAGCATACCAAATGCCGCTTTCACTATCCTATCTACATGTAACTCCACTTCCAAGGAACTATGAATCTGTACTCCAAGGTCTCTTTGTTCAGCAACACTCCCCAGGACCTTACCATTAAGTCCTGCCCTGATTTGCTATGTCTTTTTAATGTTGTAACTGTACCTGCATTTACAATATTCTCTGGCAGTTCATTCCATATACGCAACTACCTCTGCCGTCAGGTCCTTTGTAAATTTTTGTGTCTCATCTTAAGTCTATGCCCTCAAGTTTTGAACACTCCATTCTGCGAAAAAGACCTTTGCTTCACCTTATCTACGCCCTCATGATTTTATAATCCTCAATGAGGTCACCCCTCAGCCTCCTCTGCTCCAAGGGGAAAAAGTCCTAGCCTGTTCAGCCTCTCCTTATATGTTCAAACTTCATATTTATGTATCTATGTACATATATATTTTATACAGTTTGTATTTTATAAATATGGTGTTTATAAGCCAATTTGCCTTTTAATAGATTTTTTTGACTTCTTGTAAACTGCAGAAATTGACATTTTGTTCTTTTCTTAGCCCTGAAGAATACATTGATACAAAGGCCCCATTACCTCAAGACCTAGACACACCAGATTGCACAAAAATGATGGATCTTCCATTTAGTATTCATGCTTTTCAGCATTTGAGGGTGAATGCTTTTCTGTAGGCTCTTCTGATTACAACAGGAATTGCACTTAAAATAACAATTGATTAAAATCTTAACTTCCAAGATTATTTTTTAGGACTGTATGGATTTGTAATGCTCATTCACTAAATGAAAGGCAGTTGTAATTTGTATTTTTATAATACTTTTCATATTAAAGACCATCTAATTTCTTTGCATGAGGAAAACAGTAGAGACTGAGTTGGTGGTAAGGAGTCCATGGGGGAATTAGCTGTGTAGATCTTTTAGGAGCTGCTACAGGCACAATGGGCCAAATGGCCTCCTTTTGCACTGTAAAATTCTATGATTCTATAATTAAGTTAATAATTGGAAAGTGTTTTAGTCAGTATGTAAGGTTGTGGTACAATAAAGTGGCATTTTGCTTTGCAGCCTAGAACTGCGTTGGATAACCCAGTTCTGCTGAAAACTAGCTTTTAAGCTATAATGTGTACAACAGCAGGCCTGGAGGTTTTTTGGAATGAAGTGTGTAGCTCTAATTTGCAGTTTAATTTTATTTCCAGTGTCAATAAATGTGAAACAACAGTATTTAATTTATTGAGAGCATTTTTAATGAGGACTTTATTTTGGAAGAGTACTCTGGATGACATGACTGTTAACCCTTGGGAGTTGCATTTAAATCCATCGCCACCGGAGGACCTTAAAATGCTATGTACTGGTTGTACAGATCCTAATTGGAATTAAGTTTAAATAAGCTTTTTGAATCATTTTTGTACCTGTTAGTAATTTTATTTTGAGAGGCATTAAGAAAATATGAATTTGCTCCTCTTTCTTAATTGACATTAAGAAAACAATTGAATGCGCTAACAATCAAGTAGTGAAATGAGGTTAACATTCATGTTAATGTATTTTGTAATGCAATCATCTTGTCATATAAGAGTTAACTGTCCTATTCAAAAAAAACTCCTGTTCTAATACTTATCTATATAGTGTGCATGAAGGGTAAGAAAAGTCATCAACATCTATAGTATGTAGCATAAACCAATTTAGACTAAAGAATGATGAAACTACAGAACTATTTTGTTTTAGTAAAAAAAAACTTAACGAGTTTCAGGATTTGAAAATTGAAATGACTAGTAATACCTAAAATTTTAATTTTAGGGTATCCAAGAACGGATTAATCTTACAGCACCAGTGTTATCAAAAGAAGACCCCATCTTTATCAGCTTATCAAGAAGATTAGGTAGAAGTATTGAAGAAATAGGCCATAGAATTAATGCGGCCTTGTTGAAGGTACAATTTACATTTTTTATCTTCACTTAACATCTTACTTTTATTAGCTGTTAACGTATGAATACAGATAATGTAAGCTGTGCATGCATGTCAAGAAATGTATTTAAGTTCAAATAAAGCAAATCAGCCTTGAAATGTCAATCCAATTACTCCAACTCTTCCACATTTTCCACACAGCCTTGCAAATTTTCTCCCCCTTTTTGGGTTTATCTAATTTCATTTGGAAGTTAATATTGAATCAGTTTCAACATGCTTTCACCGCCGTGTGATCCAGATCATCATTGTGCAAAAAGAAAGGAATCATTTACCAATCACCTTGAATCTATGACCTCTGGTTGCTTACCCTTCTACTACTGGAATCAGTTTCTCCTTGTTTATTGTATCATAATTCTGCGTGATTGTGAGTATCTCTATTATATCTTTTCTCAACGTATCTGTTGTAGAAAGAACACCTCCAGCTCCTCTAATTATTCCACTGGTACCATACTTAAAAGCCTTTTCTACTCTAAGGTTTTGACATTGTCTTTGTGTGTTATGATCTGGAATGCACTACCTAAAAGGTGGTGGGAAAGCAATTGAATATAGACTTTCAAAGGAAGTTAAATGACTTCATTTCATACTCCATGTTTCTATTTAGAAAGCCAAAGCTACCATACACATTTTAACAGCCTTTTTATCTAGCCCTGTCATCTGCAGTTATTTGATTGCAATTTGTGTCTATTCCATTTAATTCATGCTGCCACTTGTTGGTCTTTCTACCAAAATGCTTCCCTTCAGAGTTCATTAAATTTCATCTACTATATTTTTCCTACCAGCCCATTACTATTTTCTCAAAAAACTTGACCATTATCTTGGAGCTCCATACCCAGCTCTTGACCATTAATATAAATCAGAAAGAGCAGTAGTAGTTTATATTCACAGCTGGCTTCTTTCTGATTTGTGGGAGGAAGTTCACCACAGCTCTCTTTTTTTGTTCTTTAACTAATTTATGTTTATGAAACTGCTGTCGCTTAGGCTGATGAGAAAAATTGAAGCTGATGAGAAAAATTGAAGCCAATGAGATTAATAATGTGGTAATTTATCAAAGATTTTTTGCAAGATCCGTTTACACATCAACCACACTACCTTCATTACTAGAGCTCTATCAAATCAAACACAATTTGCCTTTAAAAAATTGTGCTGGTTATCATTTATTACTTCATAAAAATGTCAATGAACTAGCTGCCTTCTTAGTACTTTCTAAAATTAATGTATCATTAAATACTTAATGCTGAAAGTGCAGATTATTTTTCTAATCAGTTGAACCCTCACCAGATGTTTATTGTGTACAGTCATACAGCACAGAAACAGACCCTTCAGTCCAAGCAGTCCATGCTGATCATAATCCCTAACTAAACTCGTCTCATGTGCATGTTCCTGGTCCATCTCCCTACAAACCTTTGCTATTCATGTATCCATCCAAACGCTTTTTGGATGTTGTAACAGTATCTGTATTCGCCACTTCCTCAGGACGTTCATTCCACACCATGAACCCCCCCCCATGTAAAACAATTTGCTTTTTTTCAAATTCTCTCCTCTCAGCTCTCCCTGCCCCCACCCTACCTCCCATCCGTCGCTCTCTTTCTCTCTCTTTCCCCCCCCCCCCACCGCCCTCACCCTCTCCTCTTCCACCCCCTTTCCCCTGACCCCTCCTTCCCCCCCCCCCCCCCCCAACCATCTTCTTTTCTCCCCCGACCACCCCACCACCCCCAAGTATTTGGGGATGAACAGACTGAGAGAAACTTACACCATCTCCTTTCCTCACTCTGACAGAGCATCTAGTTCCGATATCTTGTACCAATATCTTCTGTACAATTTTGGACAAACAATATAACACCTAGTTATCTAATATGTTCAAAATGTTAATTGAAATGAAATCCAGTTGTGAATTTGGGATTACATACTCAACCGCTTACTCAATCGTGTCACTTTATACCTAATGGTATGTTGTTGTCCTTCTTTTCATCTGCTGTAAGTATTGAGAACTAGTTTTAGTCTCCGCAACTTCCAATACTATTATTCTCTAAGGAGAGTTTTCGCTTACTGTAATATGCTTTAAGTAAAAATGATGGTGAAGCAATAAATAACTAGCTAATTTTGATGACATCTTCCAAGGAATAACTCAGTAAATAATTGTCATTGTTAAAGTTGTTTCCATAATTGTATGAGATTCCAAACTCATTTTACAAGCTATATTCTGTATGTTAAATACCAATTTATTCAGCACCACTTCTCTTCAGCCACATCATTGTCCAAGCTTGATGGTAAACATAAAATGAATTTATCTTTTCAGTACAATTTCTATGTATGTAAAATGGAAAGTGACTTAAAAATATTTTGAAATTTACCATATTAATACATCACCAACTTGCCACATCCTAAATTCCATAAAATTACTGCTTCAGATATTTCTACTTCGACTTGAGGAATATGCAACATTCAGAAATGCCATTAATCTGAAAGATCATGATCAATATTTGTTTAATATTTGTACTGTTGACAAACCTAAATAAAAATTATTAAAGAAATGTATTTTTTACATGAATAATAAGTCCTTTAATAGTTCATTAGAGTGATCCCAAAGATCACATTATAATACTTTGTAATGGATTAAAATTGCAGATTAAGTGCCCACGATGATGCAAAGCACCATTTCAACCATTCCTATTAATCTGATGTTTCTGTTATTACAATGTTGTCATTATTTTCAGAATACATCATCATGGGTATTGTATAACATGGCTTCATTTTATTGGAGGATGAAGAATGAGCCATATCAGGTGGTAGAATGTGTCATTCGGGCATTACATTTTTCTCCACGGTAAGCTTTCAGAAACCAAGTGATAAAATTAATACCGATGTGGTTCCTCTTTGTATCCTGACCAATATTTCAAGGTCAAAGCCAGCAAAACCAGTGCTTATTTGTCTCATTTTCTTTGTGTAGACTGGCAGCTTAGTTGAACATTATTAATTGCTGCAGTTGAAGAAATAACGAATTAGATGTAAAATGCTTTGCAACGGCATGTGCAGTGCAATAAGATTGAATCCGTCTGGTAGAAGTCATGCTTCAGGTATGCAAATGTCTGTTTAGACCATACCTGGAGTACTGTGAGCAGTTCTGAACATCCCATCTTAAAAAGAATATATTGGCCTCGGACAGAGAGGGCAACATAGATTCATTAAAGTCTTACCTAGACTCCAAGGTTTAAGTTACTTGGAAAGATTAAATAAACTTGGGTTGTAATTGATGAAATTTAGAAGACTTGATCAAGTTTTCAAGGTATTCAGAGTCACAAATGGCGAAAATACTGCTGCTGATTGTGGACAAGCTTTTTATTCATTCATGAGATGTGGGCATCGTTGACTGGGTCAGCATTTATTGCTCATTCCCTTATTGCCCTTGAGATGGTGTTGGTGGTAAGGTGACCTCTTGAGCCACTGCAGTCCATGTGCTGGTAGACCCACAATGCTATTAAGAGGGGAATTCCAGGACTTTGACCTAGCAACTCTCTTGGAATGCAATATAGTTCATTGTCTACCTGTGGCACAACTTTCAATGTGGTAAAGGCGGCATCTGGCATTGCTTGCCTTCATTACTCAGACTATTGAGTTATTGGAGTTGGGATGTCATGTTGCAGTTGTACAGGATGTTGATGAGGCCACGTTTGGAGTACTGTGTACTGTTCTGGTTGCCCTGTTGTAGGAAGGATATTATTAAATTGGTGAGGGTTCAGAAATATTTACAAGGATGTTACAGGGTCTGCAGGATTTGAGTTATAAGGAGAGGTTTGATGACCTGGGACTTCCTTCACTGCAGTGTAAGAGGTGGAAGGGTAATCTTTTAGAGGTTTATAAAATCATGAGGTGATTAGCAAAGGTCTTTTCCTTGGGGTTAGGGAATCCAAAACTGCAGGACATAATTTTAAGATGAGAGGAGAAAGGCAACCTTTTCACAGAAAGGGTGGTTTGTTTGTGGAATGAAAGAGGAAATGTTAGATACAGATGTTGTTACAACACTTAAAAGAAATTTGCATAGGTACATAAATAGGCAAAGTTTAGAGATAGATGGACCAATCGCAGGAAAGTGGGACTGGTTGATCCCATTAGGGAAACTTGATCAGCATGGACAAGTTGGACTGAAGGGTCTGTTTCTGTGCTGTATGACTCTCTTTCCAAGTCAGAGTAACTTGAAGGGGAACTTGTAACTGGTTATGTTGCCATGTATTTGCTGTCCTTGTCCTCCTTCACGGATTTGAAAGGTGAATCTTTGGTGAATTTCTGCAGTGCATCTACTGCTGCTACAGCCATATCTTACAGGAGTGAAATTACACTCAAAATGTGATAGAATGTTTTAACTTTGTTCCATTAGCTATGCTTGTAGGTGAAGCAGTTAATAATTTTCAAACTGATTTTACTAGCCAAGAGTATTAAGGGAACAAGGGAAAAGCAATTGATGGTTGGGTTAAATATCATCAAAATCTGAATCGTCGATTCTTCAAGCATAGAAGAGATCCTTCAACCCCCCCTGCAGGGAGTCTGCATTGACCTCCCTCCACCAGTCATACTTTGCAGCACTTGGCCCATAGCTTTGAATGCTATGAATTTCAAGTGTGCAACTAAATAATTTATCAAGGTTGTGAGGGGTTCCTGCCTATGTCCTCCCAGGCAGTGCTTTCCAGATTCCCAGCTCCTCTGAATGAAAATTTTATTCCTCAAATCCCCTCTAAATCTCTTGCCCTTCACTTCAAAATGGCGCCCCTCATTATTGATCCTTCAATTGAGGGAGCAGCTCCTTCCTATCCACCCTGTCCATGTCATCATAATCTTTTACATCTCAGTCAGGTTCCCCCTCAGCAGCCTTTGCTCAAAAGAAAACAACCTGAGCCTTTCTATCCTCACTTCGGAACTACAGTGCTCCAACCCAGCAACATCCTGACTAATCCCTTCTCCATCCCTTCCAATGCAATTATGTTTCACTGAATGGTACTGAATAATCTCAAGGTGCTACATCGCCTATTCCTAATCTTTACTGCAGCAAAAATGACATTAGTTATCAATCTGTTTGGTGATCCATTCTTGGAGAGAGCTGCATTCTGATTTAGAGAACTACAAGCCTGTACTCTCATGAGAGGGGAACAAGAATATAGAGGAACCTCGATTATCCAAATGCGATGGGCGGGCAGTATTTCATTTGGATAATTGATTATTCGGCTAATTGATTTCCTTTGGGGCTTGGAGTTTTCTGTGAAGTCTGCTCCCTGTTCAGGAGACTAGACAGCAGCACACTTTGCGCAAGACCCCGCCCCTCCCTGCCTACCCCAACCCTGTCTGCTCCCACCATGCCCCCCGCCTGCCCCCAATCCCATCCGCTCCCACATGGCCCCCAAACTGTCCTCCCAACCCCACACCCCGTCCATCCCCACCCACTGTCCAAACCACATCTGCGCCCCCACACTCCAGGTTAGCCCAACTGTACACCAGTAGTAAGACTGCTGCTGCCTTTGTGGGGTAAGTCTCCAAATAGCACGTCTGCATGCAAACGCACATATACTCAAAAAACATTTTGACAGGTTCCACCTTTGTCCTGTACAGGGCAATGTTGGAAAGATTATCTGGGGAAGTGGGGAGGTTCAGAGTTCACCTCTGTGTAGAACTCCAGGGAAAGTGTGAGGTGTGAGAGAGAGGGCAGGAGGTTAGTCATTTAGAGGCGGTGCCTGGACTGTCCAAGACTGTTCTCAGCCGAGTTCGTTTTTAATCATTGTACCTGTAAGCAAAAGACACGATTAGTGTTGAAACAGCTGTTTGATGTAATGTTTCTATCAGGACCTTGAGATCCCCTTCGGATTGTCCGATTTTCAGGCAATCGATATTCTGATAATCGAGGTTCCTCTGTATATGTGATGTTACTGTCACATGCCGTAACTGTTTGCATAAGGGATTTTAGAGTCATAGAAATGTACAGCACAGAAACAGACCCTTTGGTCCAATCCGTCCATACTGACCAGATGTCCCAACCCAATCTAGTCCCACCTGCCCGCACCCGGCCCATATCCCTCCAAACCCTTCCTATTCATATACCCATCCAAATTCCTCTTAAATGTTGCAATTGTACCAGCTTCCACCACATCCTCTGGCAGCTCATTCCATACATGTACCACTCTCTGCATGAAAAACTTGCCCCTTAGGTCTCTTTTATATCTTTCCCCTCTCGCCCTAAACCTATGCCCTCTAGTTCCCTGACCCCAGGGAAAAGACTTTGTCTCTTTGTCCATGTCCCTCATAATTTTGTAAACCTCGAGGACCTGATCAGATGTACCCAAGAACTCTGTGGGAAGCTGGAGAAGTGATTGCTGGGCCTCTTGCTGAGATATTTGTGTCATCGATAGTCACAGGTGAGGTGCTGGAAGACTGGAGGTTGGCAAAAGTGATGCCACTGTTTAGGAAGGGCGGTAAAAACAAACCAGGGAACTATAGACCGGTGGGCAAATTGTTGGAGGGAATCCTGAGGGACAGGATGTACAAGTATTTGGAAAGGCAAGGACTGATTTGACACAAAGTCAAACATGGCTTTGTCTGTGGGAAATCATGTCTCACAAACTTGATTGAGTTTTTTTGAAGAAGTAAC
Organism: Chiloscyllium punctatum; assembly: GCF_047496795.1. Lineage (NCBI taxonomy): Eukaryota > Metazoa > Chordata > Chondrichthyes > Orectolobiformes > Hemiscylliidae > Chiloscyllium > Chiloscyllium punctatum. The sequence continues at coordinate 77,438,919 of NC_092760.1, forward strand.
CAAGAAGATTGATGAGGGCAGAGCAGTAGATGTGATTTATATGGACTTCAGTAAGGCATTCAACAAGGTTCCTCATCGGAGACTGATTAGCAAGGTTAGATCTCATGGAATACAGGGAGAACTAGCCATTTGGATACAGAACTGGCTCAAAAGTAGAAGACAGAGGGTGGTGGTGGAGGGTTGTTTTTCAGACTGGAGGCCTGTGACCAATGGAGTGCCACAAGGATCAGTGCTGGGCCTCTACTTTTTGTCATTTACATAAATGATTTGGATGCAAGCATAAGAGGTACAGTTAGTAAATTTGCAGATGACACCAAAAAATATATTTCATCACTTTCTGTCACCGAGTTAAATTGTTATATTTATGCACAGGAATCAACATCCCATGACTAATTCTACTTCCTCAGTGGTGTGATGTCTAGTTCCACCCTATAATGGCATCTTTAAAAGCTTCAGGTGGAAAGGAATCAAATACTGTACTCTTCTAGATATTTTCTGTGTTCCATATACTCGTTGAAAAATCCAAATGTGAAGATGTTGGGAAAAAATGTGTACTTGCATGTGATGCCAACAGACAAAAGCATAATTTTGGACTTCTACTCATTAGAAATATGTCCATTCATAAATGACTGCATCATTTATTTTGTACCTATTCTTTCATTGTGCAACAAAACCTGATAATGATTTATGAGAGCAGAAACCAAGGGTATAATTTTATTCAGTGATTCAAGGTACTTTTTTTAAAAAACTGTTATGACCATGGTAAGTGAACGTGAGGCCTGTGATTTTTTCTTGTAGAAATTAATTACGTCAGGAGCTCTCAACTGGAGTCTTTCAGATGGTTTCAAGGGTCTGCTTCTTCCCGAAGGAAATTTTTTTTAAAATTCCTGTTATGCAGTAAAATTTCCTGCATGATTCCTAATTTGTGCAGTGCAGTGTACGTCACATAAGCCTGCACAGGATTAATCGTAAGACGACAGACTCTGTTAGAGAAGGTGGTGGTACAGTGGTGAAATCATTGGACTAGTAATCAACAAACCTAGGAGATGGTATGGGGACCTGGCTTCAAATTCCACAGCAGCTGGTGGAATTATATTCAATTTTTTAAAAATTCTTCACTTAAATGTCTAAGTCCATTTGTTTCACTAATGTTCTCTGGGAAGGAAAACTGTTGTTCTTGCCATGTCTAGCCTGCATGTGACTCTAGATCCACAGCACTGTTTGATTAGAAACAGGCGCTTCAGCCCAACAAGTCCACACCGACCCTCCGAAGAGTAGCCCAGCCAGACCCATTCCCCTACCCTATATTTACCCCAGATTTGGCAATTTAGCATGGCCAGTTCACCTAATCTGCACAATTTTTGGATTATGGGACGAAACCAGAACACCCGGAGGAAACAAACGCAGACATGGGGAGAACATGCAAACTCCACACAATTGCCCGAGGCAGAAATTGAACCTGGGTCCCTGGCGCTGTGAAACAACAGTGCTAACCACTGAGTCACCGTGCCACGCAGTAAACGGCAATGATAAAATCAGGCTTCAGGAAAATTCTGATGAAATGGGCAGCAACGGAGGGAGACCATGTACAGAAAGTTTGAAGGTGATAGTTGTTGACTCCAGTGTGGTTAACTGTCTTCTGAAATGAGCCAACATTCAGTTGCATCAACTGCTAACAAGTCTCAAAAAAAAGAATATAACTGAACAGACCGTTTTCATAAGGGCAAACTTAATCTCCTTACCATCATCTGGAGGCTAGTGCCAAAATTAGAATTATCTCACATGCTAGTCAAGTAACAGCCTGACATCTTCATACTCGTGACATCATTCCTTTCACACCAATCCCAGATATCACCATCCCTGTTCCACAAGCAGCCCAAAACCAGCAGAGGTGGTGCCATGGGCCTCCTCAGCATTGTCTCTAAACTCCATGAAGTCTCACAGAATCAGATCAATCTGGGGAAGGAAACTTGTTTATAAACATCTACGACTCTGCCTTCAACTGATGAATCAGTGCTCTTCAATTTTGAATAGTACTTGGAGGAAGCATGGTGGCTGGCAATGGCACAGAATATACTCTGTCCATCATGAAAGCTCAGCAGCACCACTACTGAATAACTGGTAAGTCCGAAAGGGCATAATTGTTAAATGGGCCTGTGGCAAGTGGTGAGGGAACTAACAAGGGGAAGAAACATGCATCATTTCATCTTCATCCATCTACCTGCTGCAGAGTCATATGTCCATGACAGTATCAGTAAGGGTGACCACTGCACAGTCCTTGTGGAGGTGAACTTCTGTCTTCACTTTGCAGGCAACCTCCATTGTTCCACAATGATCGTGCTAAGTGGGATAAATTTCACAGATTTAGCACCATAAGACTGCAGAATTGTACTCCAATACAATATTGAACTTCATGGCTCAGAATATTCCCCTACTCTGACCTGATGTCAAAAGTGGTAATCACTCTCAGTTCAGTGAAGGGTTAAAAATAAGGTGTCAACCTCGTGAAACTACCAAACAGAACTGCTTGCTAAATGGTATAAGCAAATGATAGACAGAGCTACACATTCCCAAACCAATTGATCATGTCTAAGCTCTGCTGTGGTGCCAGATGCAGTTGTGAATGATGTTGGATAATTAAGTCACTGGAAGAGAAGGCTCCACAAGTAGCCCCATCCTCTTATTGGTGGAGCCCAGCATGTCTGTACAAAAGATATGGGCCTGGACAAAATTCCAGCAATAGTCCTGAAGACATGTGTTTCCAGAACTTGTCACACCCATGCCAAACTGTGCAAATACAGCTACAGCACTAGCATCTGCCCGACAATGTGAAATTGACCAGGTTTGTCCTAGACACAAAAGACGGGAAAGTCCAGCCTGAAAATCCAACCCATCATTCTACTCAATCATTGTAAAATGATGGAGGGTATCATCAATTCAGCCATCAAATGGCACTTGATAATTCAACAGTCGGCTCACTAGTATTCAGTTTGGGTTCCACTAGGGTCGCTGAATTCCTCACCTCGTTATAATCCCATTCAAACACGGACAAAAGAGCTCAACTCCAGAGGCGAGGTAAAAGTTACTAACCCCAACATCAAGGCTGTATTTCATTGAGTGTCGTATCAAGTAGCCCCAGCAAAACTGGAATTAGTGGAATGCTGTCTGCTGGTTGAAGGCAGTCTTAGCAGAAAGGAAGATAGCTATGGTTATTGGAGGTCAGTCATCTCAACTCAAAGACATTTCTTCACATATTGCTCAAAGTAGTGTCATGGGTCCAACCATCTTCAACTGCTTCATCAATGACCTTCCATCATAAATTCAGAAGACCGCTGATAGCAACTACTCAAATATTAATGCAGTCCATGTCCAAATGCTTCATGACCTGGTCAATATCCAAGTTGGGGCAACAAGTGGTAAGTAACATTCAGATGTTACAATTGCTTGGCAATTCCTATCTCCATCAAAAGAGAATCTAACCATTGCCCCTTGAAATTAATTGACATTCCCATCAGTTAATCCTCCATTGCCAACATCCTGAGCATCACCACTAACTAGAAGAAGAACTGGACTAGCCGTGTAAATACAGTTGCTACAAGAGTAGGTAAGAGGCAAAGAATCTTGAAGCAGATAACTCACCACCTGAAAGCCTGTCTGTCATCTCTAAGGTACAAGTCAGAAGTGTGATACATTGCACCCTACATAACAGGATAAATGCAACTCCAGTAACACTAAAGATGTTTAACACCATCTGGGACAAAGAGGCCTGCTTGACTGACACTATGTCTACAAAATTCCAGTCTCTCTACCCTCCACACTCAGAAGCAGTGGAGCATCTACAAAGTGTACTGTTGAATTTTACCAAGATTTCTTCGAGAGCACATTGCTAGTCAATGACTGCTACCATCAAGAAGGATAAGGGTAGCTCATATCTCACCGCTTGCAAGTTCCCCTCCAAGCTACTCCCCATCCTGACCTAGGAATATATCTCTGTTTCCTTCCTGTTACTGAATTAAAATCTTGGAACTCGCTCCCAGTGACGTGGTTGTACCTATGCCAAATATATTGCAGTGGGTTCAAGAAGCTAACCACGCCCTCCTTGAGGGAATCTAGGGTTGGGCAATAATCATTGACCCAGTTAGTGAAGTCCATATCCCATGAATTAATTTTTAAAAAGCACAAATGGAATAAATGGGGCTCCTGCCATTTGATATTCAAGGAGAGTGAATTTCTTCCCCTGATCTGAGTGTGATAATTGGGATTGAGTTCTTTTCCTGTCATGGTGCATGCTCTCCTGCATGCCATATTTAAATCAGAAGAGCAGAACAAGAAGTTGATGGTATCTGATGTCTGTTTTGTGGAGTAATAAGTCAGGAATTAATCAAAAGTCAATGAATGACAGACTTCACTTACCTATTTATTAAGCATTGCACCACTGCTCATATGTAGGACTTGCAATGACTGGTCGGCTGATCAAACTGCCTCTGCTCCCAACGTTGTTTGCCAACCAACTTCTAAATCCTAGATGTATCAATCAGATGAGGTGCACACAGCTGGGGAAGTGTGCCTTTTTGTCTGCAAGTGTACCATTTTCCACTGGGAACTGAACAGAAGGTTAGCTGGTCCATCATATCTGGTGATCTGTCTGAGCTTGTCTTGAGATTTTGCTGTGTGCAGAGTTGCTGCTGTTTTTAAACACCTGGCAGAAGCCGATCTGTACCAATAACAAGTTTCAAATTCAGTAAGAAAGATCAATAAAACTACATAGTTATTTGTATATTTTTACACTGAAGAACAACTTCCATGAACTTTATAATACAGGAAAGGGTTCCCTAAAGCAGAAAAAAGTTTGGAAATGCCTGCATTACAGAATATGTATATACTTTTTTTTAAACAGGCAACATAAAGATGTAGCATTGATGAATTTGGCCAATGTCTTGCACCGAGCCCATTTCTCAGCAGATGCAGCCATACTGGTTCATGCAGCATTGGATGTATCCACGGACTTTCTCACAAGTCATTACACTCTTGGAAACATTTATGCTGTAAGTATACTGAATATATTTTTCTGATTTAATTTTGTTTACATTCTTGTTAGTGTGATTAGTGGTCTTTAAAGTTTTATGCAACAGTTCTATTTGACATAGTTTACATACAGAAATATTCAACTGTCATACTAGGAACTACTGAAAAGAGATGTGTTGCCAAAGCTTTTCATCAGAGCAAATGCCAGATCATCAGGATGCCAGATTTCTTGCCTTTACGCTAATGAGGACAAGATGAACCAAAATGATGTGTCTATCTCTCTTACGCAGAAGTTGCGTTCTAAGTTGCCTAACATCAGTCATCAGAACTAAAAGGAGAATTATTACATTTGTATCACTTTGTTTTGGTATTTTAAATAGAATGCATTAATAAATTTTGAAGTTTGCCTGTTTTACATTCACACAAAAATCTTAATCACACACAGGACCCTGCTCTTTAAATGCAAAATTAATTTATCTATGTGTTGCACCTTTGCCATTGAGGAAAGGGTTATAGACATTGCCAATCCCAGCTGCATTCCCCATGGTCATACCCAGACCAATTACAATCTGTGTGCCTGGTCTGAATTTAACAAGCTCGCTATAATTGACTGCATTCAGTGCGCTTTCCTCATGCTGTGCATGTTGGCATTCCCTTTCCATTTTGTTTTGTGACCCAACCCGGATAAATGCAAGATGAAAGACTCTTTTAACTCTTAGCAATGTTTTAAGTTCTGTACTGCCAAGCAATTAAAAAATAACTGATTACTTGTAACTGGCTAATATTTTGATGATTGATAAGAGTTCCAACTGGAATTCAGTTCTTTTCTTTGCTCCATTGTTTCAAATCCTAATTGGTTTTGGTTTAGTAGTTCTGCAACTATGACATTTTAGGACACGTTAAATAGCGATTAGCTAAACCATGCTTTCAACTGCAAGTAACAGGAATAAAAGTTAAAAGATGATTGATTCAATGAAAAATATAATGGATCAGTTAAAATATTTAATAGTTTGTATGCGAAGATAGTGGGCAGCACGGTGGCACAGTGGTTAGCACTGCTGCCTCACAGCGCCAGAGACCCGGGTTCAATTCCCGCCTCAGGCGACTGTGTGGAGTTTGTACGTTCTCCCAGTATCTGCGTGGGTTTCCTCCAGGTGCTCCGGTTTCCTCCCACAGTCCAAAGATGTACACGTCAGGTGAATTGGCCATGCTAAATTGGCCGTAGTGTTAGGTAAGGGGTAAATGTAGGGGTATTGGGTGGGTTGCGCTTCGGCGGGTCGGTGTGGACCCGAAGGGCCTGTTTACACACTGTAAGTAATCTAATCTAATCTAATATGGAAGAGGGTCATTGAAGATGTATGATGTGATAATATGACTCTAACCAACAGTCACTGCGGCAAGAAAAGGGGGTTGCCTTTTTGGAGGCAAATCATATAGCATTTCATCAAACAGGATCTTTCAAAAAAAAATTTCTGGCATCCTCGTGGGAATGGATACATCAATTCGACTTGCCCTGACAGAAGTAAAGATTTCAAGTGTAAACTCGTTACTACAAGTCTAAAGCAGTGAATAAATTCCCTTCCTTTTCCCATGTCAGAGACTGGTATAACAGAGGTGAATTTTATGTTCCAATTTAATGTTCCAATCTTAATCCTACATGATGTGAAGATGTAAATCAGAGAGATACTCCTTTTTTTTAACATGTTTATCAATAAGGTTCACTCAAGGATAAAATATATTACAATACTAAAAGTAAAGCTTTTCTTTAAAAAAAAAGTCCATTCTCCAACCCACCCCATCACATGAAAACAAGTAGCTACAAATAAAAACAAATTATAGGATGGAGAGAGGTGAAGAATTTAAAAGTTCAACAGGAAATTGTATTCAGTGGTTTCCAGGATCTCAGTGACATGAAGTTGCTGTCTCAATGGTTTAAATCCAATGTTGCCCTGATACTATCTATTGGGTTTTAGTTTGTTTAAAATTTTCTGGATGGTTTGTGTTCCTACAGTCAGTGTTGCCAACCAGACTGTTTTCACCTTGACAGAGAAAAAGTGTTCTCAGCTTGTGTTCAGCATTCCCTTTTCTGAGTGGATCTTTGTCCTGTAGCGATTTCTGAAACTTGAAGTCAGTGCTGTGATCAGCGACAACACGCCAATCAGTGTGCATGTAACATTCAAAGCACTGCAGCTTATAGGGATGGCTGCCTGTTTTCAATGCTGTATTCTTAATTCTAACTCCATTGATCTATTAAAAAGCTCATTGAAGTGGTTTGTGTACTCTGTAACAGTGGAGGTTACTGTTTCTAGATTGTGAATTGCAGTAGATGTATCATTTCCAACATTCCCTACAATGTGAAGCAGTCCATTCAGCTCATTGAGTCTACACTGACCCTCCAAAGAGGTATCATACCCAGTCCCACTTCTCTACCCTATCCCTGAAACCCTGCATTTCCTGTGGCTAATCCACCTAGCCCCTGCATCTTTGGACTGTGGTTGGAAACCAGAGCACCGTGTGGAAACCCACACCAATGCAAGAAGAATGTGCAAACTCCACAAAGGCAGAACTTGCAAACTCCACACAGACAGTTGCCCGATGCTGGAATCAAACCTGGGTCCCTGGAACTCTAAGGCAGCAGTGCCACTAACCCACAGGGCCACCATGTCAATCAAACAGATGTAATTACTAATTTCAAACCCCTTGTGGAAAAATATTAATTTCAGAATGTTTTTGGTCAATTCCATGTTGGTCTCATGAAACTTGGCCAACCTATTTATATCAGATAATACCATTTTAAACAAGTATTTTTGGACCCTTTTTTAATAGCCCATGTCTGTATGATTAGACTCCATACTCTGCTCCTTCTTTCTCCCCACTCCCTTTGATCCCCTTAACCCTAAGAACTACACCTAACTATTTCTTTGAAACATTCAACATTTTGACCAGTATAGGACAAATACAGATTGTCAAAAGTAAGTTCTAAATGACATGAATGATCAAGTAGGGTAGTCAGTGCACAGAATGGAAAACATTTGTACTTTATGGTACCATCAGTAACAAACAAGTATAGAACATTTTTACAGCATTATTAGTAACTTGAGATGAAATGTTGATATAACTTGCAATTTTTTCTTTTCCAGATGTTAGGAGAATATAACCATTCAGTGCTATGCTATGATCAGGCATTGCTTATAAGGCCAGGTTTTGAACATGCTCTGAGAAGGAAACATGCTGTCCTGTGCCAGCAGAAATTGGAGCAAAAATTGGAGGCACAGCACAGGTATGATGGGCTTAAGAGAAACATGGTTGCAATTTTGTTTTAATGTAGTACTGTAAGAAGAGTGTAGTACAGAAGGAAACCAGTCAGCTCAGAAAGTCTGAACCAAGTCTTTAAAAAAGGAATCCCGTCGTTTCACTGACATACTGCAGGAATTTGGAGTAAGAGTATGTTTTCTCCTTAAACTATTTATCTAGTTCTCTGTGAAGACAACATTTGAATCTGCTGAACATCATGAAGTTCAGTGCTTCCTTTTATAGTTCATGCAAGTAATTCCATTCGAATAATAACCCTCCTTCAACTTATCTCATAAATGTATCCATAACAGTTATTTGATAAGTTTAACCTGGAACATTATTCATGAATCATTTCAGCTCCACTAAAAATATTCTTAGAAAAGATATTTTGTACTTATCATTCAATAGAGGGAACATCTTGATTTGCAGTGCAAGTAAACTTATATGTTTTGCTCATAAGTTCATCCCATGTTTAGTTTCATTTTCCTTTGCATTGTTGGAACTTAATATGATGATTCATGTATTTAGATCATTGCAGCGAACGTTAAATGAACTAAAGGAATACCAGAAGCAGCATGATAATTACCTGAGGCAGCAAGAATTGCTGGAGAAGCACAAAGTTATGCAAGATGAGCAACTGCTGAGAAATATAATCCATGAAACACAAATGGCTAAAGAAACTCAGCTAGGTAAATTCACTGTCTTTTGATGCAAATTATCAAATAGCAGTTTTGGAAATGTCATCATACTCAAATGAGTGTTTTCGCAGCTGCCTGTAGGTAGATGGTTACTTTGTGTATCGACATAAGTGCAACAATCAATTTATTTTACAACATCCAAGTTTCAACAATGTAAATTTTGAATTATTTTGTCAACTTTTGGAACAATTTGGTCAGCTTTGTTCAAGACAGTGGATAACGAGGGCGATTATTTTGGGAAATACAATAATATTGGAGCCAACGTATTCAATTTGTAAATTCTTTTTGAAAACCGTTTTGCAGTTACTTGTTTTATTTCCTTGTTATACTAGCCGGTACAGGTTGTTCTGCTATAACGTGACAGTTACATTCCTCTGTGAGCTCACTCTAAGGAAACCCATCATAGAACACCACGCTATAAAGAATCACTATACCCACTCAGTAGAAGGTTGACGTTATCCTAACAGTGTCCACAATTTGTCAGTCGCGTTATAGCCAATTCATGTTGATGAAACACATTATACCAGAACGATCTGTACATTATCCAGGAGGCAACATAAAAAAGATAGTTTACAGGTGTTACGCTCCCAGCTAATGTTACTTCTGGCCAAATTAGATCTTAGAATGAAAGCTTGATAAATTTTTATTTTTGTTTTGTTAGTTAATGTGATGGTCACTAAGGTATGATCACACAAGACTGCAGATTTTTTTTTTAAGAACAGAACTTTATTGTACAAAGGAAGAAATAAAACAAAAGCAAGAAACTGTCGGTAGTCAGTTGAGTCGAACTCTTAAAAAGTTGAGAAAGTGGTGTTATTTGTCTGGACTTGAGTATTTGCAATGGATAATGGCAGGAAACAGGTTGAAACTTTGCCTGTCTGTGTGTTTTATTTCTTACTAAGTGTCTTGGATATTTGCTGTGGATTGTGCAATAATTCAATGAGTCCTTTCCAAATCTGGCAGTGTGACCTTTTTCACAAATCTGAGAGCCTAAATTTTCTCAATTCCAATAATCAAACATAGAAGTTTCAAACATTAAACATTTCTGTGAGGTAGCTGATCCCTGAACTTCCCTAAATCTCTCCTGAGAGAGAGAGAGTTTGTATTCTGAACAGAATTTTTAAAAACGTATGCATCCTAAATTCTTTTGAAATTTGTAAGGATAAGACCACAATTACAGCCCAGTCCATTTAACTTTAGTCATGGGAAAGCTTCTGGTAATAATTATTCAGGATTAAATTAATAGAAAAAAATGAATTGATTCGAGAAGAATCAGCATGGGTTTTGAAAGGGTAAATCGTATTGCAGGAGGATCTTGAAGAGGTTGAAGAAAGGGTTTAAGAAATGCTGTAAATGTAATTACTGTAATTACGTGCAATGCGCCAATCTTGTAAAAGGTAAAATGTAATTGTTCGATGCAGTGGCACAAAATAGGTTTGTGAAAAAGCTTTAGAGTGTTGAATAAAAGGAACTGTAGCAATCTGGATGCAAAATTGGTTCAAAAATAGGGAACAGAGTAATAATTAAATCATATTTTTCAGAGAAACATTTGTAATGGAGTTCATTAGGGTAGATAGTAGGACTCTTGCTTTTCCTGATTTGTGTTAATGATCTAATTCTATTGTTCAGACAATTTCAAATTTACAAATGATGCAAAACTTGGAAATGGTATCAGTGTAGACAGTGTAGAACCTCAACTGGACATAGACAAGTGGGTGGATAGACAGCAAATGATGTTAAATGCCAAAAGTGTGAGCTGGTGCGTTTTGGTAGGAAAAGCATGGACAGATGCAACAAAATAAGGCATATACAATACTAAAGGAGGTGCAGGAGCAGAGTGACCTGGGTGTGTGCGTGCATTCAGATTCTTAAACATGGGGAGAAATGAAAGCAGTTAATAAAGCATGCAGTACTTTGGGCTTTGTTAGTTGGGCTGTTGTGTACCTTCTGCTGAATTTATGTAAGATACTTGTTCGACTTCAGTTGAAGTATTGTGTACAGTTCTGGGCTCACCTTTTGGAAGAAAGCATTGTAGGGAGTGCAGAAGAGATTTACATAAATAGTTCCAGGAATGAGAAAATTCAGTTCTGTGGATAGATTGGAGAGTTTGGGACGTCTGTTTTGGAGAGAAGTAGTAGTGAGGGGTCTAGATAGAATAGATGGGGAGAAATTGTTTCCCCTTGTAAAAGAATCGAGAACAAGTGGGTGTAGATTTAAAGTGAATTGTAAAATAAACAAATGTGATGTGAGAAAAGTCCTTTTCACACTACCAACAGTTTGGAAGTGGAATGAACTACCTCTGTGTGGTGAAGGGATATTCAGTTGAGGAATTGAAGAAGACACTAGAACACAGCTTAAATCAAAATAATGTGCAACAGTATGGGTAAGAAGCAGGAAAATGGCACTAAGTTGTGAGACTTATTTGGAGAGTTGCTGCAGACACGAGTCCAAATGGTCGCCTGCATTGTAACATTTGTGATTCTGTAATTGATCTGAAAATACAGCTGATGGCTTTACATGTTTACGATACCTGTCATAAAGATAATGCTATAAACATCTTTCCATCAGCACCACAGAGTTCTACATTCACCAGCTTTTTGACAAAACGCTGGATTTAGTCACTTGCAGAAGGGTGATTTATTTGTTAAGAAGTAAACAATGCTCACATTTGCCTATATTTTAAAATTTAAAATACCAAAAGTTGCATTAATATACATAAACGAGACATGCTTCATCGCATATACTGTAGCACCCCTCTTGAGAAGTGATCAGATTTTGTACGCGTACAGAACATTCTTTAATTTGTGTTACTGCAAAATTGGGATCAGTAAGAAATTACTCAATAGTACAAAAATCAATATTTAGGTTAAATTTGTTTTTTAATTTTTTAGGAAACCACCAGCTTTGTCGTTGGGTTAACAAACAGCAAATTTTACACTGCCAGTGGGATCGGCCTGTGCGCTATACCAGAGGAGATCTTTTTGATACAGTAGAACATGTACAGGTATAAATTAAAATAAAATAGTAGTTTAATTTATGTTTGATATAAGGTGATAGCAATTTGGGCTCACCTTAAAATGTTGTTGTACCTGATCATCTTCAGTTCACTTCCACTGTATCCAGCTCCTTCACCCATTGCAAGATCACGATATTCGAGGCTTTTTTCAAAATGGTAATCCAGGGCTTATGGTCACCATTACTGCACTTGCGTTTTGTTCCAGATTTTTAAAATTAGCTACTTTTAAGTTATTGAACCGGCAAGTATCCAAACTAATGTCTCCAGACCATTAATCAAGGTTTCTGGATTGCTATTTCAGTAATATTATCAGCAAAAACAGTAGCACAGTGGTTGACCTAGCAGTCAGTACCCACCATTCATCTGGGTGTGCAATGTCCACAGTGACTAGAGCTTGTTTATTTCTCTTCCCTAGTCTGTCACCTTTCATCGGCTGTGATGCTTAATGTGAACAACTCATCAGCCCAGCTCTTTAATCAACCTAACGTCATCTGCTATCATCTGTGAACTTGTAAAGCTATATTTCTGTTCCCATTTCCAAGTTATATTAATCCCATTATAGTTGGCATCCTGTTCTGTATCCTTCACCAACCTTTTTTTTTCTGTTTAAGCATTTTTCAGATCTACAGTAGTGTTAGAAATATTTGTCCCATTATCTTTCAACATCAGGATTGCACTTTATTTTCTTGAAACTGTAGTGTATTTCTTCAATACTAAATGAAATGTAGTTTTTAAGTTGTTGCAGAACTGTGTAAATGTCAGAGGCCAGTCTCGCTCCAGCACTACCTCTGGATAATGCCACAGGATAACTGCAAGGAAGTAGTAATTAATTTTGACAAAATTTAAACAAATGGTAAAGTCACCAAAATTTGGTCATAGAAGTACTATTTTAAGTACATTTGTTGAGTTAAGATTGTTCTTAAGAAAAAAAACTAAATTAAAATAAAATATCTGAACAACAGAAGTCAGTCAGAAGTAAAGTAAAGACAATACTCATGTCTAACCTTGAAGAAAGCTTCCCATAAAGATCCAGCAATCTCTGTGTGACATGGTTCCTATCTTTTGCAAGCGGAAAGCACATGTGCACACATTGTGCATTTTTCAACCAAAGAAAAGCTTGGAAGAAAGGCATTCCCAGGTAATCTATCCACTTCTACCAATCAGGGTCTACTCGCCAGCCAATCAAACACCCTTACGCACTTCAAATTGTTGTTCCTTTGAGTTTTTGGTATTCTTGTGCTTCTGTCCTAATGAGTTCAAGATGAAAAGCTTCAACAGAAACTCTCTTTCTGCATGTTTCCAGGCAGCAGAAACTGCTGTCGGTTTCATGGGATAATTATGACAAATGCCGACTGTTTGACCATTGATGCACCGACAACATTCGGGGCTTTTATGAATTCTATTTTTCACATTTGATTTTTGTTTCATGATGTTAACGTCAGTTAAGATTTTAAATATTACAATTGAGCTTATTTTACAATGAAATGTTTTAGAAGCCTCTATTTTTTTGAAAAATTTTATGGTATTCTTCCTTTTGTATTGCTCACTACTTGCATTATATCTATTTGAGGCGACATGGTGGCTCAGTGGTTAGCACTGCTGCCTCAGCGCCAGGGACCCAGGTTCGATTCCAGTTTCAGGCGACTGTCTGTGGAGTCTGCACATTCTCCCCATGTCTGCATAGGTTTCCTCTGGGTGCTCTGGTTTCCTCCCACAATCTAATGATGTGCAGGTCAGGTGAATTGGCCATGCTAAATTGCCCCAAATTGTTGAGGGATGTTTAGGTTTGGTGAATTAGTCAAGGGTAAATGTACATCAATAGGGTCTGGGTGGATTACTCTTCAGAGGGTAAGTGTGGACTTCTTGGACTGAAGGGCCTGTTTCCACACTGTAGGGATTCTATATAATAGTTTGCATATAATTTTTAGTCCTCTTTCAGATTGGTGGAAAATCACTGTATAGCAAACTTTCTTTAATTCTTTCACTTTTCAATGTCTGTAAGATTTCATTTGTTTCAGAAGGGTTAACTGGTTTGGGTTAGCACAGAAAGTGTTTCAATGGGTCGCACTGTGGATCTGTACTTGGTATTTTTTACATTATTGGAATATTGCGCAGACCCAACATTTTCACAATTGTCTAAAAAGTAGTTAAATACATGTGAAAGTGCATTTCTCCTTTCAGTTTGGAGAGGATAGTTCCACCTCCAGTATGATGCCCGTTGAGATGAAGTTAACGATGAATATGACATGGGACAGCATACAGCAGCAATTTCCATCATCACCAACAGGTCGATCAGTGTTGAATATATGGGGAAAGGATTTCTCAAGCTACAATGTAAGTAGCAGTGAGGCTTTGTTTTGTGCTCCCTATATTCTGAATCCTTATGGAACCACTGTTCCTGACCAGGATGATAATCTTCCAAGGCAACACCTGTATGTAAAAATTTCATTGCTATTCCTTTTCTTCAGGATTTCATTCAGATTAAACCAAACCTTTGGGTTTTGGTTTGAATCTATTCATATAACATTAACTTTTTCATTTCTTCCTAGCTACATCTCAATCGATTTTTATTTTGTTCTAATTTATTTTTATTCCGCATTGTTTGAAAACGTTGCTGAAACTTCCTTTGAGACAACAAAAAAATTTACTTAAAATAATTTGATAAATTGTTTCAGTTTTGTTTTTGTTTAGGAATGCCATATTTTAATAGTAAGTAATTAGACTTTGTGGTAAATGCTGTAAAAAAGACTTGGGCCATTGTACTGTGATATAATGATTCTTACTCATGGCATTTTTGTTTCAGTTCTGAAGTAGAGACATTTGTGCTGCTTCCCGAAATAATAAGGCATTGTCTGCTCCTTTGATCAGCATATTATGCAGACAGTTAATATTGCCGAAACCCCATACAGGGAAATTAAAAAGAAAAGCTGAAGGGATCACCCCAGTTTACAATTGCATACTTCAGTGCAGTTAGGTTTTATAACATGGGGTAGTCGGGCTTATGTTAGCAGATTGCCTATATACTCTTGTTGTTCCGAACGGGGCCGTGAAAAGTATTTGTTTTGCAAAAAGTAATTTAGAGTATTATTCAGAAATGACCACAAGTTTAGATAGCTGTCTTCTTTATAATTCTTTACAAATTTACTTGAAAAAATATTGGTTAGTTTTCAAGTTAAAATGATGTATTACATTTAGAAATACAATGGTTAAAATATGAAATAATTATACATACACTGTTTCTGTTGCCAGGATATACTATGGCCAAAAAGATTGGACTGTATACACACTTATCCCACTCTTCCCAAGGCAGCTGATCTTCCAACATATTTTCTACCTCCAGAATACAAAGGATTTGGGTAAGAATTTGGAGACTGTTATTGAAAATTGGACCATTTTGTAAGGTACTGGAATGCCTTCTTAACAACTAAATGCAGCAAAGTGTAAGTATTTGCTGTAAATACAGCAGAGCTGCAAAACAATAATGCATGCAGATTTTTTTCTATTATTAAAGGTTTGTATTTTTTTAAAGTCATTTGTCAAGAGATATCAAGGCTTTGACCATGTTATAAAACCATAAAATCTAGAAGCAGAAGTATGCTATTTAGCCTTCAAATTTGCTTCATCATTCAAAGAGTGATAATCCTTAACTCTACATTTCTGCCTCTTTGTCATAACTCTCAATTCCCTTCCTGATTAGAAATCTATCTCCCTCAGCCTTCAATATACTTAACCCACCCTCTACAATCTTCAGCAGTAAAGGTTCCACTGATTCACTGTCATCTGAGAGAAGAAATTCCTCCTTATCTGTGTCATCAATGAGTGAGATTATGCTGCTGGCCCTAGATTCACCCATAAAGAGAAACAACCTATTAGCATCCACCTTATTATAAAATTGGTAAAAGAAATGGTTCAGAATTTATAAAGTATAGGAGTGAAATTGTCAGTTAATTCAATTCTGACATAGGAATGCTTTCAAGAAAATGTTTTCAAAAGTCCAAAAATAGACATGATTTGGAGATGCCGGTGTTGGACTGGGGTGTACAAAGTTACAAATCACACAACACCAGATGAAGGAGCGGTGCTCCGAAAGCTAGTGCTTCCAGTTAAACCTGTTGGACTATAACCTGGTGTTGTGTGATTTGTAACTCCAAAAATAGAGCAATGGTTGTGCATTGGTAACGTTACTGAATTGATAATCCAGAGACAAATGCTGTAGGAATAGCGTTTCAAATTCCAGTACAGCAACTGGTGATCTTCAAATTCAATTCATAAATCCTGGAATTATAAAAGTAATCTGATTCACTGATTTCCTATCAAGAAGGAAATATTCAATATTTACCTCCTATTCCCATCTTGGTAGGAAGAGTAGAAGCATGGACTATTTTCTAAATGGGAAGAAAATTCAGAAATCTGAAGTGCAAAGAGACTTGGGAGTTCTAGTCCAGGATTCTGTTGAGGTAAACTTTCAAGTTGAGTCAGTGGTTAGGAAGGCAAATGCAATAATAGTATTTATTTCGAGAGGACTTGAATATAAAGGCGCGGTTTTACTCCTGAGGCTCTATAAGGCTCTGGTTCGGCCACATTTGGAATATTGTGTGCAGTTCCGGGCCCCATATCTCAGGAAGGATGTTGTGGCCCTGGACCATGTTTAGAGGAGATTCACAAGAATGGTCCCAGGAACTAACAGCTTAACATATGAGGAATGTTTGAGGACTCTTGGTCTATACTTGGAGTTTAGAAGGGTGAGGAGTGATATAATTGAAACTTACAGAATACTGGCCTTGACAGTGTGAATGTTAGGAAGATGTTTCCATTGGTTAGAGAAACTAGAACCCAAGGGTATAGCCTTAGACTAAAGAGAAGGCCTTTTAGAACAGAGATCAGGAGAAACCTCTTCAGCCAGAGAGTGGTGAATCTTTGGAATTCGCTGCCACAGAAGGATGTGGAGACCAGGTCATTGAGTATATTTAAGACGAAGATAGGTTCTTGATTGTGAAGGGCATCAAGGTTATGAGGAGAAAGCAGAAGAATGGTCCAACCACTTTGAAGTGGTTGAATGGCGGAGCAGACTCGATGGGGTGAATGGCCTAATTTCTGCTCAAATGTCTTGTGGACTCTTAAGTGCCCTCTGAAATGACCTAACAAGCCACTCAGTTCAGGGGCAATTAAGAGTGGCCAACGATGCTGACCTTGATGTCTAACCCTTTGATAATTATTTTCATAAAATGGTGTAATGTAATGTCAACCATGTACCCAAATAGGGATGACACTTTGCCACCCTGTGGATGTGTTCCATATATATAAACATATATGGAACAACCCAGGAAAATTACAAGGATTAAACACACTAATCCTAATTAATATCTTATGTATCTATAGCTTACTTTCATCTTTGGGTATATTTTACTAAATTGTGAGTACATAAACGATTGAGACATTTTCTTTCTTTCTTATTAGTGTCCGATCATTTCTGATGCCTTCAGGAAACCAAGATAGAGACATGGCTGGCAGACCTCCTGACTGCTCTTCCATGTTAGATTTCCACAGTAATGAACAGCTTTATCAACTAGTGAAAGAACTGGAAAATACATCAGACTTGAAATCAGGAATACCAGACTACTATGCCAAACAGGTAAGTTTGTTTTTTAATTAACTGAAAGCTACATTGCATAACTCTTGTTGAATATTGTTAATGCTAATGTTGGAGCATCTTTCGGTTCAAGAGAAACTGGTGCCAGAGCCTGCAGGGGAGCAATGAGCCAGAACAAAATGATTGGGAGAGTAAAGTAAACCTTAGGCCCCTCCAGCCTGCTCTTGCAGTTAGTAGTTCATGGCTAGTTTCCGTTTTCACCCCACTCCTGATCTCTCTTGTTTTTCTGAAGGACCAAACATCTGTCTTTCTCAGCCTTCAATCGATTTAACACAGAGCATCCATGATCCTATTTAGCAAAAAATTACAAAGATTCACAACACTGTCAGTCAATAAGTTTATCTTTAAGCCTAAATAATCAGTCCCTTGCCCTGAGGCTGTGACCCGAGTTCTAGAATTCCCAGTTAAAGGAAACAACCTCTCTGTCTCTCTCTACAAAACCACTTTACAATCTTGGATGTTTCAGTGAGATCACATAATTCTTTTAAACACCACAGAATATGTCCCAGGTTGACTCAAGTCTTTCATTATCGAACAGTCACATCATTCCAGGAATTAATATGTTGGACCTTTATTGTATCGACTCCAAAGCAAGTATGTCCTTCCTTCAGTATAGAGACCAAAACTACACGCACTGCTCCAAATGTGATCTGACTAAAGTCTTCTTAATTTGTAGGAAGACTTTGTTGTATGTGCACTCCAGGCCCCTTGAACCAAGGCCTTTGGTGTCTGACTTGCTGAAAAATAGGTGTAGTATTTTATCTTAAGTTGGTATGTTAACCCACGTTTATTGGATTATATCCCTTCTATTTATTTAACCTTTTGTAGGACAGTCACGATGCTGCTTTTCCCCCAATCTCATTTTTACACTTTAAAATTGCGCCTCTGTATTCCTTGCGTGTGTTTTCACCTGGTTTCAAACACGCACAGCCTAACATCTCATCATTCCTTTTTGATCACAAAACAGGCCAGTTATTTGGAAAAAAACTCCCTCCATATTGTTTCACCTGTTCACCCGCTAATTCTTTATCACTTTATTGTAAGAATTAATAAATTGCCTTTCAAAGCACCAGAGGTGGGATTGAAAGTGCCGTTTTCTCCTTGTACAGCGCAGTGACTGGAAATTATAGAACAAGTGTGATGAAAATACTACAAACAATACTTTTATTTCAGTTAAACATAGAATGCAGAAGTTATTAGGGTTTGCACCAAATTAAGTCAATGCATTCAAGACATTTTGTAGCTTACTAACTGGATAGGCATTGCTGATATAGTGGAGAAGACTTGACAGTTGCAAAATATGTCGTTA
This sequence comes from Chiloscyllium punctatum, assembly GCF_047496795.1. NCBI lineage: Eukaryota > Metazoa > Chordata > Chondrichthyes > Orectolobiformes > Hemiscylliidae > Chiloscyllium > Chiloscyllium punctatum. The sequence continues at coordinate 77,457,911 of NC_092760.1, forward strand.
TTCATGCAGTGTCATATTTCATGCATATGTCACCCGAGAATGGGTCCAGGAATGAGAAATTGCAGTTACGAGGGTTCATTGAAAAGTTGGGCCTGTTCTTAGAGAGACCAAAAGAAATTGATAGTTTCAAATCATAAATGGTCTGCCTAGTGTAGACAGGGGGAAGCAGTTACCAGTCATAAAAAGGCACAGAAGATGGAACACATCTAAAATAATGTACAAAAAGAAGCAAAAGTTGGAATGAAAAAATACTACTTCAGTCAGTGAGTGATTAGGATTCGGAATGCATTGTTTGGAAGTATGGTGGATGCAAGTTCAATTGAGGCATTCAAAGATGATGTAAAATGCAACCTTTGGCTACATTTTTGTAGTTCACATCGCAAATATAATTTGTTTTTCTTTGAACAGGCTCTGTTTTCTCACTTGAGTATTATAGAGGAACAAGTTGGAGAAGTTATCTCTCAAGCTATTGAAAAGGTAAGCTGATAATTTCATCAGATTAAAGAAGTAAAATCCAGACAGTCTCTAGCACTTTAAACATACAGATTTATTTTGATACTTGAAAATATGAATGATATTTTTGAACTACATCAGCTGATTTCAAAAATTTCCTGTTGCTTCCCAGAAATAAATTTGCAAACGTAAAAATATCTCTAACATTCTCTGTCAGTATTCTTCTCTGCATAACCTGTGATGAATGTGCAATATAAGTACTTTGTCTCCTGTGCACTTTTTTTGTATTTCTCCACAAATATAACATCATGGCCTAGTATATTCCCTGCTGTACCATTATCGTGAAGCTGATTCACTGAAAAGTGCTTGGGTACTTAACAGGATGAACACCAGGCATACCTAAAATGGGATGTCAACCTGGTGAAGCTACAGTATATGAGACTTGATGTTTCACAGATCAGTCAAGCTCTAGCCTGACATAATCATACTCTTAGAATCATACCTTCATCCCAGATAACAGCATCACCATCCCTGGATATGTCCCCTGTTACTGGCAGGACAGACCAAGCAAAGATGGGAGCACAGTCAGGAGAGAATTGCCCTAATAGTCCTCAACATTGACTTTGGGCCCCATGAATAGCATCTTGTCTTTGGTTGAGTGTCTAATCAGTCTTGTTCTAGTGCTCTTTCCCTCTTTTTTTTTTAATCTGTACTATATCCATCTATAATGCTCATTTGAATGTTGGTGCTATTATTATTGAGTCTACTGTCACCTTTTTAGGCAATTCATTCTAGATCACAGTAATCCACTGTCTAAAAATATTATTAACGTTATAAATATAAAAGAGTTCTTAATCAGTTGAAATAGTTACTCCTTGCGATTTTGGAGATTTTGTAGCTCAGATTGTACGTTTGCTCGCTGAGCTTGTAGATTTGTCCTCAGATGTTTCATCACCATGCTAGGTAACATCAGTGAGCTTCCGATGAAAGCTAGTGTTCTGTGCTGTTTGTGTTTTCATCTGTTGTGATGGGTGATATCACTTGGTTCTTTTTCTGAGATGTTGGTAAATGGGGTCCAAATTGATATGTTTGGTAATGGAGTTCCAGTGTGAATGCCAGGCCTCCAGGAATTTCTGTGCTTGTCTTTGTTTAGCCTGGCCCAGGATGGATGTATTGTCCTAGTAAAACTAGTATCCCTCTTCGTCTGTGTGTATGCCATATTTGCTCTCCTAAGAGCTTTCATAATTTTGAACACCATTTAATGAACTTTTAATTTAATGAGCCTAGCTTTTCTAGACCTAACCAAATTCATAAACTCATAAGAAATAGGAGCAGGTGTAGACCATTTGGCTTATCAAACTTAAACAAGATCACAGCTGATGTGGTTTTCATTAGAATTCCTCTTTCCTGCACGGCCCCAATAATCCTTGGCTCTTGCCTGACAAAATACTGTCTAACTTATCCTTGAATATTTTCAACAAACCAGCCTCCACTTCTTTTCATGCAAGAGATTTCTGAAGATGATTCTCTGCTAGAAGATGTTCCTTGTTACCTTTGTCTTAAATGGAGAGCACTTACTTTGAGTAGAATTCCCTATTTCTAGATTCTGCATGTGAGGGAACATCATCTCAACATCCTCAAAATCTTGTTTCAAAAAGATCACCTTTCATCCTTCTTAATGCTGATAACTTTGGGCACAATCTACTCAACCTTTCTTCGTAAGACAGCTCCTTTATTCCACGGCTCATCCTAGTTAGTCTTCTCTGAATTGCTTCGAATGCAAGTAGATCCCAGCTTAAGAAAGGAGACGCGAACTGTACACGTTACTCTAGGTGGCTTTACAAATGCCCTGTACCTGAGTAGCAACGCCTGCCTAGTTTCATACTTCATTCCCCTTGCAATAAAAGCCAAATATGCTGTTTACCTTCCTAATTACATGCTGTGATTTGATCTGCTTGTGATTCATGTACAAGTGCACCCAGATCCCTCTTTACATAGTTTCCCTCCCTTTAAATAGTATGCTATTCTTTTCTTCCTGTCAAAGTAAACTACATCAGATTTTTCTGCATGACATTCCATCCACACACTCGCCAAACCTTGATTTCTTTCTTATCTTTGTATCTTTACCCATTCCAATCTCTTCCTCAGCCTTTTAAAGTCATGGCAAACTTTCCTAAAGTTTGGTGTCCTGACTTAAACACACGACTCCAGTTGAGGTGTATAATAAGCAATTTATGAGGGCTTAGTGGGCCAGTTATTTTTGTACTCTTCCATTAGTAAAACCGAGAATGCCTTCGGCTTTTAACAGTCTTTTGAAATTTGTCCTGTCACTTTCAAAGATTATTCCTACATCTCAAGCTTCTATTTCCTTAAAAATTGTACCAATTAGTTTGGTACTTGAATCTGTTTAGTCTCCTGAACACAATGGGTAGATCTGAATTATTGTACTTTTGCTATTGTTCACTGGATAACCTGAAGGTTAGCCAGTCAATTTAGGTTCATGTTTATTTGTTGATTACATAATTATATGGCTTACACTTACCATTTTAATACGTGAGCAATTACTTTTCAACTGTCATGCAATCTGTCCTGTTAACGTCAAACTTCATTCTATGCCGAGTAATTTTGTACAGGACAGAAACAAGTTCTTCTGACTCATAATGCTGATGTCTCACTCAAACTCATACAAGACAGAGCAAGTTACTCTGATTATAAAAACTATGTAGAAATTTATAACGTACACATGACTGGGAAAAATGTTTTCAGTTCATGCAACTGTTAACACTATATAATATTACTATTTGACTAATCTAAATGAATTTTGGTGATGAAGTGAGCAGTTATTATTTGAAAAATCAACAGATCTACTTCTCTTCCAGCAAACTGCTCCAATGTGGTTACTATTGAATGAAGCTGGTTTATACTGGCGAGCTATTGGGAATACAACTTCTGCTCTTGGCTGTTTAAGACAAGCATTGAATCTGGTTCCAGAAGATTACATGGATATTCCACTTGTCAACCTGGCTAATCTACTAATTCACATTGAGCTACATCAGGATGCTGCTGCTCTTTTGCAAAAAGCACTGGCTATTAACAGCACAGAGGTAATTTAACCAGATTTTTAAAAAACTGATATTGCATCAAGCCAGAACGCACAAAAATTGTGCTGTCTTTGAGTTCAAAATGCTAGTTAAAAGTATAAATCACTTTTATGGATTCATTTGGCACATGCGATCCATACTATCGATGGACCTTTCCAAGTTGAACAAAGATGCACAGTAGGAATTGAGTGAAACTGACCCAATAATAACAATTTGAAATCAATGACCCTGTGGTCAGCTAACAACAGTGGATCTGTCAGTTGTAAGAACTACATATATTTGAATTAGAAATATAAACTTAGAAAATAGAAGTTTGGATTCTACTGTGTTACAGAGAAAGAACTAGTTGCTTTTTATGAAAACTCAATGGAAAAGTGGAATAGCGTGGTGCAGTTATTAGTTACACATAAATTTTGTAACTTCTAGTGAAAATGGGGAGTTTTGTACTGCAGATTACCCGCACTTCCCACATCCTAGAAAAAAATATTTTTAATGCCATCTTAACACCAGCACTCGGTAAAAATTGCATTGTCAGAGGCACGCTGAATAATTTTGCGTTTTAAACTGGAACTGTGACATAGATTAGTTGACTCAGCACAAATTAAAAATCAGAACTTAGTCCTGCGCTATATCATGACATCTTAACCCTATCGTGACCAAGAAGTTATGAGATATAATTTTCAAAGGTATGAGTATTAATGAGAGCCCGTGGGCACAAATTCCATCTGAGAAAAAAAGCATGAGTTTTTTTTATTGATGGCACTTTAACTGTTGTCGTTTCTTATCTTTGTCTCCTTGGTTCCAAACAAAGATCCATCAATACAGTATCACAACTATGAATGACTTGAAAATGGTGGTAGAAAAATTGAAAGCATTAGACTTATTTCACTTTGTACTTATCACATTGCAGCATGATATCTCCTCTGTATTTATCTCTATCAGTAATATAATTACTCAAATCTATACTGATACTTCCATTTGAGATGAAGATATGTCTAAAATTTTCCATTTGCACATTTTGAATACTTCAGATGTTAACCTAATGGAGGCAAAAGGTAACAAATGTGCCAACTGCTAAACGTGGCATTTTGCTTTATTTCTGAGCTGCAATAGCTGACAAACTTTGATTAGATTAGATTACTTACAATGTGGAAACAGGCCCTTCGGGTCCACACCAACCCTCCAAAGAGCAACCTACCTAGACCCATTCCCCTACATTTACCCCTTCACCTAACACTACGGGCAATTTAGCATGGCCAATTCACCTAACCTGCATGTTTTTGGACTGTGGGAGGAAACTGGAGCACCCGGAGGAAACCCACGCAGACACACGGAGAATGTGCAAACTCCACGCAAACAGTTGCCTGAGGCGGGAATTGAACCAGGGTCTCTGGCGCTGTGAGGCAGCAGTGCTAACCACTGTGTCACCGTGCTGCCGGTGTGAACTTGTTGGGCCCAAGGGCCTGTTTCCACACTGTAGGGAATCTAATAATAAAATTTGCATCATTTCAGTTTGATCGTTGAATTAACCGTAATGTGTTGCTTTTTCTAGCCACTAACACTTCTAAGCTTAGGGAATGCCTATCTGGCTCTCAGGAACATTAGTGCTGCTCTTCAAGCCTTCAGAACAGCGCTGGACAGAACAACTAGATGCCCTGAATGTGACAGCAACCTGAAGTTAATCCGCTGCCTACAGTTCTATCCTTTTTTATATAACCTTACATCATCTAAGTGTACAGGTAAGCAACAGAGTAGATCTTGAAGAAAACAAAAAGAAAGCTCCATAATTATGTCATCTTTTAGATGGATGCATATATTTGTCTTCATAAGGGTACAGACAAAATCTCTGCTAAGTAAGATACGCATTGTTTTATAAAGCTTCACCTACATGGACACCTAAAAGCGTATAATGTTGCATTAAGTCTTAATTTTTGTTGGTTATGTCTGATCTCAAACTGTACAGAACTGGAAAATAGCCAAAGTTCTTTTGTTCAGGAAGGGTAACAGGTAATCTTGCAGATTACAGGCCAGTAAACCTTATATTAGTGGTAGGAAAATTATTGAAGAAGATTCTTTGGAACAGGATTTATTCACATTTGGGAAAATATGGACTTCTTAGCAATAAGCAGCATGGCTTGGTGCAGCAGAGATTGTATCTCACAAACTTGAGTTCTTTAAGGAAATGATAAAGATGATTGATCAGGTCAAGGCAGTGAGTGTTGTTTACTTGGACTCTACCAAGGTCTTAGACAAGTTCCCTAATGGCACACTGATATAGAAGTTGAAGTCATATGGTATTGGCAGTGAAGTAGCAAGATGGATACAGAACTGGCTTGGGCATTGAAGACACTAGTGGTGTGAGGGTGTTTTTCTGACTGGAAATCTGTGATCAGTGGTTGTCTGATTAATAAATTGTGAATAACAGATTTGGGGAACTGTGGATAGTGAGGAGGATTGCTAGAAGATACAGCAGGAGATAGATGACTTGTGTAGAGAAATGGCAGACGGAATTTAATTCCGGCAATGCAAAGTACAACATTTTGAAAGATCTAATGCAGAAGGGAAGTGTACAGTAAATGGCAGAATCCTTAGGAACATTAACATGCGGAGGGGCCTAGGCACACAAGTCCACATTTTCCTGAAAATGGCAGCACAAATGGATAAGGTGGTCAAGAAAGTATGTGGCATGCTTGTCTTCATAGGTCAGAACAAAGTGGTAAAAATTGGCAAGCCATGTTGCAGATGTACAGAGTTTTATTTAGGCCACATTTGGAATATTACGCATAGTTCCGTCGCCAAATTACCAGAGGATATGAAGGATGGAGAGGATATAGGACAAGTTTGCCGGGATGTTATTTGTTTTGAAGGGTGTTATCAATGAGGAGAGTTTGGACAACGGTTTTCACTCGAACACTGGAAGGTGACGGACAGCCTGATTCGAAATTTACAAAATTGAGAGGCATTGATAGAATGGATAATCAGTCTTTTTCCTAAGGGATATACATTTAAGGTAAAAGGGAGTAAGTTTAAAGAAGTTGTGAGGCGAGAGTCTGGAATACAATGCCAGAGGAGGTGGTAGAAGCAGATGCAACAGCAATGTTTAAGAAGCTTGTCATATGCATGAATAGGCAGGGAATAGAGGAATATGGACTGCATAGGCAAAAGGTTTTTAGTTTAGGAAGGTCTCATGTCGCTGGAAGCTGGGTGGTCCAGAGGGCCTGTTCTTGTGCTGTACTGTTCTTTATTCTTTTGTTCTAGAACCAGGGGAATCTCATGACAATGAGATGGGTGCCATTCAGGATGACATGAGATAAAAGTTTTTTATTCAGACTGTTGTGAATCTTTGCAATTGTCCACAGTGAACTGTGGAAACTCAAACTTTGAGTATGTTCAAAACAAGGAGTTGTAGAATTCTAATTACCAGTTTATGGGAATAATGTGGGTGAAAGGCAATAAAGTGTTCAATCAGCTGTGATTGTATTAAATGGTAGATCAGGCTCTGTTAAGTTCTTTTTCCTGAGATTCTTACGCACTTGATGCAACTACAGCACACCAACTTCTGTGAACAGCAACCAAATTTATTAAGCACAGTACAATACAAGTTTTCTGGAGGAACCTTTAAAACACATGTCGCAGGGCTTATGGAGCTGTGGCAAAAGCTCTCCAAAAAAAGGAAATAGTCCTTCCTTTATATAAAAACTTTACATCAGTTAGTAATGCCCACAAGACAAACCCCAGCCACTCCCCTATAGTCACATGCCACTCAAGACGCAATGTAGTGACCACCTCTCCTCCAGAAACAATGTAATGCAAATCATCCCTTAATGGCCAGATGTGGTGTGAATTGCATTTTTTTTTTAACTATAGGGAGTAGTCAGAATTCCAACTATAATGTTCTTATTGATTTCTGAATAGGGATGAAAATGTAAATAGGCTTTTGAATGGCAAGGAAATGGCCATGTAAGTGGCTCTGGATAATAGGAGATGATAAGGTAATTTCTTACAATTTATCTGTAAGTCAGAGGAATCCCCACCCAAGTCTCAGGTCATGCAGTTTCCTAAAGGTCAGCAGAGCAGATTAACAAATTAATCCTAGAATGAAAGATAAACCATATATTTTGTTTTGGTGAAAGTGGATACTGCGAATGCTGGAGATTAGAGTAGTGCCGGAAGAGCACAGCAGGTCAGGCAGCATCCGAGAAGCAGGAAAATTGACATTTTGGGCAAAAGTGTCAGGATGAAGGGCTTTTGCTTGAAACGTCGATTGTCCTGCTCCTCGGATGTTACCTAACCTGTTTGCTTTTCCAGCACCACTCTAATATATTTTGTTTAGTTAGGTAACATGACATTCAGTCACAAAGATATGTTTACTTGGGGCTGCAGATTTTAACAGCAGAACAGAAATTTATTACCCACAATAAATTCTTTTCGAAGAAAACTACCTAAATCTAGAAGACTTTGAAAGATCTTAAAGCACATAACAGAACAAACTTTTAGCATGTTTCCTGACACTAGCCATTAATAGAATCTCAGATAAAGCCGTAAGAAATTGGAATAGGTGCAGGCTCAAGCTTGCTCTGCCATTCAGTAGGATCGTGTCTGATTCGACATTCCTTATAACCACTTTCCTGCCCTTTCCTTCTAACCCTTGGTTTTCCTGCTGATCAAAATCCTTACCTCAACCTTCAATGTATGCAAGGAATCTGCCCTACAGCTATCTGTGGCAAGGTGTTTCAAAACGAAAGAAGAAATTACTTGATTTGAGAAGATTTGTAACTCAGGTTGAGGTTCTGGATGTAGGTTTGCTTGCTGAGCTGGAAGATTCATTTTCAGACGTTTTGTCACCATACTAGGTAACATCTTAAGTGAGCCTCCAGACTAAGCACTGCTGATGATTCCTGCTTTCTATTTGTATGTTTTGGTTTCTTTGGGGTGATGATGTAGTTTCCTGTCCTTTTTCTTCTGGGGGTGGGGGGGTGCGGATATCAAATAGGATCCAAGTCAGTGTCTTTGTTGATAGAGTTCCGGTTGGAACTAGTATCCCCCCTCTCTCTAGTTTCCTTAGATACACATAAGGAAAGACACCACTTCGACTGGGACAACACATCCATCCTAGGACAAGCCAAACAGAGACACGCATGAGAATGCCTAGCAGCATGGCATTCCAACTGGAACTCTATCAACAAACACATTGACTTGGACCCTATTTACCATCCCTGAGAAAAAGAACAGGAAATGACATCACTACAGGAAATTACATCACCAACCCAAAGAAACCCAAACATAGAAAGCAGGAATCATCAGCAGTGCTTTGTCCAGAGGCTCACTGAAGACGTTACCTAGTTTAGTGATGAAACATCTGAAAATGAACCTTCCTGCTTAGCGATCAAACCTACATGAAGAAATTACTTCTCACTTCAGTCCTAAATGGCACCCCTTTATCCTGAGGCCATGCCTTTTGGTCCTAGACTCTCCAATGAGGTGGAACAGCTTATCAGCATTTACTCCATTAAGCCCCTTAAGAATCCTAAATGTTTCAATGAGAGAACCCCTCACTCTTATAATTCCAATGAGTTAGTGACCCAACTAGTTTAATATTTTCTCAGACGTCAGTCCCACCATACCGGAGATCATCCTAGTGAAGCTTCTCTCAACTGTCTGCAATGAAATTATATAGTTTCTTAAATAAGGGAACCAAAACCTCCCTCATTACTTTAGATATGATCTCACCATAACCTTGTACAGCTGCAGTAAGGCATTCCACCTCTTATACTCTCACTCCCTTGAAATAAGCGCTAATGTTCCATTAGCCTTCCCGATTACCTGCTATACCTGTGTGCCAGCTTTTGAGTTTCATGCACAAGCACCTCCTGTAACTTTGTAACATCTTTCTACAGTTCTCAATTTAAATAATATCTCTTCCAAAATGAGCAACCACAACTTCACATTGTTCCACAGGAATGGGATGTAGGGTATATATCTAGACAGTGGTATAATTTCTGTGGACTGAAGGCTCTCTTAACAAATTGTTTCAGAAAACATGTTGGTAGTAGTAGATATTGCCTATTAAAAACCTTACATACAGTAATATCAGCTGATGCTTTCATGTCAATGTTTTACATTTCATAACTTGTAAGCTCAGACCGAGGCAAATGTCTGAGTCCAAACAAGTGTGCGTCTGTACTTTCCAAATTGTTTTTCAAATCAAATATAGACAAATAAAAATGAAAATATTATCTAAACATAACATGATCATCAAATTGGAAATTAAGTCTGTTCAAATTCTTTGGTCAAGTTACCTCCTATCTCCTCTAATCTTGTTTAACCGAAAGATTTTGTTTGTTTTTACTCCAGTGCCATGCATGACATAGGAGATTGTGTGTGTTTATTTGAATTTGCTGGTTTGTATCTACATTTGACAGTTGCATTTTTAAAAAGCTCATGGTCTTGGTCTTAACCTGGAAAAAAAGACATTTTGTTTACACTTTTCATCTTTCGGTCATTAGGACAATTCAAAACAATTGCCAATTTAAAGGGAATATATCATTCATCCTGTATTAGAGTGCTAATTGGTTAACGTCATGAGTGTGGTGCTAGGAAAGCACAGCAGGTCAGGCAGCATCTGAGGAGCAGGAGAATCGATGTTTCGGGCATAAGCCCTTCAGGGTGCCTACTTGCAGATCGCTTCAGGGAACATCTCTGGGACACCCACACCAACCAACCCCACTGCGACCGCAGGAAGTGCAAAACCTGTGCCCTCGCCTCCATCCACACCACTCCCCTCACCTCCGTCTAAGGCCTCAAAAGATCTTTTCACATCAAACAGAAATTTACCTGTACCTCCACCAATGTCATCTACTGTATCCGTTGCATCCAATGCAGTCTCCTCTACACTGGGGAGACAGGGCGCCAACTTGAGGATCGTTTCATCTCTAGGACACCCGCATCAATCAACCCCACCACCCCGTGGCTGAACACTTCAACTCTCCCTCCTTCTCTGCCAAGGGCATGCAGGTCCTGGGCCACCTCCATCGCCAAACCCCTACCACCTAACGCCTGAAGGAAGAATGCCTCATATTCTGCCTTGGGACCTCGGGATCAATGTGGATTTCACCAGTTTCCTCATTTCCACTCCCCCCCCACATTATCCCAGTCCCAAGCCTCCAACTCAGCACTGCTCTCCTTTTTCCAGCCTGATGTAGGACTTATGCCCGAAATATCAATTCTCCGGCTTCTCGGACACTGCCTGACCTGCTGTGCTTTTCCAGCAGCACGCTTTCTACTCTAATCTCTAGCATCTGCAGTCCTCACTTTCTCCTCCCTGCTAATTGGTTAGCAAATGGATTGATTGCTAGAGGTATTATCATGGAGAATACATCAGTTAATGATGACTTGACAATTAGCCATCAGGTTTTTTTTAAACACTGAGTTGACTCTGGTCAAGATATTGTCCTGAGAAATGAACAAGAGAATCGTTGTCACTTAGCTTGTTGCTTTGAAGCAGGTACATATTATTTTTGCCTGCAGAGGGTCCTTCCTGTCTATTAGAACATTCAGTACAAGCAAGTGTACCATATTGCAAACCAAGTGACAATCATTAATTGTTTCTCATTATTATTTTTTGAGCACTTGGGGTTATATACCAAATGTTATCTAATTGTAGAATCGCGTATAATTGTAAGTTTGACACAAGCTGGTTGCTTTTTGTTAAAGAAATGTTGTCAACCTGAAACATTAGCTCTTTTTCTCCTTCCTTAGATACAGCCTGGACTTATTGAGTGTTTCCAACATTTAATGCGTTCATTATGTGTTGAAAAATGAAGCTTCTTACAATATAAAATCATGTTTATGTTGATACATGTGTTGATCTATTAATTTTCTGTTAGCTTTAATAAAAATGGTGTTTCACCAATCTTACAAATGAAGAAGAATATAAAACATGCATGTCAATGTTCTTATTCTTAGAAGACCATTGTTACAACATAGAACGTGACTTATCAGCTCATGAACATCAAAAATATTTTACCAATCCAGAAAAGATAATAGAGTCCTCAGAGGAAGCCATCCTTGAAGAAGCTTCCCAGCTGTCTGGAGACTTAACAGGGGATTCATCACCATCTGAGCTTAAATGTGAGTCTTTTTTTTAATTCCTTCATGGGGTGTGGATTTGTAACCCACTTCTGATTACCTTTTGAAGTTAGTAGCTTGTTAGGCCACTCCAAAGAGGATTTAAAAGTCAACCACTTTAATGTGGATCGAGAGTCACATGAGTTAAGAATGGCAGATTTTCTTCTTGAAAGAGCATTCATGCACCAGTTGGGTGACATAGTAATGACAGTTGTCATTTTCAGTAGTTAAGCTTTATATTCCAGATCTATTAACTGAATTTAAATTGCACCAGCTGGTGTGGTGGGATTTGAACCCACATCCCCAGAAAAGTAGCTTAGTCCTCTGGATTACCAGCCCAGTGATCGCACCACAACATCACTGTCTGCCCCAAAACGCATCTTGGCTTTGTAATGGACATGATAAACTTAAAAACATGCTTGATACTTGTGTTGATCTATTGATCCCAAAGGTGTTTATATAGTAATTAAAATTATAATACAAATTGGTGAAATTCAGCTGAGAACAGTCATTTTCCAATTGCAATCAAAACCAGAATTGACATAGTTAAAAGAGAATTATATTGACAACTTACAAATGAAAACAAATAATTGTTTGAAAGATCTGGAAAAGACAATTTATGCCAATGAACATAATTTGATTTTACATCCATCAGTTGACCTTGTCATGGGTCAAATACAATGTAGATTCTGTAAAATTATTTCATCTGCTTGATTTCCATACTCAGCAAAAAAAAATGCAAGTATCTGTTTGAAGGAATTTTGCATAGCAGATAGGCAGAGGAGAATTATTTTTCTTAAGGGTGTCAGCAGCAATCCTGAAGGAAAGAATTTCTGAGGTCATCTTTCTGGGTTTATGTGATCGTTGAGTTGCATTTATTAATAAAGGGAAGTTTTGTTTCTTACTTGGCAGTTAGCCTCAAAAATAGGAACAGGAGTAGGTCTTTCAGTCGCTCAAGTCTGTCCCACTACTCACTAAGTTTATGGCCGCTGAAAAGTACGTATAATATTCTGAATGGATTGATAGGGTTCCTCATTTGGACTAGATTGGAATTAGGAGACACCATTTAATAGTAAGAGATCTCCCTTTTAATACAGATATAAGGATTTTTATTTATTTCTCTCCAAAGGTTGTTAGCCTTGGAATTCAGAATAGTAGAGGCTGGATGATTGAATTTATTCAAAACAGAGTTAGGTTGCATTTTAATTGACAAAGGCATTTAGGATTATGGGGTTCCGGCAGGAAAGTAGAGTTGAGACCACAGCAAGATTAGTCATAATCTGATTGAATAGTGGAGCAAGTTTGAAGGAACATATGATCTGCGTCTTGGTCCTAAGTTCCTGTGATTTGGCGAGCTTGTTGGGCCAATGGGCTTTTTTTTCAGTGTTTATTTGTTGGTAACAAAATCACTGGGTTCACCTACACTAAATGGGCTGTGGCATTTCAAGATCGTAGCTCATCATACTTCCCAAAGTCAACTAGAGTAAATACTGGCCCACTAATTGATGTTGATATCCACATTGTATGGGTGGTTTCTGGAGGTGGCGGTGAGGTTGCTGTTGAGCTGCTGCATGGTCAGAGATAGGCTGGGTCTTGGTTGATAGACGCTCCCTGTTGCAAACCACAGGTATTAGTACACCATGGAAAGGCTGAAGTTGTATGGCTGGGAGCAGAGCAACCTCAAGTCTGAGCAAGGGAGAGTAGTAAAGTAGTACCGATTGGGTCATGTACCATAGTAAACAATGTTAAAAAATAATCTGATCATGTGCAATGAAATTTCCAGCCCCAGTGACTTAAAACATTGCAGTGATGCTACTGTATATGACCAATGTTGGACATGAGACTCCCCTGTATTCAAGATTGAAAAGGTTCTATTTGGACATTCCCAACTCAGAAATCACCTTTAAAAATGTTGGACTGTGCTCAGGTGTCAAAATGGATCAAGTCTTCACATTAGCTGGAATCAGATTTTTAGAAAGAAGTACACTTTTGAAACCGATGTATGGGGGAACAACACATTTGAGCAACCTTCATGGTTTAAATTGATCATTTAGCTGTAACACAATGGATAGAGGATTCATCTGTAGCTGCAATGAGAGACTACCCAGATAAATGCTGAAAGCTTCAATATGAAAAAATGATAACTACAAGGAGTGAGGTTAGAGACATTTATGACAATTATAGGCAATTGACAGGAGTTGGGGGATTAAATCAGTAGAATGAATCTCAAAACTATCCATGGTATGGTTTGATCAATTAATTTTTTCTAAACAAAACACAAGGGTTAGAAAATTATGCATGACACATTAGGTTTGGAAGTGAAGATCGTGGTATGTGGGCTATATCAAGTAATGTGGCAATATCACACCAGTGGTCAGCGAGGTCTGTCTCAAAGGCAGGAGCAACTCACTGTGTTCTTTAACTAAATTCTGGACATCATGACAAGATTCTCACTAGGAAATGGGGAATTGCCTATTAAAGAGAAATATTGCCTGTTAACCTTACTATGAACCTCCCTGGGTGCTCACCGAACTTCAGCCGTGCTGGAAAAGCACAGCAAGTCAGGCAGCATCGAGGAGCAGGAAAATCGACATTTCGGGCAAGAGCTCTTGCCCAAAACATCGATTCTCCTGCTCCTCGGATGCTGCCTGACCTGCTGTGCTTTTCCAGCACCACACTCTTGTCTCTGATCTCCAGCATCTGCAGTCCCTCACTTTCTCCCAGCTGTGCAGCCTGTTTGATGGGTGTGATTAGCAAACCAATAGACAAGCTTCCAGATTCAGAAGTCATTGCATGCAGGAACCACAGAAGTCCCATTCTGAAGAAGGTTCATTGGATCTGAAATGTTAATTCTGCTTTTCCTCCACAGATGCTGCCAGACCTGAGTTTTTCCAGCAATTTCTGTTTTTGTTTGATTTCCAGCACCCATAGTTCTTTGGTTCATTTGAAACTTGTAATTGCTTCCTGTCAAATTGAAGCACTTATTAGTAGGATAAGGGAGCATCTTTATAAAACGGAACATGTCCACGTAGCAACTCAGCCATTTGGAATCAAGGGTAATTGGTCTAATGCTGTACCATTGCAGAACTGTTTGCAGTAATGAAGCCTGTGCAGTACTACAGTAGTTGATCTGTGATCAAACAAGCTAATAACACATTTTCATGTAGATCACCAAGCATGAGACAACTAACACTTTGGAATGTTCTCCACAGTATATCTTGACTCATTTACTCTTCTGCTGTATAGATACTATGTTCTGTTGTCTTAGTTCCAGACAATTCAAGATCATGTCATTTATGGATTCTTTAAGGTATGTTGTATTTGTTTTGCACCCTGAAGAAATCATTACCTCTCTTTCCAGTATTGTTAATTAATGGGTACTTGCTGTTTATAGCTGTAATTATAGCAGAAAACAACAGCACTAATGAAAGAGAAATTCCCAAAACCTTGGAGACTGATGAAAATCCATCTGCCACATCAGAAGTTTTTGAAAATACTTGGCCCTCAGAAAAAGACCTTTTGGGAGCATTTGAAGGAGCATTTGAGGTTAAAGGTCACCGAGTGGACCTACAGGGGATTCGGGTTTTAAAGAAAGGTGTCCAGGATGGAGTACCAGGATCCTGTTTTGGAGATTGTGAAGATGATGATGACGATGAAGCCGAATGGGTAAGATAAATTCAGTAATAAAGGGAATTCAATCTTTTTTTGAGTTAATGCTATTTTTGCAATCAATGTGGTTTGTAGATAAACAGAGTCTGTAGATGTTACTTGGTCATTTGTTTATTTCCATGTGCTACTTTGTTATCTATAAACTGATCCATAAATTATTGACGTATGTATCTATAAACGTGCATATTCCATTGGTCTCTGGTCATGATAGCTTCTTAAGATGTTTTGTATCTGAGCCCATCATCTCCTATTTTTTATTGTGACAGCTTAAAGGTATTTGATTGGCTGTGAACCACTTAGGGTGTCCTGAAGTCATGAAGTGTATTGGATGAATGAAAGTCTCTTTAGAACTCTTAGTATCTGTGCCCTTGAAAAGAACGCAAAAGATGTTCAAATGACAAGAGGTTTTTATAATATAATTACATATATTGTTTTGTATTTATGATTGTAGCAGTGGGAGTTTCAAACAGGCTGTCAGGTTTGAACCTTCACAATTCTTTAAATATCCCTGAAAAAAATTATCAAATTGAAAGTTGAGATTGAAAGTTATCACATTTGTCAATAACAGTCATACAAATGTTAATAAATCACACTGTCCATATTTGCTCAAAATTAGCTATATTCTACTTCTGGAGGTGGCTAACTAAATTTGAAACATTGGCCAAGAGATTACAGTTAGGATCAGAATTCTTAGTTTCAACTCTAATTAGACATAAAAAAAATTATTGCAATTAGATGACTACTACTGTGGAAATTCTTGGACAGGAGCCTCCTGTTATAAAACAGCAGACACGTGTCCAGGAACCATTGAAGCCATCAATGGAGAGAATCATTGCTGAATTCATGCCCCTTTTTATAGTGCTGCATGCCGTAATCTGTAAAGTGTTGGGATAGGTTGCCAGCTAGGTAGGGAGAGGAGGGTGTGAGATGAGTGAAGGATGTATGGTGTCAGTTTCATAGATGAGTCTTTTAAGGTAGGTCAGGGAGCACCTGTCAAATTTTTCATCCCTTAATTCCTTCCCTAGATTAGGGCACTGAGAACTGCTAGTGCCATTGTAAAATTAAGTGAGTTAGCACAGAAGGAAAGGATCAACCCCAAAATCTTCAACTGAATGGAGTCACTGAGCCATTGAGGGACCCCAATTTTTAACGTGTAAATGCAAAAACAATATCTAAATAAATCCTCACAAAATGAAGGGCAGTGGTGTGTTGGACGTTATTGCGGGAGCATTGGAATACAAAGGATAAATTTGTGCAGAGTTTTTGAGAGTCCACATTTTAGAATACTGTATGTATCTTTAAGATATATTTGCAATGGAGCCACACAGCAAATGTTGACCCGATTCATTCCTGGGATGTGAGGACTGTCCTTTGAGTGGCTGAGTAAATTGGGTTTACATGTTCTGGAGTTAATGAGAGGAGACTTTAGTGGAATATTGAAAGGGCTCGACAAGGTATCCCCTGAAAATCACTCTTCTCCCCACCCCCACCCCCACCCCCGGAGCACAACCAGTCCATGCCGAACATTATACTTGACTGGAGAATCTAAAACAAGGGAATCTAAATCTCAGGATAGAAGGGTGATCATTTAGAGTTGACATGAGGAGAAATTTCTTCATGCAAAAGGTTGTGACTCTTCAGAATTCTTTGTTCTAAAGGATTGTGACTCTGTATAATTTAATATATTTAGGGCAGATGTTGATAGA
The DNA here is from genome assembly GCF_047496795.1 of Chiloscyllium punctatum. Lineage (NCBI taxonomy): Eukaryota > Metazoa > Chordata > Chondrichthyes > Orectolobiformes > Hemiscylliidae > Chiloscyllium > Chiloscyllium punctatum. The sequence continues at coordinate 77,474,967 of NC_092760.1, forward strand.
CATTTGGTCTTTCAGGGATCCAGTAGAGAAGGGGTGTAGGTGAGTAAAATGGACCATGACCGTAATGAACAGCAGATCAGGCTTTGCGGTCTTCTCCTGCTCCAATTTCTTATGTTCCCAGGAGCACACCATTATGCATTATTAAAAACTGATACATAATTTGAAGCTGGAAAATTGTAAATTGTAGATGTTCAGAGTGCACATATGTGGGGTTTAAACTGTAACCGATTATTGATGTATAAATGGTCTGTCATAGCCCAGGCTGTTTGAAAGTCCAAGACCTTGAATTAGAAGATTTAATGAAGCTATTAAAATATTTTTAAAAACTGTTCATTGATTAAATTTAGTCATGTTATTGTGAAATATATAATGTTTGATTTTTATTTACAACTTTATTTTCAAAATTACAGTTGATGGGCTCAAAAAAAAAGCATGGCTGTGATATGTTTATGTATATTTTTCACTAAGTAATATTTGTGGTCAGCAATTACATTTACACTAGATGTGTATCGATTCTTACATAAACTGCTTTTGACACTCTTAAGAATGATTACTTTTGCAATTAAGACAGAATATACTGCTTGTTTACATTCTTAAATCTTGAAACCCTTCATTTTTGTTTGAAAAGATAACTGTCCAAGTTAAACGTATTAAGAAGTCAAAAATAGACAGTGTAGATAATCCAGACTACAGTATTCGAAGCAGTGAGAAGAGTGACAGTTATCTAGTAACTGAGGAAGATGATCGCTATCGTTCTGCATTTGAAATAAGTGGACCTAAAATACCATCACCAGGACCACAAGGTAAATGATTATCAAAGTATAGTTTGGAATTCATTCGTGCTACTTTATTTTGTGCATGGATCAGCCTCTCTTCCCTTTGGACTAGAATCTTTGTAACACATGTATAAGATTAGATTAGATTCCCTACAGTGTGAAAACAGGCCCTTCAGCCCAACCAGTCCGCCCTGACCCTCAGAAGAGTAACTCACCCAGACTTATTTCTCTCTGACTAATGCACTTAACACTACGGGCAATTTAGCATGGCCAATTCACCTGACCTGCACATCTTTGGACTGTGGGAGGAAACTGGAGCACCCGGAGGAAACCTCACACAGACATGGGGGGAGCATGCAATCTCCACATAGTCGTCCGAGGCTGGAATCGAACCTGGGACCCTGGAACTGTGAGGCAGCAGTGCTAACCACTGAGCCACCATGCTGCCCCCAACCTATATAACCTACATGGAAATTGATCATTCTTCTGGAGAATAAAATAATAATAATTAGTTATAGGATTATGCAAATATTAGAAATAAAAGCAATGTTAGACCATCCACCATTCAGTATAATATATGGCTGATCTTCGACTTCAGCTCCACTTTCCTAACTTGTGGCTTGACTCCCTTAGAGAAACGTCTGTCCAAAGACACTATTCTTCCAACTGAAGGGATTTCTCCTCATGTCAGTCCAAAGTGAAATGTTTGCTATATTACCAATTTGTAATTTCAAACCCTGTGGACTTCTTTGTGGTCAGCACACTTCTCGGTAATACTCATGAAACTTTGTGTGTCCATTAAATTACGTGGTTGCAAATCTCCAATGTCCACACATGTTTTGAACACTGAATGTTAGGAGCATTAATGTGGTGCATTTCACTTTCTCTAATTTTTCTCAGCCAATCCTCATTGTCACACAGATTAGTGAAAATAATAGAATTGCCTATACGTTTGCTATAAACTTCCAGTTTATGCTAACTCAAAATTAGGGAACCTCATCTTTGCAGCATTGCTTGAAAAGTGGTGCTAATGTCACTTTATTAGTCACAAAACAAATTTAGTTCCTGAGATTAGTTCCAGACATTGTTCCTGAGATGAATCAATATACCACTGCATAGTGCTCCATCTAGCAGCCCAATGAAGTACTGCTGAAACTCATTTGCTGCAAATAGATGCACTGTCTGATTTAGCAGGTAGTCTTGTTCTACCATGTAGTATTGTTCTATCGTGTTTTTTCTTAGTAATGAGAAAATTGCATGCACTTTCTTTTGTCTTGCATTGTGCCAAGTTGACTAAAATTTAGGAATGATACATTATGAAGAACAAGGAGATTTATAATACCAGATGCTGTCTTTCAGTTGGCTTCATATTTGTGTATCTTACAGGAAAGAAGCGAGATTATATCAGCCTTGGATGGCCTAGCCCTGATGAATGCATGAAAATCCGTAGAGTGGAACTCACAATGGTTGCAAGCACGTGGCTAGCAGTTTCTGCCAAAAATATAGAGTAAGCCAGATTTCTTTCCTTAGATAATATGAATTTTTTATTGCATATATGTCCTAAATACCTTAGCATACACAGGATGGGAGCATCACGAACGAGGCTGGTGTTTATTGTACATTGAAGCAGTTTTAGTTGTCCTCATTGGACTTTTACCAAATTAACATAGACAAAAGCGCGAGCTGAAATAAAATAATTTAGTCTCCTTTTGTATGTGTTTAAACTATCTCATGTGTGCACTTCAATTTGCCAACAGTGTAAAGTCTACATATCCAAGCTTTATTCTTCAGCAATGAATTAAGTCTTACTGAACATTATCAGAAATTCCATCCTGAAAGGATAGTTCAGAAGTAACTGTAAATTTAGAATTATATATAATTTTAAGGAGTTGATGTATCAGTTGTGATTATCCAAAATTAAAAATGTTTTAAATTGTGATACTGTTTGGTTTCCAGAATGATTTGAAGTAACAAAAACATTCAAGGCATTAATGAATTTCTGAACCTACATGGCTATAGATATTATAACTTGTAAAGGAGAATATTTCTTTGCACAGCTGCCAGAGACGCACTTTTTAATTTCTAACCTCATCTTATTTTAAGATGTGTAGTAAGTGAATTAATTTGCATTGGACAACTTAGCTATAAATAACAAAAAATCAAAAATAATAAACTATTGTAAACTCATCATTGGAAATATTGATTGAAATATTTTTATGGTGGAAGGATAAAACATTGGTCCAAGATATGAATTTACTTAATCTCTGTCAGTCATTTAGACACTAGGCATGTTACTTGTGTTTGGGAAATTATTTTGTACATGTTAGTGGTGTTTTTGTGCTTAGAACAGTTTTGCAGTGATGTTTCTCTTTTACATTCTCGATACTTTTCTGTGCTGACCGGACCATCATCTAAAAATTACGAATTTGTGTTGTAGTAATAAAATAAGTTATCTATCTCATTCATGGTATTTTCACTTCAGTTTTTTAATTAAACCACTTTTTTACGTGAACTAAAATTATCCAGTTTTGCAGGAAAATTAGACATGCTGCAAAAATTTTTGAGGGGTGGAAGAATCCTTCTTCATCATTAAAAACTATGCAAGATGTACATATTGATAGTAGTGGAATGTCCCTGAGCTCATTGGACAATGCGCCTATTTACTAGTATGTCCTCAAGTCATTTGTGATGTGTCACTATCATGATCTAGACAAACTGCCACTGTATGAATTTGATTACAACGGGAGTTTTGGATGATGTAAGAAGAGAGGAAATTTTGAGTAGAACAGAAACACCAACGTAAGATTATAGGAAATTGAAGCAAGAATAAACCATTCAGCCCATTGAGCCTGTTCTGCCATTCAGTAAGATCATAGCTGATCTGGTTGCATTCTTAACTCCACTTTCCTGCCTGTACACACAAACTCAACTTGTTTGTCAGTATATTTTAAAATATGAGAGAAATTCCATGGTTGGAATGAGTTCTGACAAATTGTTACAATTTGAATTAGTGAGCCTGATTGTCCCAAATATCTGATGTTGCCTGATTTCAAAGTTGTTTCCGATCAAAGACCATGTGTTGCTGTTAAGGACACTTTTGTACAACTATGTGGCAGTTAATGTTTGTTATTTGACGTGAAATTTGAAAAGTGCATCTACACTTTAAACACTGAATGTTATGTTACAGTTTTGTCCACTATTTTTTCCCAGGATTGAATCTCAATTTTAACATCGCACCATGTATGCCTAAATAGATAGTGTTGTTATGGGATTGCAGCGATTATAAATGTTTTCCTCATTTCTGCAGGGAAGTCCAGTTTTTGATGGAATGACTCCTGATTCCTACCCCTGGTTTATTTCCAATATATACTGTATACGATATGCTTGCTATATTTGAATCTGCAACCGCCTTTCAGAATTTTCTTACATACCTTAATGGGCTAGATCATGTGTTCATTTTCACTTTTGTAATGGAGCACTCCAACACAATTCTGTTCTTTGATATGCCTATTGAGAAATCTGGTCATGGTCTTGACTTCTGTCCGCACGCCATCATTTGTCAATATCCAGGGTGGAATTCCTACAGTTCCACATGGTATAAGATTGGCTTTATCAGTATCATTGTGAATAGTGCCTGAGCTATTTGCTTATCGTGTAGACTTGATGCTGAAATAGGCTGCATCAAAACTATCCTGCTACCTTAGTCAGATCATTATTTGCCTTACATTGCACAGGTTCCTGAATAGGCCTAAGACCACTAATTTCTATCCTGGATATTGCACAGTTTACAAATGGAAGGATAAGACACTTCAAACATTTGAGCAATAATTGAAGCTAACCATTTCATGTTGCTAATACACTGTACAGGTAGCAATATCAGAGAAAAATGTGTTTAAGCAACAAGTGATTGGACTTTTCTTCTAGTGTAGTCAGAGATTCCAAAGCAGTCCTTCAAATTGCAAGTAAATGGGAAAGAGTAGAGAATTGGGTCAAACCAAATTGGTTTTTCAGAACATCCAAAGATTCAATGGACCAACTGACTGCCACGTGGTATTCTATGAGAATTTAGATATGATGTTTAATTATTGTTAGTCATAAAATATCACCAGAAAATGTGGTTATAGTGACATCAAGTTTAGCTTTTAAAAGAGAATTGGATAAATAATTGGAAGAGAAAATAAATTTAAACAGTTGACACACAAATGTCAGAAGAAATGGGACTAAGCGGATTACTTTTTCCAAAAGCCTGGACAAATAGCAATCTGTGATAATGTAATATGCATTCATCTACTTTTACACAAAATAAACTGAATTGGCTCTGTTTGAAATGGGAGTTGTTGGAAAAGATATAAATCGCAACATTAAAACAGTAGGAAAAGTAACCTGTTCAGATTTTTTGAGTGCAAGACTAATATGCCAAAGGTGCCTTTCGGAATCTTCTAACATTCAATGTTGAGAAAACCAGTCTCCATGTCACTACAGTCACCATTGTAAATAAGTTCCAATGATTGTCTTTAGTTTTCAGAAACTCATTGTCATGTATTTTGCAACTTTCTTCTAGTATTACAGAACATATTGACTTTGCCACGTGCCTGCAAGAGCCAGCAGTAGAACCTGTTTGTAATGCCAATCTTCCTGCCAGTATGCACACTTTAGACCATTTACATGGTGTAGCGAGTCGACTCAGTATTCATTATACTGGAGAAAGCCAATTGAAGGAGGTGAGCTGAAATGCAGGAAGAAATCACCTCTGTCATGAAACTTCCTGTTTTCTTTACTGATTTATTGTGTGTTAAGTCAAATTTGAAGCTTAAAAAGTACTATATTGATCAGCCAAATAATGTATGTTATAATATATGTCTAATATATTAAATCACCTGTATAACCAAATATAATGATGCAAAGTAATCAAATTATTCCCGATCCTGTGACTGATTGTAGACTACAGCATGCTGTAGTCATAGTGCAATCTTTTATTGGTTCATCACAATATGATTTCGGATACTAGGAATAGTTTCATGCAAGACATGGATGAAGCCATTTGACTGAAGTACTGGTCAGATATCCTTTATCTGCACGTCCAAATATCAAAGGTCTTTCAAGAGCAGATCCAAACAGATCTGTAGATATGCCGAGATCAGGTGCTTTGGAAAAGAATTTTGCTTGGCCTGAACAGGCCTAAAAACAAAGCTTTTTTTTCACAAAGGGTCCAAATCCAGTGTGTCTATGAGGCCATTTGGATTCAGTCAGGCCCTTGGCGGTAGGGAAAAAAAAGAGTTTTGCCTTAAGGTCCATTCACGTCTATTTGGACTAAGAGCCATGTTTTTCCTCAAAGGACCCTATCAGACCCATAGTGGACCTAAGCGTGGTCATTATTTTGTCCCAAATTCTTCTCCTCTGTGAATAATTATCTATACAAAACTATGCACACAATGTGATCAATAATAGTTGGGTGCAGCCCTCACAGGAGGTAATAACCATTTTGAATCACTTACATAGTAAAACAAAGGCCTGTGGAAGCTGATGTTCTGTTAAACCAAAACTGGAATTGCTGGGGAAATATAACAGGTCTGACAGCATCTGTGGAGAGAAAGCACGGTTAATGTTTAGAGTCCAATGACCTTTGTTCAGAACTGACTTACTTAACTGATTCATTAAGCAAGATGGCAAAGATTTCCCAACACAGCTGGCAAAACTGAACAGGTCCCAAAAACTCTTGCAAGATTCAGAATCCGTTTCTTTGATCAGTGCATCTGAGATGCAGTTTGTTCTTTGTATTTCCTTAATGTATAATTTGTATAATCCAGCATTCCAAACAGACTATAATCTTGATTTTAACCCTATTTGCCAGATAGAACAAGCAATTAAAATTTTGCAAACCTCTTTACTGCCTTGTATCCTAAAGCCAAAAATATCTTCTATTCAGAGAAGAGTTGGTCCTGAGGTTTTTGATAAAGGATACCCGACTTATATAAAGGATGTTGTTAGGCTATCATTCAATAGTCATTGTACAGCTTTTTGGCATGTGGTACATTGTTGTACACTCTCTAATACATTGATGTAGGTTGGACTAGATTTAATTTATTCTCTTTAATTTAGTAATGGGATGTGGGCATTGCCAGCTAGCCCAGCATTTATTGCTCATTCCTAACTGCCAGAGTGTAGTTAAGAGTCAACCACACTACTGTGAGCCTGGAGTCACATGTATGACAGCAAAAATAAAGGACATGAGTAAACTAGACAGATTTTTACGACAATCACCAGTGACTGTGTGTTCACCATTAAGTTTACCTCTTTTTTGTTTAAGTTGTTTATTGAATTCCAGGTTCACAGGATTTGCACCCATGTCTCTTGGCATTAACCTAGAGTTCTGGATTAGTAGTCTCCCTCTCCCTTTCTCTCTCCCGGTCTACCACATTTTCTCCTCTCCTCTTCCCCTCCCCCTTTTATATTGGATATTATTAAAGGGCATTATTCTGTTGGACAATGTTTAAAATTTGCACTAATGTACTGTTTACATAACAAGCTTTGCAGTGTTTTATAATTTTCTGATCTAAGTTCACTTATTTGATATTGGATTGGTTATCCCAGAAAAAAAAATAGTTGTGCAGAATCTAAATTTAAGTTTAATCTATTTGCAGATGTATTAAATGAAATGCTCATAGTTTGGGAACTTTAAGAAGTTGATAGAGAGGGTAATGATGTGAGATTAAGGAACATGAATGAAGAAGCATCGTTACCCAGTGAGTTGAAAGAACCTGAGGCTTGCTACCACTGGGATTTGTTGAAGTGAATAGTGTAAATGCATTTGAGGGAGTACTAAGCAAGTGTATGTGGTAGGAAATAATAATTGGTAATGGTGTTAGATTTAAATGGGACAAGGAGGAGGAGGTGTAAGTGCAGAAGAAACATGGATATTTTATAAGAAATAAGAGCAGGAGTATACCATTCAGTCCATTGAGCTTACTGTGCCCTTCAAAAAGATAATGTCTAATCTGGTTATGGTCTTAACCCCACTTTGCTGCCTCTCCCTCAAAACCATTGATTCCTTTGTCAGCAGGATTTAAAATTACAAAAAAATTATCATCACTGGAGCGATTCTGATAAAAGGTTATCACCCAAACGCAGCATGAATTGATTGGCTCAAAGGGCCTGTTTCTGTGCCATGTCTCCAATGTAATTTTATGTAAAAGTTGTTTCTTATCAAGAACCATATGCAGCGCTTAAACAGGGCACTTTGATTTAACTATGTGACAGTAAATGTTGCTAGTTATGACATGAAATTTGAAAAGTTCACTAAAACATCAACCATTGAAATTTTTACATTGCAATTTTCTTTGCCTTCTCCTCCTCCGTTCTTAGACACTAAATGTGCAAAGCTTCAGTTTTGTTGAGAGATGAGACAAGTTGCGATTATCCTCCATAGAACAGAGAAGGTTATGGGGAAATTAACAGAGGCATTCAAAACTAGTAAGGGTTTCAACAGAGTTAATGAAGAAAACCTGCTTACGCTGGCAAGGGTTTTAATAACCAGAGGATGCAGATAATTGACAAAAGGGTGATGAGTGTTAAGAGACAGTGACATTTTATGCTAATTTTAACAGTATTAATAGTTCTACTTGTTTTTACCAATAGGTTTTACAAAATCTAGGCAAAGACAATTATCCATCCCAGTCATTTGAGCAGGTTGGAACACGAATAGCCAAAGTGTTAGAAAAAGTAAGTTGCTTCCAGTGATTAATTTTTAATTGCAGTTCTAAGTTGAATATGACATCCAAGTTTCAGTTGCCATTTACTCATTGTGGACCTAATTTAAGATTCGCGCTAAGTATGAAAGTTTTTGATTGGACATGCAAATCTTTTAGTTTACAGGGAACTCAAATGACTCCTCTTCTGTGTACGTAAAATCACAGAATCATTTATGGCACGGGAGAGGCTGTTCAGTCCATCCAGTTCATGTCAAATCCCAGCAGACAAATCTAAGCAATCCCACTTTACCTTGTGGTCTCTGTAGTCTTGGAAGTTGATTTCCTTCAAATACCTACCTAATTTCTTGTGGAAATCATTGATTTCGCACATCCATCATTGTTGTGAACAGTAAGTTCCAGGTCATTACCAACTGTGTTGAGAAGTTCTTCTCACATTCTTCTTGTACATCAAAGAACAGTACAGCACAGGAACAGGCCCTTCAGCCCACCAAGACTGTGCCAACACATGATGCCTTTCTAAACTAAAAATGTTTTGCCTCGATATGGTCTGTATCCCATTATTCCCTGCCTATTCATATATCTGTTAAGGTGTCTCTTGAATGTTGATGTATCTAGCTCCATCACCACCTCTGGCAGCATGTTCCAGGTCCTTACCACCCTCTGTAAAAAAAAACACTGGCCTTCCACATCTTTAAACTTACCCCCTTTGTTTTTAACCTTAAACCTATATCCCCTAATAATTGACATTGCTGTCCTGGTAAAAAGACTCTGACCATGTATTCTATCCATGCCTCTCATAATTTTGTTAATTTCTTTCAGGTCTCCCCTCATTCTTTGACATTGAAGTGAAAAAATCATGCCCAAATATCAAGTTTGTGTCCCTATTACTCATACAATCAGTTAATAGGAGCTTATTTTCCATATCCATATCCTGTATACCTTTATCAAAATCTCCCCTCAGTCTCCTTGCTGTATGATGTACCTTGTAACTTTGTCCCTTTCAGTATCTCCTGCCACCTTTATTAAATTTATGTTCCCTCTCCCCAACCTTTCTGCCAAAATGTATCATGTTATGTTACAGAATATAAAGAATGTGGGTTTGAATCTGTAGTTTTTCATGTGTTAATTTCTGGCCTTTGCTTCTCATTAAAACATTATATCAGTTCGAAGCTGTATGCAAACCTAAAGCAAGCCTACCTGACCATACGTAACTCTTTGTGGCTCAGAGCAGCAGTAATTTTATGATTAGAAGTACTTTTTAATGGTCAAATATTTAATTCAGTACCACTTTGCAGATCCGTAATATACACTTGTATCTAAATACAACACAGCACACTGATGTAAATCCATCTATGTTCAAAGAAGTAATTATAAAAAAAAGTGTCTAAACATCATTTTTTTTATCCATGGAGTGAGACCACAGCTTTCACATATTTCTCCTAGCTGAATGAGAAACCTTTCAAAATGTTTGATCAGTTCATTATTATGATTTTTAATTCAACAGAATCAAACTTCCTGGGTGCTTTCAAGTATGGCTGCACTTTATTGGAGAGTTAGAGGTCAAGGAAAGAAGGCTATTGACTGCTTACGTCAAGCATTACACTATGCACCTCATCACATGAAAGTAAGAAATTCCGAATGTCATGTTTTAATGAAACATTGTCAAACATTTTGGTTTGAAAGAAACATAATCTTGGGCAGTAAAGTAGACACTGCATATTTTATTCTTTGGTGAGTCTGTGCATTCGGTGTATATGAAGGTTCTAAGTGACTATCGCAATTCCAGAAAAATATTTGATCTATAACTTTCCTTGACAGGTAGGTCTTCGGATTTGCACTTCAATTCTTTTTGTTCTATTTTATACTGACCCATCACATAAAAATCATGTTACTGATTTGAGCACTGCACTTAGTTGAGTTTCTTTCATGTGATGAGTTAATATAATGAGGTTTATTTGCAGAATGGTCTGGTCTCTTATGTGATATTTATATTGCTTCTTTCATATTGATGCAAGTCATTTTTTGAAGGCCAAGTGAAGTTTAGATGGGAACTTTGACTTTAAATGTACTGAAGGCAAAATTATCAGGTTAAATAAGTAGTTTAATGGTACTTAAACTTTGCATCAGATGCACTGTAATTCTAGCCTATGGCAAAAACACATTTCTGATCTGAACCACCACCTCATTGCAATCTTGCAGTTTTTGGTCACAGGGGCACTTAGTCACATGGTTATCCATTTAGCCCTTTTGCCTTTTCCCCCCCCAGTCTTTCATTGTTATCGCAGCTGATTTGTAAATTGCCTTTATACCATATCCCTTAATATCTTTGTCATATTGTACACAAAGAAAGACTTAGAACATCTAGTCTAAATTTGCCTTACATAATCTTGAACCAATAGAATCATAGCTGCCTTGGCATATGTGAAAATTGTACTACTTAAAAATAATTCTGTAACTTGCTAAGTATCTGAAGACGCCATGCCTTCTCCAAGATGAACACAGAACATTACAGTGCAATACAGGCCCTTCAGCCCTCAATGTTGTGCCGACCTGTGAAATTAATCTAATACCCATCTAACCTAAACTGTTCCATTATTATCGATATGTATGCCCAATGCCTATTTAAATGCCCTTAACGTCAACGAGTCTACTAATGTTGCAGGCAAGCCGTTCCATGCCCCTACTACTGAGTAAAGAAGCTACCCCTGATACTGTCCTAACTCTATCACCCCTAAATTTAAAGTTATGTCCCCTCGTGTTAGCCTTCACCATCCAACAAAAAAGGCTCTCACTGTCCACCCATGTAACCCTCTGATTATCTTATATGTCTCGATTAAGTCACCACTCAACTTCTCTCCAACGAAAGCAGCCTCAGTTCCCTCATCCATTCTTTGTAAGACCTTCCTTCCATACCTGGCAACATCCTAGTAAATCTCCTCTGAACCCTTTCTAAAGCTTCCACATCTTTCCCATAATGCGGTACCAGAACAGTACGCCGTACTCCAGGTGCGGCCTTACCAGTGTCTTGTACACCTATTCCTAATGAAGGGCTTTTGCCCAAAACGTTGATTTTCCTGCTCCTCGGATGCTGCCTGAACTGCTGTGCTTTTCCAGCACTACTCTAATATAGAATTTGGTTTCCAGCATCTGCAGTCATTGTTTTTACCCAGTGTCTTGTACAGCTGAAGCATGACTTCGTGGCTCCTAAACTCAATCCCCCTACCAATAAACACCAACACACCATATACCTCCTTGCCACCCAGGTTGATAGGGTTGTTAACTTTCAGGGATTTATGCACCTGGACACAGATCTCTCTGTTCATCTCCACTGCCAAGAATTTTACCATTAGCCCAGTACTCTGCATTCCTGTTACTACTTCTGAAGTGAACTGCATCACACTTCTGCATTAAACTCCATTTGCCACTACTCAGCCCAGCTGTGCATCTTATCTATGTCCTTCTGTAACCCACAACATCCTTTGGCACTATCCACAACACTGCTTACCTTAGTGTCATCCACAAATTTACTAACCCATCCTTCTACACCTACATCCAGATCATTTTTAAAAATGACAAACAGCAGTTGCCCCAAAACAGATCCTTGCAGCACACCACTGGTAATTGAGTACCAGGATGAATTTCCCATCAGCTACCACCTTCTGTCTTCTTTCAGCTAGCCAATTTCTGATCCAAACTGCTATATCACCTTCAGTCCCGAAACTCTGTATTTTGTGCAATAATCTACCATGTGGAACCTTATCACATACCTCACTCAAGTCCAGATACATCACATCAACTGCTTTATCTTCATCCACCTGTTTTGTCGCCTTTTCGAAGAACTCAATAAGGTTAGTTAGGCATGACCTACCCTTCACAAAACCGTGTTGATTATCCCTAATCAAATTATTTCTTTCCAGATGATTATAAATCCTATCTCTTATAACCTTTTCCAACACCTTACCCACAACTGAAGTAAGGCTCACTGGCCTGTAATTACCAGATTTGTCCCAACTCCCCTTCTTAAACAAAGGAACAACATTTGCTCTCTCCAATCTTCTGGCACTACTCCTGTCTGCAATGATGACATAAAGATCAAAACCAAAGGCTTGCAATCTCCTCCCTGACTTCCCAAAGAATCTGAGGATAAATCCCATCCAGCCCAGAGATCTTTTCTATTTTCAGATCTTCCAAAATTGCTAAAATCTCCTCTTTGTCAACCGCAATCCCATCTAAACTAGTAGCCTGTATCTCCATATTCTCACTAACATTGCCCTTTTCCAATGTGAATACTGACAAAAAGTGTTCATTAAGCGCTTCTCCTATGTCCTCAGATTCCACTCTCAACTTCCCACAACTGTCTTTGATTGGCCTTAATCTTACTCTAGTCATTTTTTAAATTCCTGATCTACCTATAGAAGGTCATAGGGTTTTCCTTGATCCTATCTGCCAACAACTTTTCATGTCCCCTCCTGGCTCTTCTTAGCCATCTCGTTAGATTGTTTCTGGCTAACTTATAATTCTCAAGCCCCCTAACTGAACCTTCACACCTCATCCTCACATAAGCCGCCTTCTTTCTGTTGACAAGAGCTTCAACGTCTTTAGTAAACCATGGTTCCCCCTCTCAACAACTACTTCCCTGCCTGATAGCAAGGACCCGCAGTAGCTGTTCCTTGAATAAGCTCCACATTTCAAGAGTTTGCTTCCCCATTCTATGTATCCTAAATCTTGCCTAATCGCATCAAAATTGCCTTTCCCCCAGTTATACCTCTTTCCCTGTGGTATATACCTCTCCCTGCCCATTGCTGTTGTAAACATAACTGAATTGTGGTCACTATCGCCAAAGTGCTCACCTACCTCCAAATCTTAACACCTGACCAGGTTTATTCACCAGTACGAAATTCAATGTGGCTTCGCCCTTTGTTGGCCTGTCTACATACTGTGTCAGAAAACCCTCCTGCACACATTGAGCAAAAACTCGCCCATCTAAACTACTTGAACTATAGCATTCCCAGTCAATATTAGGGAAGTTAAAGTCCCCCATAACAACTACTGTTACTCTTGCTCCTATTGAGAATCATCTTTGCTATCCTTATTTTATGTTATGACTTTTTTAAAAATGTAAAAGCCCTATCCTGATCCGTTCATTCCTTATGGTTTCCCTGATAGCATTATCCATTCACTTTTCTGTTTTCCGCACTACATCACAGTCTTGACCCTTATGTTCCAAGTGGAACTGTTTCAGTACTCCAATTGCAGCTTAATTGAAACATTCAGCTTATCTCTAGGATATAAATGCAGCTAATTTGGCAGGATTATATAGTGACCAGCAGGTAAACTAAAAAAGATCTGCTGCACCTGACCCAAGGAGTTAAATTCCCATTACTTCACACACCACAGCATAAAAGCAACATATTGCTGATGCTGGACATCTTAAATAAAAACAAAGTTCTGGAGAAACTCAACAGATTTGATAACATTTAGAAAAGATAAAAGGGTGCTTTTGAAAAAAACAAGAGTTAATGTTTTCATTTCAACATGAAATGGTGGAGATTGGTATAAATAATGACAGTATTTAAAAGGCATCTGGATGGGGATATCAATAGGGAAGGTTTAGAGTGATATTGCCCAAATGCTGGCAAATGGGGCTAGATTTATTAAGAATATATGGACGAGTTGGACTGAAAAGGTCTGTTTCTGAGCTGAATATCTCGAATCTGAGGCATATTGATACCACAAGAATGCTGAATTTCTCCTGCATATCCTACTTTTATATAAAATTAAAGCACTTTTTCCAGCTACCAATATGACCAATTAGATGTTTTTTTCTGTATCAGGCTTTAAACATAAGATCTATCAACTGTTTTTGTTTTAATATGTGTGACTCTTCAGGAACAGCAACAAAAAACCTATTTCTCTACTGATATTGACTTTCTGAAAGAAGCAACACTTTTGCCTTCAAGGACAATCCATTGGCTAAAGGATAAAATATAAAATGTTAGGGATTTTTCTTTTGTTGTCCTGACATGGGTGGTCAAGTTACTAATCATGCATGGTTGTCTGTGAAGCTTTTCAGATGCAGCTTGCTTAGGAAAAATTACCTTAAGATGCTTCTTCAAACACCCCTTCAAACGAATGAAGACGTTTGACCCTAAATTCAACAGAACAGTTTCATTATCAGCAATGGAAAATCAGCTAAACGGCTTGTTCTGAGTAACCTTCCCTCCTGCTCTGTTTTTAGAAGGCTCCCTTGCAGCTGAACTAGATTTTTAAAAAAACCTCTCCGCCACTCACTGATCAAAACTGGACTCTAATGGTCTACAACAATGGAAGCAGTTATCACCAGTCATCTGATTTCTAAAAAGCCTTGTTTGAGAAAAATCATTAGAGTCCACAGTGGACTTGCAGCTACTACTTTTAAATGATTCCAGGTATTTCCACAAAACATGAAATCAATCAATTTTATGCGATCCTTTAAAACTTAACTTATCCAAGCAATTTTCATAATATATTTCAGTGTACCTCCTGCTCCTTTTACTTCTCCTTTTAATTCCAAAATTCAGTGAATGTTCATTTTCTTAAAGCATCTTCTGAAGATTAGCATGGGGGGGAATCCAGTGAGTTCACAATCTCCTTTGTTTCTGTTCCCAATGAAGAATCTATGATTTTAAAAGTTTGGAGATTACGTACAATGCAGAAATATCATGGACATTGGGGATTTAACAAACCTAAGGAGGGCATATGATAGGTCCCTGTTTTAATCTGTTTCACTTTGATGTCTTCTAATGAGGCATGTGTTCTTGGTTAGTATCATGAGTTTTGTTTTCAAAATTAGTTTCATCCCAATCTAGTGTAGGACTGTAACACTGGATCTGTGTCATTTTGCAGTGGCATTTGTCACTTCCTGACCTTTCTCTGGATGCTGACCTACCAGCTCTCAGCCTTTACTACTCCCTAACCCACCCTTTCATTGCTGACTCATGAAGCTGTCCTCACGTAAAGCCCTTGGTCACAGTAAGGTTCAAGATTAACTAGTGGTGGAGAGAGGTTTCAGGAAGCAAGATCATCTGCAAGTGGAACTTAAGTAGAAAGATGGCATATTAATTTTGTATTTTATGTTGAATGTTTTTAAATTTAGAATCATGGACCAGCATCCCCACAGTGCAACTAATGGCCATTTGGCCCATTGATTCTGTACTGATCCTCTGAAGAGCATCCCACCCAGACCCACCCCTCCCTTCTTCCCGTACCCTGCACTTACCTTGGCTAATCCACCTAGCCTACATGTCCCAGGACATTATGGGACAATTTAGCATGGCCAATTCACCTAAACTGCCCATCTTTGGACTATGGGAGGAAAGCTGAGCACCTGGTGGAAACCCACGCAGACATCCTGTGAATAAGGAGGTCTTCCAGGAACAGTGGGTGGTGGTAGGTTGGGGCTAGAACTGGGCAAGAGCTGTGCCACAAAAGCAGGGTACGTATTAATGAAATAGGTTTGGTGAAATCACTGAGAGATTCTAGGCAACTTCACAGAGAGAAGCCCTCTGTGAAACTTTATAAAACCAGAACTAAGCCAAAAAAAAGTTTATTCAGCCAAGTGTCTTATCAGCAATATTCAAGTTCAGTACCACTAAGTAAATGTACATTCGTTTGTGCTTTTGACTAGATTTTGACTAAAGTTTGCCATTCCTAGCTTCAAAAGATTGAATATTCTTGATTTAGGACTTAAACCTGTTTAATTAATCATCTAGACATAAAAATTGCAGCTGTAGCCACCATGCCTACCTTAACTGCTTTTGCAGACCTTGCTAATGCTACTGTTAAACTGAGGAAAATTGTTTTGCCTTCTGTTATCCACCAAACCTTGTACAGGATTCACAACGTATTGAGCCTTTGGAATTGTGATAATCCAAATTAAGGGGATAAACGTTTGGAAATACGTGATATGAAATTATACCAAATCCATCATTACACAAAAGATGAGAAGTTATTTTAATATTCATGGAATTTTTTTGACTAAAGATGTTCAATCTAAAATAATTTCTCTCTGCGCATGCTGTTAGATTTGCTGCATATTTTCAGAATTCCTTTTTAATTCTAAATTTCCAATATCTGAAAAATGTTAATTTTGTGTTATTGATTAACTTAGTTTTGGAGACGGTCCTTGATATTCAAGTTTGCAGGTTGTTTAATGATCATCTCCTGTAGATGACCTAACATTGAGATGCAGTAAACTGGACTGAAAAGTCTTTATCGATTCCTCCTTTAACTTGCTTTGTTATTTTTGAGCAGGATGTGCCTCTCATTAGTTTGGCAAATATTTTTCACAATGCTAAACTCTGGGATGATGCAATCATCGTCGCTACTATGGCAGTGGAAATTGCCCCCCATTTTGTTGTCAATCACTTTACCCTGGCTAACGTCTATTTAGCAATGGTAAGTAGCACTGGTTCGAGCATCACTCATGGTCCATTGGTATGGCTGAATTTCTGTTCATATTGACTTCAGACTTCACATTTTGGGTGAAATGAAACTTCCCTTGGAACGCATACAAATATTTGAGTAACTATCATGAACAGGTGGTTTGTTTTGCATGCAAGTGATATAGACCATTGACCTTCCTTACAATTTTAAATTTTGGGAAACTTCAAGATTTATTTAACGATGGTCCCATTAGGTCCAATTTCTGCTTTTATTTAACATATTTTTCTCATTGCACTTGTGTGAAACCTACACTATACCTCTAGATTAAGGTTACCAATGTGAATCTATGTTTTGAAAATTATATGTATAAGCAGACTGCAGCATGAAATACGAATCCAGTTCACCACCTGGCTGGAACCGACAGCCTTTAGCCCACATTAAGGCAACTCCGCCACGTGGTAAATGAAAGATGTAGGAAATATCTGAAGTCAACAACGTTATGTGCAAAATGGAATGCTTTAACTACACTTTGCATTGAGCTTGGTTCAAGGTTAAAGTGAGATGATTGAACCACATAAAGTATGAAATGACATTTGCGGGCAGAGGACAGCAATTCTCAAAGCAATCACCTAATTCACCTCCCCAAGCCATAATGTGAGTAGCAAATAGGAAATGTTTGGAAACTGCTTTTCGGCAGTTTGCAGCAGAGCCAGGAGAAGGGGTTGCATATGGTATCAAAAGCCAGGACTGGGAATGGGGCAGAGCCAAGCTCAATGTCTTAAATGGGATTCTCATCATTTAGCATCCATAGGCACAGAGTTGAAAGAACTTCCTTTTTAAAAGTTTCAGAACTGTCAGCTTCACAATTGAGCTCATCTTCCATGTGAGTTTCTTGCGTAGGTGATTTGTTGTGTCACTGCTTCTAACCTTCGTGCACCTTCCTAGTTTCGGTTTTCTTTGAAAGCCTGCCAGAAAATCATCAAGCTGCTCAAAGGTCAATAACAGTGGTTAATACTGGCAGGCTTACAGCAAATGTCAGAACAGTGCTCCAGGTTAGAATTAGAATTAGATATTATTGTTGTGTACTCAAGTATAGGTATACCGGGTGACCCCCCTATTGGCGGAATTGTTTTCCGCGGTTTCAGTTACCCGAGGTTTGCCTTGGCTCAAACATATAGGGAACCTTCCAACACCAAGTCACTACAGGGAAGGAACATTTCCCATTGAAATGAATGGGTTCACTCCTATCTGCAGTTTCAGGCTTCCACGGTAGTTTGTGGAACATATCCTCTGTGGCTACGGGGGGACTACTGTACATGAAAAGTGTACAAAGTCTCCATTTTTGATCAAATTTGGTCAAGAAATGGTAAGAAAGATCCCCAGAGTTATTACTAATTGAATGTTATGAGGGAAGCAATTTTAATGTTTAATGCCACAAGATTTAATACTGCTCTACACATAAAAGTTATCTGTTGAATTTAAATTGGCGTATAAATTTTCTTCATACCCAGAAGTAGGCATAATTCCAATGAAATGCTGTGCTAATGTACCCAGACCTCCTCCAAAACTAAATGTAAGAAACTAAAAACAGAATGATGCTATACAGGGGGTTGACTGATTCTCACCCCCTTTTTATTGGATCTTGCATTTTAAGAGAAAATTCTTAGGGACAGGATTTATTTGCATTTGGAAAAGAACGGACTTATCAGATAGTCAGCTTGGCTTTGTGCAGGGGAGGTCCTGTCTCTGCTTTTTGAGGAAGTAATGAAGTCTACGTAGAATTTACTAAAGCATTTAACAAGGTCCTTCATGATAGGCTGGTCCTGAAAATTATCACGTGGTGAGTTGCTAAGTTGGATTCAAAATTGGTTTGGTCATTAGAAGACAGAGGATAGTTGTGAAGAGGTGTTTTTCTGACTTTGTGGTCTGTGACCAGTGATGTTCCATAACGGTCAGTGTTAGGACCTCTATTGTTTCTGAATAATATGTAAATTATTTGGATGAAAATGTAGCTGGTCAGATGTCACAAAAATTTGGTGGGATTGTGGATATTGAGGAAGTTGGTTCAAAGGATATAGATTAGCTGGAAAGTTGGGTGGAGAAATGGCAGGTAGAGTTTAATCTGGACAAATATGAGGTGATGCATTTTAGAAGGTCACATGCAAGAGGAAATTATACAGTAAATGGCAGGATCCTTAAGAGCACTGATATACTGAGGGATCTTGGGTGCAAGTACATAGCTTCCTGAAAGGGACAACATGTGGATAAGGTGGTAAAGGCAGGAGATGGCATATTTGCCTCCAATCAACACATTGAGTATAAAAGTTGACAGGTCATGTTGCAGCTGTATAAAACTTAGGTTAGGCTACATTTGGAAGTCATGAAGGGTCTGGATGGAGTAGATCGGGAGGATCAAGAATGAGAGAGTACAAATTTAAACTGAAAGGCGGCAAAGAGATGAGAGGAGAAACATTGTCGTGCAGACTGTTGATCGGGTCTGGAATGTATTGGAAGCAGGCTTTGTGGAGAAGGATTGTCAGAAAAAGAGTATGTAATATGTTCATGATGAATCAGAAACCTATTTTATACTGCACATGATTCTTGAGTCTTTTTCCAATTTGACTGAACTTTTCCCAATTGCCTATTATTTAATTCTACCTTGGTACTTCTCTATCAGTTTTTTTGTGGAATTAGGTGTTAAAATGTATTGTAGTGAGAAGCAGCAATCAGCAAAATCTCCAAACTTTCTGATCAAGCAAGTGCAAACACAGTTGTGAACCATTCAGTCTTTATCCTCTGACCCTTTAGAAGTTGTATTGGGTCCCAAGACCCCTCTCTGACAGTGAAGCCCTACGTTGTTCAATCATTTCACACTGTTGCTTTGAAGTCATTTGATCATCTACCCTTTGGGGTTACTGATGAAATAGAATCCAATTACATCTTTGTACAAAGTAATTATATTGAATAATATCAAGTATCCAGGCTGGCGAAAGTCATCTTGTGCAATTTATCTGCAAGTATCCCTTTCCCCCAATTCACTGTTATCGTGTATTCGTATTGCAATGTGCAGAGCACGTTAATGAAGCAGTCACTAAAATCAGTGCTAAAAATAATGGGGTAGTTTTCTGTGAAATTGACAATAATGCACCATACTGTTAGAATAGAATTTGTATTCTCTAGTTTGTTTACTACTTGCAATGGGATCACCTTTAGGGTTCGCACAAACTATCACTGAATTATATAGTTGATACTCTTGATATTAATGACCCATGCTGTATATCCAGAGGTTGATATTTATAGTCAGATGTCAATAATGAACATTGTCATTTTGCTAGGACCTTGCTGGAATTGTTGGTAAATCTTGATGGAGAGGCTTAAAGGGGAACAGAAAGTTAGACACCTGAACTTAAGAAAACCAACAGGGCCTGTACTATTTTCTATCTCTCAGGCTTTAAATGGTGGTCATGGTTAGCATAGGAAACTGTAAATGAGCAAATATTATCTACTGTAGTTATATAGGAAGTCACGAGTGAATGTTGGGTGAGGGAATTATGCCTCCAGGAAGTAGAATGGGAGGTAGCAGATGATCTTCTGAATGCAGCGCTGATGGGATTGAAGGTAGAAACAAGAGGAAGACCTGCAAAACCTGCAAGAGTAAAAGCCTAGGAAATAGAACTTGCATAATCAAATAACTTCTGTGGAGAAAAACTAGCTGGATGAATAAGCAGACATTTGCCTTGGCAGAGTCATCAGCACAAATGTGAAACGCAAAGAGCAGAAGGGAGACCCTAAACGAAATTGGTTGAGGGGGAAAAACATAACATAAGAAGTATATGTTGTCCAAAAAGCCTGTTGCCCCAAATAAAGAAAAGTACATCCAAGAAGCAAGTAGGTGATGAAATTACTGTCTAAAGGTTAGAGAAAGATAAAAGCTGGAGGCAGGGTACTGTAAATTAGATTTCCCAAGTTGGAATGAGAAAGAGTACTTGTGTCAAGATGGTAAGTGAGGTATGCAAGACCTTTTGAGTATTCTGGAAAAGAAGAAACGAGAGTATTCCATTCAGCCCCTCAAGCCTGCTGTACCATTCTAGATCATCATTGACTTCAGTGCCATTTTCCTGTGCTATCACCATATCCTTCTCTATGTCTGCCTTGAATATACTTGATGACTGAGCTTCTACATCCTTCTGGGGTAGAGAATTGCAAACTTTGATATAAGAAATTCTCCCCCTTCGGTCCTAAATGCTTTCCCCTTACTCTGTGTTTCTTGATTCTAGATCCCCACCCATCCCTGAATCTAGTTGGGTGATACATTCTCTGTGCACCCACGCAGCCCAGCCCCTTAAGAACTGTATATTTCAATCGGATCACCTTTCATTATTCTACACACTTGAGAGTACAGGCCTGTCTCCTGCCATCCCGGGAATTAGTCTGCTAAACCTTCACTGCACTGTCCTTCCTCAGATACAGGGACAGAACCTGCACACAGTACTTCAGGTGCGAATTCACCAAGATTACCTATGTTTGAAGCAAGGCATCTTTATTTCTGTAGTATATTGGACTTCATGCTCTTCATAAAAGTTAGGGATCATTGCACATTCTTTATCTGGAGGAAGTTAGTGGAATTAAGGTCATTTGCTTAAGATATGAAAATGTTCTGCCAAGCAGAATATAGTTCTGAAATGGGAAGTAAGGAACTATAACAAATATAAACTGTTCCTCCTTTTTTGATTATCCTTCAGCCTCTAGGTTACGATTGACCACAACATCCCCTTCCAACATTTCGTCACCAGCTGGCTGGGATTGGACTATCTTGGCTTATTTCTCATCTCTCAAACCATACCCAGAACATCTCCTTAAGTGGCTTCCTGTACCACTGCATCTCTCAGCTCCTGTAGATGTAGCTTTAGCCCCTTTTATTTCTTAACTGCATGCTCCTCGACCATGTTAGCTGAAAACACAATGTCAGTTTTCACAAGTAAGCTGACCACAATACACTTGATCTCACCACTAACCTTCTTGACTCTTCTGCTGTCTTTAAGTGATCAACTGCTTGCCCAAACTTCATTCCTCTACAAACTTCATTCCCGAGCTGTTTCCCTGGTAACAGTCTGAGGCTAAAGCAGACAGTTTAGAATCTTGGTATCAACAGATTGAGATCAACAGAGGGCAGCATAGTCACAGACACATTCAAATAGTCTTGTTAAAAGCACGATAAAATGATTCACTGTTGTCAAGGTGTTAAAAATCTTCTATCTTCCTCCTAGGAAGACTACGAGAAAGCAATGCGATGGTATGAATCTACTTTGAAGCTACAACCAGAGTTTGCACCAGCTAAAGATCGTCTTCGCACTATCCAGTGCCATTTGTTAATGAAAAAGGAGAGACGCTCTCCATAAGGGTAACACTATTACCATTAGACACAATTATCTGGTGCCTGCTTCAGACCTTTTAAAATGGTGAACACCTAGTTTAATTAAGGGAGATTACATTTGTGAAAATATGGAATATGAAATGAGCTACAGATCAAAGCTTTAAAAAAGTATTGTAACTATCACACCATAATATAATTACTGAAAAGAATAAATAAATTACATTAAAAACAGATTACAGCAGTATTGAATTTGTATTTTAAATGATAATGTACAAAACTTTAAATGGTTTTAAGTATGCTTTGTGTATGCAGATCAAGTCAGGAAACTTCTAATTCCTTTTGGGAAATACTGGGGACCTGTGTGAAGGTGGAACAATAAATCATTTCTTAACAACTGAAGTTTTTATTTATTTTGTATACTTATGTGCATCTGTTCTGTAATGTTTGTAAAATCCAGTAGGTGCTGCTCGTGATAAAGACTTTTTTAAATGGATATCAGTCCCATTCATTAAAAAGAACAGTCTATACCATTCACTTCAAATAACATTTAAAATGCAGAAATACTGTTTACAGTCTTAATGCAAGTAATTTTATGAGCACTTAGGTTTTCACAATGAGGTGCAACGTACAAAATTAGTAAATTAATGAAGAAGTGAAAGCTACGTTGTTTTCTGCTTAGATTCTTGATGTTGTTTACAAAAAACACAGGCAATTCAGAGATTAAATATAATGTGCCAGAATTAGTTTTGAAATAGTATAATCGCTAATTCAATAATTTACTTAAGGAGAGGTATAAATTTCAACAAATGCATGATAATTAATATTTAGTAACTTGTCCTGTAAAAAATTATCGTTTACATGGTAATAGTTGAACAGAATCAATCTAACCGGAAGAGTTATTTGCATATTAAGCATTGAATATTGTTCTTGGGGTGTATTTTTTTCTTCCTGTGGTTGCCTAAGCAGTAAGTCATGTTAGCTTGAGGCAACAAATGTTGTTCTTGATGACACTTAATTAACAATGCAGTGTTTAATTCTTCCTTATTGACTTCTTTCCAAATTGTATATCCTTCAGATGGTGTGCTTAATCTACTCTTAAAGCTTGCAGTGTTCTATCAAGCTTTCTTTAGAAATAAATTGATTCATTTTTTCTTATATTCATTTCGATTTTGCCATAAAGCTACTTATTTTCTTTATTTTTAGAATCTGCCAATATAGTAGTTAATATATTTGAAAGAATATGCAGGAATATTTCCCACCTTTCATGTCTGGAAATGTCACCTGCAGGTAAAGGGAACTGGTTAAGAGACAGGAGGACTACTTAGATCATAAAATCTTTCCGATCTAGAGACTAGATAATTATTCCAAAGCTAAAAAGAGAGACGTTGCCAAAGCTTTTTCTCTTGCACTCATAAAGACTAATGCAAAAATGCCAAAATTTCAAACAATCACAACATCATCTCCTGGTGCAGATATTGTGATGATTCTTCCATTCTCACATTTATCATTGATGTGCTTCAGTAACACACACTTTTCAGCAGAACTGTTGATTCCCATTTCCCCAATGAACATCACCACCTGTTGATCTCTTTCTTTAAGGAATATAAAATTCCTTCTGAATAAAGGGGAGCAATCAAACAAACCTATTAATGTCAAAACCAGAAATTGCTGGAAAAGCTCAGCAGGTCTGGCAGCATCAATGGAGAGAAATTAGAGTTAATATTTTGGTTGAGTGACCCTTCCTCATTAGTTCTGAGGAAGGGCCACTCTACCTGAAACATTAACACTGATTTCTCTCTACAGATGTTGCCAAACCTGAGCTTTTCCAGAAATTTCTGTTTTGTTTGACTTACAGCATCTGCAGTTGTATTGGTTTTTAAACTTAAATTTCTGAGATACATTTTGCTTTTATGCAACCAAAAGCACAAGTGCTTCACCCACAAATGCAAACTAATCCATATGTACAGAGAATTAAAATGGGTAAATAATTACCTAAGATTCTAGTTGAGTGATTTGTTTAATGACATTTAGGTTTTAACGTAAAATTTCCCAGGATTTGCTAGGAAATAAGGGTTTAATGTGCGTACCGTTGGTCCTGTATTATAAGTCAGTAATTCTGACGAAGCAAAATGCTAAATTACAAGTTGCCGAATGATTTAGACCATTACAATATGTTTCATTCAGTTAATTTGGACTTCACTGGCTGGGACAATATTTATTGCCCACTCCAGGTTAGTCTTGAGAAGGTGGTGGTGAGCTCCTTTCTTGAACTGTTGCAGCCCATTTCAGGTAGGTAGATCCACAATGCTGTTGGGGAGGGGAATTCCACGATTTTGACCCAGCGACAGTGAAGACACAGCAACATATTTCTGTGTGGTGGTGAGTGGCTTGGAAGGTAAGTTAAACACAGCAGATCAAAGCAAATTTTGTAATGAGCAACTCATATCTTTACTTCCCAAACCTGTTCACCACCTACAAGGCACAATCAGGAGTGTAATGAACTTGCTTCAACAACACTTAAGAGGCTTGACACCATCTAAGGCAAAGCAACTCAATTGATCATCCAAATATTCACTCCATCCCCCAGTGATGTTCAGTGTGCATTGCTCCTGCTGCTGTTCTCTCCAGTATACACTGAAGAAATTCACCAGGGCTATGTAGACAGCACCTTCCAAACCAACAACCGCTACCATCTGAAAGGAGAGGCAGCAGATACGTGGCAAAACCACCACCAACTGCAAGAGGGCTAAGATTCCTTAGAATTCCTTTCCCCAAAGGACTATGGATTGGGAATCATAAGTACTTTTGAGGTAGAGGTAAATAGATTCTTGATTACTGAGATGAAAGATCATCAGGGATACACAGGAATACAGAATTGGGGTTAAAATTGGATTTGCCATGATCTTATTGAATGGCAGAACAAACTCGAAGGGCCATGTGATCTATTCTTGTTTTTCTTGTTTTGATCTACTTTTATAGCCACAGTATTTGCATAGCTTGTCCAGTTTTTCAGTGGTAAGCCCCATGTTGGAAGTGTCAGGGTGCGATGGTTAGCTTCCCTGTTATTGGAGATGGTCATTGCCTGATACTTGTGTGGTGAAAATGTTACTACCCATCAGTCCAAACCTGAATATTGCCTAAGGCTTGCTGCACTTGAATAAGGACTACTTCAGCATCTGAGGAGTTGCAGTTATCAGTGAAAATCCCCACTTCTGACCTTATGACAGAGGGAAAGTCATTGAAGAAGCAGCTAAAGATGGTTGGTTCCCTGCAGAGATGTCCTGGAGCTGAGATGACGGACCTTCAATAAATAATCATTTTCCTTTGTGCTCAGAAGCAAAGAGCTTTCCTCTCAAAATGGAAGATTGCCTTCAATCTGACTCTAAGTTTCATTAAATTGTTGCATTTACGTTGTTAACACTAAATTACAATCAAAAATTTTAAAATTAAAACACACTCTCCAATCTTTTCCTTAATTGCTGAATGTGGGAAAGCAAATTTTTAACAATTAAGGCAAGCCGTGAATGTCCTGCTTTAGTAAAGTCAATGTAGACAGGCAGGAGGCTGGAAGAACACAGCAAGCCAGTCAGCAGCGGGAGGCATAGACACTGATATTTCGGGTGGGACCCTTCTTCAGGACTTCACCTCTGAATGCTGTCTGGTTTACTGTGGTCCTCCAGTCTCCTTTGGATTCCAACGTCTCTAACCTTCATAAAGTGAATGTCAGTAACATGAAGGGGAAATGTCTTCATACAACTATTATTCCTGAGTGTTTTACTCTGGACCTGCCACAGAGTTGAAGTCATAAACGTTTTACATATTTTGGAAATCCTATAGCAGTAGACTTGAATTAGTAATATAATTTGGATGGGCAGTAAGTGATTACTGATCCAAATGCAAAGGGATTCTTCAATCAAACATTAAGAACTGCTAGTGCAGTGGTTCACAAATTGCAGTCTACGCATTCCTCTTGTCTGGTTCAGAGATATATTTTACCGAGTCTGCAAAAAAGATCCTCCTCGAAGATTAGAGCGAGAGAACTCAAGGGGACAAAAAAAGGAAAAGAAGCCAAGGTGGCCATTTAGTATGAATTAAGAGTAATCATTCCCAATTTTAGGCATGTTTTGGCTACAGAGCTGTCAATTGAAATAGAACATTGCCCAAAAATTAATCCTGTTTACAAATTCCACACACAGTTATTAAACTGATAAACATGTCTCTGTGTCAGAATACACAATTGATTTTTTTAAAAAGTTTTTAAATAATGAATTTTCAGATGCAACACAAGTTTAAAAACTTTAACCTCATGGAAATTAAATAAGCCACTAGTGAGATTTATAAACCAACTTCAATCCATATTATTTGCTTTTCAAAATAAGTGATTTGTGATTTTTATACCAAAACTCCTCATTTTTAATCATGTGTCTCAATTTATGAAACAGTGAGGCTGGAATGTTTGGAAAAGTATTTTTAAAGTATCTGTGTAATTTGTTTTGAGTGGCAAGATTGTTAAATGCGGCTAACTGTAGATTTACAAAAAATATGAACATTTTAAATCTGTATCAGTCCACCATCTGAGTCACCCTATTTTCAATTACTGGTTATGATTTCTTTGTAGTTGGACTCTGGGATGGTGTTCAGATTCTTAGTATATTATGTTTCCAAAAAAAGTTAAAGCCATTGAAAATATGCTTATTAGAATTCTTGTGCTCAATGGTTCTAGCTTCATTTTTATAGTATTCCTAGAAGATTGCAAATGATCAAAATGAGTGGAAACTCTCAATGGCGATTAATTCATCCAGGGGTGGAGACTGTTCGAAGTGTGGTATTGTTACAAACTAGTGTAAGAGATTAATGAAACTCAAGTTATGCTCATTACAATTTGTGCTTAAAATTTTATAGATTTTTTTGTTAACCAGTCATTGCTGATGTCAGAGACATGGTAGTAATGAAAAACATCACAATTAAGTGGAAACTCAGGGTCTTGTTCTTTTACTGTAGCTAGTAATATATTTTCTAACACCTAATGGTAAACTAGCAGGTTGTTCATTCCTGGATTCAGTCTAAATCCCTTTTTGAATTGGAATCTGCTCCTTATCAATCCTCTGGAAAGTAGGAAATATAACTTTTTATTCTTTATTTATGCCTTAATGTTTGAACAGTAGTGATACTTATTTCATCCCATCGCTACAATCTGAGTACAGTTCCTTAAGCTTTCCATTTTAATTTAAACCGAATCTATGGGATGAAGATTCCTTCTCTATATGAGTTCAATCCCAACCTGTTAAAGGCCATAAAATAGCCTACAAATTGGCTATCCCAATGGAAGACCACAGAAAACCTGGTACAAAAATGAGGTGCTAAAATTACGCTGGGTATTGAATCTTAGTCTATTCCTTTTAATAATAATAAGGTCTTGTGCAGTAGACAGTGACCTTCCTCTGGGCCAGAAATTCCAAGTTTCTATCTCACTCCAGGACTTGATGGCTTTTGGAAGATAAGTTTGTAATATGATCAGACCGGTTGGTCAACATGCAATTTCTTCCAGTTTTCCTATGGCAGGCAGTGGGAGTGTTTCCTTGTCAACAATGCTTGATGTAAAGTCACATTATGACCTGTTCCAGGAAGAACTAGCTACTGAAACAGATGTATGATTTGCCTAACTCATGTGGGATAAGGCCTGGGACAGCCTGGAAGTATATTAACATTCCTGGAAGTATAAACAAATTAGGATGAGCAGGGGAGCATGTATACCCAGTTATCTAAGATGCCTTTCCAAAAGGCAATCTGAAGCAGGCATAAGAAAAATCAGTCACGAGGTGCCCATGATAGAACACTTCTTCCAAATGTTGTCTAGCTTTATGAACATTAAAATTAGCCATGAAATACAGGTTTAAGGAAGCAGCTTGTTTGTGAATGGCAGAGAATATCTGGGAATTGTGTCCTTAAGAAACATTTTGCAACGTTAGGAAATTATTCTGCAATAAAATGTCTCTTTCTTAATTTAAGCCTTCACTGTAAACTGCTTTTTAACATTAAAGTCATTACATGACATGAATAAAAATGCATTGTCCTAATATTCTCTTGCACATTAATACTTAAAGGAGCATCATGCTTTTATTAACAAATAATATTAATTACTGCAAAGGCCAAAGCCCAGATCGCAAGGCTGTTTGTGGTTTGTCTCCTGTTTGCACAGACTTAATGATCCAAAGAGGCTTTGTCCTTAAAAGTCTCCAGCCTGAAACTGTGAATTTTGAAATACAGATAGTTCCGGTATAACCCATGTTTTGTTAACACAAATAGGCTATGATGCAATTGACAAATCATATACATTGTTTGAATAAAGCAAGCTTTCTACTGATCGAGCACAGTGAATTTCTGTAGCAATCTTGTACAGCACTATTTTCTATACTGATTTTCCATAACGTGATTGTCGAGAGCGTGAGGTTGCTGAGGGATGCAACTGTCACATTAGAGCAAAACAGCCTCTAAACCTCCTTCTTCATCTTTAATAAGAAAATTGGTGATACTGAGAAAGGCTTGATAAGTACTCTCTCATTTTGTCAATTACTATTAATCTAACATTGTAGCAGGCAGCGGTGCAGTAAATAAGGATAAGAACACACAAGACTATACACTAAAATGACCGCTACAGTGAGAACTTGCTGTTCACACCCCATTATTTCTGAATTAAAATGACTGGAGTAACTAGGGTCATTCAGACACTTTTTGTTTTTAATGGCTTAAGTGAAACTACTCTCAAACAACTGCTCTGGTTTGGAAAGAAATAATTTTACACGTGTGAGATATCTCTTGCCGAGGAACTTGTTTTTTTTAAAATAAAGAAGCAACGCTTTTTCCAATCAATTTTCCTGTCTGTCTTTAATTCTATCTGTGTGTTTTCATAAGAAAAAGGAACAGAATATGCGACTCAGCCTGTTGAGACAGCTTCACCATTTGTTTACATCATAGCTGTTCTCATTTTTTCCTCCACTCCACTTGCCTCCATGCTTCTCATAATCGCTTAACCTGTTACTAATTAAAAACACGTCTGTCTCCTTTTTAAATTTACTCCGTGTCCAGCATCCATCACACTTCAGGGTAGTGAATTCCACAGATACATGACCCTCAGAGAAATAATTTCACCTTCTCTCAATTCTAATTCTGCCACTCCTTCTCCTAAAATCTCCACCATGTACGTGGCAGGTACTCATGTGACTCAACTAATGGTCTCTATTTCATATGCTGTAGGCAAGAATGCCCTGAGGCATGATACATTGGTGAGACCAAACAGAGGTTACAGCAACAGATGAATGGACACCGCAGAAAAATAAACAGACAGGAGTGTTCCCTCCCAGTTGGAGAACACTTCAGCAGTCCATGACCTTCGACCTCTGACCTTTGGGTGACCATCCTCCAAGGCAGACTTCAGGACAGTCAACAACAAAAAGTGGCCAATAGGCTAATAGCCAAGTTCAATACCCATGGGGATGGCCTCAACCGGGACCTTGGGTTCACGTCACGTGACAGATGACCCCACTGCACTAACACAGACAGACAGACCCTCTCTCATACACTCACACATACACTCTCTCACAGACTTAAACCCCTTTACACACATACACATACCCTCTCTCAGACACTCCTAAGCCCCCCATGCGCACATACGCATATAAGTTTGTGGGTTGAATTTGTACTTGCAGAATTACATTTTACTTTCCTCAAAAACTGCATGAATCCATGTAAGATTCTGTAAATCTGTTTTTTAGATTAGAATCAGTCTGACCATTGTGGCACAGACAGCCTCACAGGGAGCTAACACCTTCAAGACATTGTCTGGGCTGACATGACACCACTTGTTAAAGTTCACTTGCAAATGTAACTTTTTTAAAAAAGTTTTGTGATTAACATATGAAAACACCAAAACCAACATAGTCATTCTAAAAGATGAGAGACTTAACAAACAATCCAGGTCTTTTTCAACATATAATTTCAGTTGCATCACACTAAACTTTTGCTATAAATTCTGTCTTACAATCTTATTCTCCACAATCACCTATTGAAGGAGCAGCGCTTTGAAAGCTAATGGTTCCAAATAAACCTGTTAGACTATAACCTGGTGTTGGCTGATTCTGAACTTTGTACACCCTAGTCCAACACTGGCGTCTCCAAATCCTAAAATTATGACCTCTTGTTCTAAATTGTCCATTAAATTGGCAACATCCACTCCAGGTTTACTTTGTTAATCTTATATACCCTAATTAGATCTCTCATACTGATAAACTCTAGAGAGTATAGGCTTAAACTGCTCACTCTGTCACGAGAACACAAATGCTTCACTTCGTGGGATCAGTCCAGTGAATCTGCTCTGAATTGCTTCTAATACAATTACATTTGAAAACAAAATTACTGGGTGTCGCTGTCTGGGTCAACATTTATTGACAATCCCTGGTCTTATGGACCAGACCAAACCCCCCTCTAAACATAACAAGGACATACTCTTGACCCTAACTTTTAGCTCATTTAAGTCATGTGTAAGGTTCCAGATATGATTTGATTGGTCAAGCTACTAATCTTTCAGCAAAACACTTTTTAACCACACAGTTAAAACACACAAAAAAGGGCACAATGTTCACTATGAAAATACTTAACAAAATAATATTGTGCAACCACTACTCATCAACTGTTCCAACATAGCGGCATTCTATAAATACACCATTGGCAAAGACAAATTCAGCATGTGAAGCAAATCTGTTTTTCTATCCCCAGTCCAGGAGGGAAAAGAAAACTGAAATAATGAATCTAGAAGCATAGAAAGAACTCTATCTAGCAGCTTCAATACACCTTGAACCCCCCCCCCCCTTTAAAAAATGAACCATCCGTATATAAAGATGGCTTCATTTTCAAAACCTTTAATCTTATGTTATTAGTACTCTGTATACATTAAACCATTGCATGCAAGCATTCAATACTATAGTCCATCTCAGTCCACTTCGTCTGCCACTGAACACCTCCATCTGAGTCATGACAACCTGATGGCAATTATGTTCTCTTGTCCTACCACGTGTATCATTTTCAAATTGAATGGCTGTGACAATAAACTCCATCTAAATAATCTGGAATTTCTGTCATTCAAATTTTTCCAAAAATGTTAAGGGGTTATAATCAGTATATACAATTGTCTCATACATTATTACCAACACAAATGTGAAAATGCTGCAATGCCAACACCCAACTCAAGGACTCTTTCTCAGTGGTGGAATATTTCCTTTAATGAATATTTAACTTTTAGGCAAAGTATCCAATATGTCTGTCTATCCTCTCTTGTAAGAGTACACCATCAATAGCCACCTTGAATAGCTTTGCATAATGAGGTGTTGCTAATTCTGGAGTTACACCACAGCTTTCAGGCTGTCAAATGCCTTCTGACATTTCTCTGTCCACTGAAATTTTCTGCACTTGAAGCTTCAACAGGTCGAATAATGTAGCAACCACACTACTAAAATTGAGTACAAATTTTCGATAAAAAGCATTCAGTCCTGGGAATCATACTTCCCTCTTTGTCAACAGTATGGGAAACTCCCCAGTAAGCTTTGTGCATCCTGTGGGGCCATCTGTCCATGTCCTAGGAATGTGAGCTTAGGAACATGACATGGACGTTAGCCAGGTTTATCACCAAGCCTGCCTTGATCAAGTAATTCTGCTAGATGCCTTCCATATGTGACTAAAACTCACCAGATTATCTATGTACACCACATAATTGGGTAATCTCAAAATATTTGTTTATTGATTAGTCTTTGAAATATGGCTGGCACACAATTCATATCAAATAGCATGACTTTAAACTGGTAAAGTCCATTCGGTATCCCGAAAGCTGAAATTTCCTTCGACTTTCAGATAGAGTACCTGCCATAATCCTCCAACTAAGTTCAATTTAGGAACATAGGTTGTTTGTCCCATTTTCTCAATGCTGTCTGTTCCAAGTAAAGACATACAGAGGTTTACCTAAAATCAATTTCGATTAGAAACGCAATTTAATGGGAAACCAGAAACAGCGCAAGAAATACAAATTTCATAAGTACGTTGACTTTGTGATAGTCCTCACATATTTGTTAGGTACCATCTGGTTTCAGCAATATTACTATGAGTGAGCTCCATTTGCTGAAACTCACTTCAATTATATCGCCTTTGAGCTTGGCTTTCAATTCTTTTTTGAACCTCAGCCAGTTTTAGTGGTTTAAGTCTATGAGGATGCATCATGCATAATCAGTTTAGTACATCCCAGCTTAGTCCCACACATACCCATGTAATCAGGCCATTTTTGTAGCAGCCTCCTGGCTATTAAAACACAGATTGCTAACTTGCCCAAATAACAAAGGATGCTGGGTATATTGGCCAAGTAAAACTCTGAAATCACAAAAACCCACACGCCAGACACAGTGCAAACACAGCAGCCAGGTGTTACTGAAACCACAATGTAAAAGACAAGTTATTCTGGACAGATACTCCCAACAACTTCTCCACTAAACAAAGTAAAGCCCAGACAGAAAGTCACTGGGTCCTACTACACAAAGAAACTAGCAGTAGCATCATCTAAATGATTGACATTGTTTCAAACTATTAAGTGTATTTCCCTGATTGGTCAAAATTCTAGAAAACCATCTAAAAGGTGTAAAAATAGGGTTCACCTGAAGACCTTTCATGTGGAAGCTCTTGGTCTCTCTTAAATCATCTGAGACCTTTTGAGGAGAACAGCCTGGCAAGAGGCAGAGACCAACTGACCATCCAGAGAGAGAGGAAGGAAGCAACTTCGCAGACCCAAAGCCACAGAGAGCATGACTGCATAAATTTACAAGAGACTCAGGAAGTATTGTACTTTAAGGAGCCAAATAGGATTAAGGAGAAGTTTGATGCCAATATTCTAATGTTCCCAGTGACTCTGGATGGCATGCTTAGATAGTTTTATTCCTAAGCAATCCATAACTAGCTTGAATAATTTTTTTTATCCAATTGTATCAGTGTGGGTATTCTGTGTCTAGTAAAACAGAAAAGCAACTATTCCACAATCCTTTTAGCCATGATACTATATAATAGAATGGCCTCTGGAAATCTAGTAGACACATTCATTAAGATCAATAAATACTGATTGCCACTTTTTGTTTTATGCTATCATTATCCTAGCATTATGCTATTATGCTAGGAGTCCTATGCTATCAATTAAGGCTCTTGTAAAAGATTCCTCAAATGCTGGAATAGGTTTTATAACTGTCTTCGGGTTTTCTACTAACTGGCAAGTATGACATCTCCGGCAAAATGCAAACCCATCCTTCGGCAATCCAGACCAATAAAAATATTTTTGTTTTTTGGCTTGAGTTTTCCTTAGCCCAAGTGACCTTGTACTGGTAACTCGTGCTATCTGCAATGTTTCCTTTCTATAACCCACAATTTGATGAACTTTGGCCCAATTTTCATTTGCTTGAATATGTGATGGTCTCCATTTCCTGAACAAGACTTCATTTTTAATATAGCAACATTCTGGGATACACTCAAATTATCTTCTTTATATGCCTTTTGATACAGTCACTTTAGTGTTTCCTCTTTCTGTTGTAATTTAGGTAATTTCTCTGAACTTAAAATATCTATTTTGTCTTCTACTTGTTCCTGTTTTTTTCTCAAACATTTGATGAAATATTTTCTGATAATTGAACTTCAACTTCCTTATCTTTACTCCTTGATTACTCCTACTGATTCAACCTATGGCTTTGTGACCTTGTTATCACGTAGTCAGGAAGAATACCAGAATATACTTCCTGTAGCACATCAGTTGTGTAATTTTCCACTGGCATTTCAATCTTGGTAGGCATCACTCCCACCTGTGATCCAGCTGCCTCATTACCACGGATTAACCATTTCTGGAACCAAGAATTTCTATTACTGCTTAGACCACTTCACCACTTTTCATCAGAATCTCCAGCCTTACCTCATATAAAGGAACAGGAGTCTTCTCACCATGAATTCTACATGTTACCATCTTTTCTAGCAATACTTCTTCCGAAATACATATATCCTCATCTCTCACCAAAGATTGACGTGCTCTTGCATCTCTTAAAATCTTAAATTTCTTTACCTACTCCTCCTGGCATACATGAGTAAAGCTTACCCACGCATGTAAATTCTTTAAAAAGGTCTGGTACTTTCTTCTCAACCAACCTCTGAACAGGCGGTACATTATTTTTCAGCTTTTTAAGCTTCCCCAGTGCTTTCCTTTACCATTTTAACAAAGCCCACTGGCTGATAGTGTTTTCCCACATTGATCTTCCCAATGTTTTTTTCTAAACCATCAACACTGACTTCATGTATCCTAATTTATTACAGTGTTGTTACGACATGGGGTAAACCCCTCTGCTAATTTAAACCCGACACACACAGAAGCTATAATCTGTTAAATTTCAAGAGGCAAAGAACTATCCCCAGAGGTCACTATTTAAAGTAAAAAATTAACAATTTTATTCTTTAAGTCCAAAAGAGAGCATTATTTTACAGAAAACAAGATTTTCAAAAGAATTTAAATTTCAAACCCAACCAGCGGTCAAATCTTCTCTTCATATCTTCCTCTGTAGATTTTTCTTTGTCAACGTTTCTTCAGTATTCTGCTTCACATGTCTTTCATACGAACAGGTACCTTTCAGACAGCTGTTTGGCTAGCAGTCTATACTTGTCTGTTTTCTTGGTCGTTTTCTCCCTAACTATTCAAAATGCCTGGTTTTATACCCCAAAACATCAGATCGTTTCATTGGTTTAATGTTGTCAAAATACTAAATTCAAATTTGATTGGATTTTGGTATCTGGGGCATAATTTAAACTGACAGGCTGAGTTTGAATTTATTTTTGTATCATGGCAACTCATCTGCATTATTGGTTTGACAGTCAAATGTTACATTCAACTTCTTTCAGTGCACTCTGTGTTTCTAAGTCTGTGCCAGCTTCCAGTCTCTCTTAAAAGGTACAGTACACTCCTACAACTTCATAAGTGTAAACATCTGAAATTATTTTTACCTCTCTTTCCCCTTCCTGGGTTTCCTTTTTACCCTGTGGTAAACTATCTTCAATGAGATCTCCTTTTCCCTAATCACCTGAGGATTTCTCTTTGATTTAATGAAACAACTCACAATCATCTGCCTTTTCAGTGTCAATTTTGCAGTCTTAACTCTCTGCTCTTCCACATGAGTTTTCACTATTCAGGAAATGAATTTTAAACTCCTTCATTTCAAGTTGACTTTCACTTTCGATGCCAAAGTTCAAATTTCTCTCTTAATCATAATTCAAACTGTTCCATTTCTTTTTCATATCAAGTTGCTTTAATTCTTTTGCTCTTTGTTCCACTGCAATTATGTCTCTCTCTTTCGCCTCCCTTTCTTTTTCACTTTCCTCTAATTCAAGCCAATTCACTTGCAATTGAATTTTAGCTGGTTACAACGATTCCATTGTATTCCTGACAATTGTAAATGCTGAGCTATCGCTACAATTGCCTCCCCTTCCCTTATAGGCACAGGCAACTTCAAATTCAGTTTATCTGCCAATTCCAAAAGCTTCGCTTTGCTCACCTTCTGTAAACCACCCAAAGTAACTTCTTCTCCACCCAGGAAACTTTTAGCCTCTGGAAGAGCCATTATTACATGAGGCACACCCTGTTTAAACCAGCTGAATGTAATACTTGAAAACAGAACACCAATACTCAACACTCACTGTCTTTGAGTCCAATAACTCTAAACTCAGTCTGGAATTAGAGATTTTGATTCCAACAAGAGCCCCCAGTTTGTTATGAATGAGACCAAACCCCGTCAAAACATATCAAGGAGATAACCTGGACCATAACTTTATCTTACTTAAAAGCAAGTGTAAAGCACTGTGTTCCTGTTATGATTTGATTGGTCAAACTACTAGGCTTTAAGCAAAACATACTTTATTCTTACACCACAGTTAAAACACAAACAAAAAAAAAAGAATTAGCACAACTTTAACTCTATCGAAATACTTAACAACACAGCATATTTAACTACTACTCATCAACTGCTCCAATGTAGCAGCATCCCATAAACACACCCTTGGCAAAGGCAAATTCAGCTAAACTGATTTCCCTCATGTGCTACCTCCAGTCCAGGAGAAAGGAAAGACGAAAAGAATGAATTTAGAAGCAGAGAGAGAGAGAGAGAGAGAGAGAGGGCGGGCGGAGAGAGAGGGCGGGCAGAGGGAGAGAGCTGTATCTTGCAGCTTCAACTCCAATT
Organism: Chiloscyllium punctatum; assembly: GCF_047496795.1. Classification (NCBI taxonomy): domain Eukaryota; kingdom Metazoa; phylum Chordata; class Chondrichthyes; order Orectolobiformes; family Hemiscylliidae; genus Chiloscyllium; species Chiloscyllium punctatum. The sequence goes on from NC_092760.1 coordinate 77,511,538, forward strand.
CCACAACTTCACCAACTAAAACCCTGTGTCAGCCTGACTCCATCCACTCATGCTTCTTTGGTCCAATGAAAACAAACCCAAAATTACTAACTCCATTCTCCATGGAGCAGACACCTCAGCATCAGGGTTACAACTCAACTCTACATGAAAAACTGAACAGTACAAATCCCTCATACAGGGCAACACAATCACTTTTAATGGAGGAAGAATTAAAAGTTCAGTTGGAAGTGCAGAATTAATAAATGTTATTGGTGGAGAATATACTCTAGTCCCATTATATAAAAGTACAAATAGAATGTGATTTGTTACTTTTAAAGTCATAAAAACATTACCTGTTGAGGAAGTAGATTTACTTCCAAGTAAAGATTTGGCAGTTAGCTTCAGAATGCCCAAAGGGATACAAGAAACAGAACAATCACAAGGCCAGGTTCCTGGCATCTTTCCTTCATGTGTGGTAATCAGGGAAATGGTTAAACAAAATCCATCAGTAAGGGTCCATGTGATGCCACAAGCAAGTGAAAGGATCACTGAAAGTTTCCAAAAAGGGGAGGATAATCCAGAGGCAGTGTTTGGTACAAGGCCTCTAAAAGCAGCACAAAAAGCCAATCGTGAATTAAACAGATAAGCACACAGTCAGTATATACTGAAACAGAGGGCAAAGGAGTTTCAGAGTGCTCTTATCTTAAGAACGGACGGCTTATGAGGAAGTGGAGACCCCTGATCATTCCCCAGTTGTGCGTCTGTCGGTTGTATATCAGATAATAGTACCACCCAGCTATCGTAGGCAGATGTTGCAAATAGCACATGAGATTCCTATGGCAGGATATGTAGGGATTCAGAAAACTTAAATGTACATAAACAGGTATTTTACCTGGCCAAACTTGTATAAAGATGTGGTACAGTTTTGTAAAATGTGCCATATTTGTCAAGTTGCAGGTAAACCTCAATGTGTGATTAAACACCACCTTTCTACTATTCAATCGTATATAAGCGATGGTGAGGGATCTAAAACAAAAGCCAAAAGAAATATATCCTTACCGTTAGGGAAAAGACTACTTGGTTTCCAGAGGCTATTCCCTTCAGATCAAAGTGGTGGAAAAACTCTCAATTTTTCACTTGTTATGAACAAAAATCAAACCTTATGACAATATAGATGATATTTTGAAAAGGTTGTATGGGGATTAAAAAACTGAAATCGACTGCATACCATAGGTGCTTTGGAGAGGTATCACCAATTCTCAAAACAATAATCAAAGCCTATCATTATGAGTATCCAGAGTATTAGATTTTCTCTCGATTCCAACCAGGGATTCTCCAAAATGTATCTATTGGCATCAGCCCGTTCAAGTTGGTATCAAGGTTAGAGTTGCACTGGAAAAGCACAGCAGGCCAGGCAGCATCTGAGGAGCAGGAAAATCGACATTTCAAGCAAAAGCTCTTCATCAGGAATGAGCCTGGGAGCCTCGGGGGTGGAGAGATAAATGGGAGGGAGCTGGGGCTGGGGAGAAGGTAGCTGTGAGTGCAATAGGTGGATGGAGGTGGGGGTAAAGGTGATAGGTTGGAGAGGAGGGTGGAGTGGATAGGTGGGAAGGAAGATTGACATGTGGGACAGGTCATGAGGACAGGGCTGAGCTGTAAGGTCGAAACTGGAGTAAGGGGGGTGGAGGGGAAATGAGGAAACTGCTGAAGTCCACATTGATGCCTTGGGGTTGAAGGGTTCCAAGGTGGAAGATGAGGCATTCTTCTTCCAGGCTTCAGGTGGTGAGGGAGTGGCAATGCATGTCCTCGGCAGAGTGGGAGGGGGAGTTGAAATGTTCAGCCACGGGGCAGTGGGATTGTCCCAGAGATGTTCCCTGTAGCGCTCTGTGAGTAGGCGACACTGAAGTCTCCCCAGCCCCACCCCCTCCCATTTATCTCACTGCCTCATTCCTGATTAAGGGCTTTTGCCCGAAACCTGGTCCTTGGATGCTGCCTGAGCTGCTGTGCTTTTCCAGCACCACTCTAATCTTGACTCTAATCTCCAGCATCTGCAGTACCCACTTTCCCCCTGTTCAAGTTTGGCTATGAAATAAGAGGAAGATTAGAAATAAACTGCTAAGTCAGTAAAATGTTTGAGTTTGAGTATGCGTCCACATTTCTCAAAAAGGTGAAAAGGAATATGCACAGAAACATCTAAAAACAAGATGAAAGAGTGGGCAGATAGATATACATCAAGCAGAACTCTAAAATGAGGAGATGAGGTTTGGGCACTGTTCCCTTCACAAGATGAGCCATTAAAAGCCAAAATTCAATGGTCCCTACAAAGTAATTTAAAGGATTAATTCAGTAACGTTTAATTGATACTCCTGATCAAAGGAAGAAGAATCCGTTGCATCATATGATGAAGTAATCCAAGATAAAGGACGGGAAAAATTTCTGGCTGTAACAGCTGCTCCGCTTTTGAGGCATTTTAGGTGCTGGAGGTGATTTCCTCGAATTCCAGGAGCAACAATTACTGTTTTATATGCTGCTGCATTGTTTTAGAACTTTGGGGGAAAAAAAGGCAAAACAACAGCAGTTTTAAAAGGGAGAAGAACAGACAAAGGAAGTACATGGTGAGGTCAGTGCAGGAGAGAGAGAGAGAGAGAAAGAGAGAGAGAGAACCTGTACAGTTACTGCCTTTGCTGTTTGAATTTGTATATCGCTGGACATCGGAGTGTAACTGGGAAAATTAACAAACAGTGAAATTCACAACTAATCTTGGAGGAACTGTTGGGCAAAGTTCACAGCACAGAAGCAGATAAGGTTATCATTGTTTTAAATGTGGCCTACAGAGAATCTGCAGTAGTGAGTAGAGTAGGTTCTTTCTTCATTATATGTTTTTGAAGATATGTCTCTTGATTAAACTTAAAATATAAGCCATAACTATTAATTTAACCTGGGGCAGCATTTGTAGAGGAATATGACGGTGTTATTTTCTGGGTCTGTAGATTGTGAAGGAGCAAAAATGGCCTTTAATAGAGGCCATTTTCGGATGTGGGAGTTTAAAGAGAGTTTAAGGGTTACTGCAGATTATATCTGCCATAAATGCTGCTGGCTGCAAATCTTATCAGATCGAATGGATCGGTTGGAGAGACAGTTAGAAGCGTGAGGAATTTGCAACAGCAACAGTATGTGATGGATGGCAGTTATAGGAAGGGGGAAAAGTCTCAGATACAGTTGCATAGATGGGTTATCTCTAGGAAAGGTAAGAGAGGTAGGCAGCCAGTGCAGGAGTCTCTTGTGGATATACAGGTATGCTGTTTTGGAAAACGTAGGGGGTGATGGATTCTCAGGGGAAAGTCACACAAACAGCCAAGTTTCTGGTATGGAGACTGGCTCTAATGCCACGAGGGGTATGTCGGCTTCCAAGAGATCAATTGTGTTAGGGGATTCTGTAGTTTGAGGTACAGACAGACATTTCTGTGGCCAGCAGCAAAAAAGCAGAATGGTGTGTTGCTTCCCTGGTGCCAGAATCAGGGATGTCTCAGAGAGGGTGCAGAATGTTCTCACAGGGGGAGAGAGACCAGTAAGAGGTCATTGTCCATATTGGAACCAATGACATAGGAAGGGAAGGGTGATTACAGAGAGTTAGGCAGAATTTAAAAAGGAGGTCCTTAAGAATAGTAATATCTGGATTACTCCCAGTGCTACGAGCTAATGAGGGCAGGAATAGGAGGATAGAGTAGATGAATGCATGGCTGAGGAGCTGGTGTATGGGGGAAGGACTCACATTTTTGGATCATTGGAATCTCTTTTGGGGTAGAAGTGACCTGTACAAGAAGCACGGATTGCACCTAAATTGGAAGGGGACTAATATACTGGCAGGGAAATTTGCTAGAGCTGCTCGGGAGGATTTAAACTAGTAAGGTTGGGGGGGGGGGGGGTGGCACTCAGGGAGATAGTGAGGAAAGTGATCAATCTGAGACTAGTACAGTTGAGAACAGAAGCGAGTCAAACAGTCAGGGCAGGCAGGGACAAGGTAGGACTAATAAATTAAACTGCATTTATTTCAATGCAAGGGGCCTAACAGGGAAGGCAGATGAACTCATAGTTAGGAACATGGGACTGGGATATCATAGCAATTACAGAAACATGGCTCAGGGATGGGCAGGACTGGCAGCTTAATCTTCCAGGATACAAATGCTACAGGAAGGATAGAAAGGGAGGCAAGAGAGAAGGGGGAGTGGCATTTTTGATAAGGGATAGCTTTACAGCTGTGATGAGGGAGGATATTCCCGGAATTACATCCAGGAAAGTTATTTACGTGGAACTGAGAAATAAGAAAGGGATGATCACCTTATTGGGATTGTATTATAGACCCCCTAATACTCGGAGGGAAAATGAGAAACAAACGTGTAAGGAGTTCTCAGCTAACTGTAAGAGTAATAGGGTGGTTATGGTAGGGGATTTTAACTTTACAAACATAGACTGGGACTGCCATAGTCTTAAGGGTTTAGATAGAGAGGAATTTATTAAGTGTGCACAAGACTGGGTGGCACAGTGGCACTGTGGTTAGCACTGCTGCCTCACAGTGCCAGAGACCCGGGTTCAATTCCCACCTCAGGCGACTGTCTGTGTAGATTTTGCACATTCTCCCCGTGTCTGCGTGGGTTTCCTCCGGGTGCTCCGGTTTCCTCCCACAGTCCAAAAATGTGCAGGTTAGGTACATTGGCCGGGCTAAATTGCCCGTAGTGTTAAGTGAAGGGGTAAATGTAGGGGAATGGGTTTGGGTGGGTTGCGCTTCGGCGGATCAGTGTGGACTTGTTGGGCTGAAGGGCCTGTTTCCACATTGTAAGTAATCTAAAAAAAAAGACAATTTTCTGATTCAGTATGTGGATGTACCTACTAGAGAAGGTGCAAAACTTGACTTACTCTTGGGAAATAAGGCAGGGCAGGTGACTGAGGTGTCAGTGGGGGAGCACTTTGGGGCCAGCGACCATAATTCTATTAGATTTAAAGTAGTGATGGAAAAGGATAGACCAGATCGAAAAGTTGTAGTTCGAAATTGATGGTATTAGGCGAGAACTTTCGAAAGCTGATTGGGGGCACCTGTTCACAGGTAAAGGGATGGCTGGAAAATGGGTAGTCTTCAGAAATGAGATAACAAGAATCCAGAGAAAGTATATTCCCGTTAGGGTGAAAGGCAAGGCTGGTAGGTGTAGGGAATGCTGGATGACTAAAGAAATTGAGGGTTTGGTTAAGAAAAAGAAGGAATAGACAGGATATATTGAGTGAATCTTAGAAGAATATAAAGGCAGTAGGAATATACATAAGACAGAAATCAGGAGGGCATAAAGGGGACATCAGATAGCTTTGGCAAATAGAATTAAGGAGAATCCAAAGGGTTTTTACAAATATATTAAGGACAAAAGGGTACCTAGGGAGAGAATAGGGCCCCTCAAAGATCAGCAAGGCGGCCTTTGTGTGGAGCCACAGAAAATGGGGGAGATGCTAAAAGAGTATTTTGCATCAGTATTTACTGTGGAAAAGGATATGGAAGATATAGACTGTAGGGAAATAGATGGTGACATCTTGCAAAATGTCCAGATTACAGAGGAGAAAGTGCTGGATGTCTTGAAACGGGTAAAGGTGGATAAATCCCCAGGACCTGATCAGGTATACCTGAGAACTCTGTGGGAAGCTAGAGAAGTGATTGCTGGCCTCTTGCTGAGAGATTTGTATCATCGATAGTCACAGGTGAGGTGCCGGAAGACTGGAGGTTGGCTACCATGGTGGCACTGTTTAAGAAGGGTGGTAAGGACAAGCCAGGGAACTATAGACCGGTGAGCCTGACCTCAGTGGTGGGCAAGTTGTTGGAGGGAATCCTGAGGGACAGGATGCACATGTATTCAGAAAGGCAAGGACTGACTCGTGATAGTCAACATGGTTTTGTATGTGGGAAATCATGTCTCACAAACTTGAGTTTTTTGAGGAGGTAACAAAGAGGATTGATGAGGGAAGAGCGGTAGATGTGATCTATATGGACTTCAGTAAGGCGTTCGACAAGGTTCCCCATGGGAGACTGATTAGCAAGGTTAGATCTCAAGGGATACAGGGCAAACTAGCCATTTGGATACAGAACTGGCTCAAAGATAGAAGACAGAGGGTGGTGGTGGAAGGTTGTTTTTCAGACTGGAGGCCTGTGACCAGTGGAGTGCCACAAGGATTGGTGCTGGGTCTTCTGCTTTGTGTCATTTATATAAATGATTTGGATGCCAGCATAAGAGGCACAATTAGTAAGTTTGCAGATGACACCAAAATTGGAGGTGTAGTGGACAGCAAAGAGGGTTACCTCAGATTACAACAGGATCTGGACCAAATGGGCCAATGGCAGATTTGGCAGATGGAGTTTAATTCAGATAAATGTGAGGTGCTGCATTTTGGGAAAGCAAATCTTAGCAGGACTTATACACTTAATGGTAAGGTCCTAGGGAGTGTTGCTGAACAAAGAGACCTTGGAGTGCAGGTGCATAGCTCCTTGAAAATGGAGAGTTGCAGGTAGGTAGGATAGTGAAGAAGGCGTCTGGTATGCTTTCTTTTATTGGTCAGAGTATTGAGTACAGGAGTTGGGAGGTCATGTTGCGGCTGCACAGGACATTGGTTAGGCCACTTTGGAATATTGCGCGCAATTCTGGTCTCCTTCCTATCGGAAAGATGTTGTGAAACTTGAAAGGGTTTAGAAAAGATTTACAAGGATGTTGCCAGGGTTGGAGGATTTGAGCTATAGGGAGAGGCTGAACAGGCTGGGGCTGTTTTCCCTGGAGCGTCAGAGACTAAGGGGAGACCTTATAGAGGTTTACAAAATTATGAGAGACATGGATAGGGTAAATAGACAAAGTCTTTTCCCTGTGTTTGGGGAGTCCAGAACTAGAGGGCATAGGTTTAGGGTGAGAGGGGAAAGATATAAAAGAGACCTACTGTGCAACCTTTTCACGCAGACGGTGGTACGTGTATGGAATGAGCTGTCAGAGGATGTGGTGGAGGCTGGTACAATTACAACATTTAAGAGGCATTTGGATGGATATGTGAATAGGAAGGGTTTGGAGGGATATGGGCCGGGTGCTGGCAGGTGGGACTAGATTGGACAGATCTAGTCAGCATGGACGGGTTGGACCGAAGGGCCTGTTTCCATGCTGTACATCTCTATGATTCTAAGTTAAAACAGTGCGATCATAGGGAAGGTGATGAGAATGTGCAGGTGTGTTGAGTTGTTTGTTGAGCAGAGGAGGATAAAAGCCAAAGAGAACTGAACAATTTCCCAAATGAATTTCCTACGATTAGATTAACAATTTCAGGGATAGTAGAGAATCCAGACACTACGTTTTTGTAACTGGAGAAAGATCAACACAGAGATACATTGAGATTGCTCAGAAATACAAAGGGGTTTGCTAATATTTGGATGCACCACAATAACCAAACAACCTATATATCAGTTAAACCCAGAGACACAAATTCAATATATGTTGGAGAATCAATTAATTGAACAAAATCAGACTATTTGGAGTTCTCCTGTTATATTGGTCCTAAAGCATATAGTTTGATTAGATTACACATAAAAGAAAGTGAATGCAGTAGCAAAGATGGATTCATACTCTATTCCCAAACTAGAGGATTGCATTGATAGGGTTGCTAACATGTAAATCTTAACAAAAATTGATTTGTTAAAAGGGCATTGGCAAGTACCACTGGCAACAAAAACTAAGGACATGTCCACATTTGTCATACCTAATGGACCGACGTTGAATTATGCCATTTGAATTTAAGAATGCTGAAAATGTGTTGCTGGAAAAGCACAGCAGGTCAGGCAGCATCCAAGGAGCAGGAGAATCGACATTTCGGGCATGAGCCCTTCTTCAGGAATTGATAGCTAAAATTGTGTATTTTACTTGAGGGACACTGTAGTATCCAGGGCTACATGGAAGGAACAGTTAAGAAGCTTTTTTTTTACACAATTATAGCCAGTCTGGTTGGTGTTAAATCCAGCAATAAGTGAATTTGCAAAAGTCAAGGTGATGTACTTCGGACATGACGTGGGACAAGGACAGGTGTCACCCAGAAAAGCAAAAGTTTGACTTTCCCACACCCAAAACAAAACAGCAGATAATGAGTTTCCTGGGAATATGTAAAATTTATTGAAAGTTTGTATCTAATTTTAGTACAGCAGCCATGCCTTTGACTAATTTGCTCCAAAAACAGAGATGGTATGGTCTACGGGATGCCAGACAGCTTTTAAAATCGCTTTTAGCTTTTCAATGAATGAACCTGATTTAATTGCACCCAACTTTAACAAACCATTTGAATTAGTAGGAGGGGCTAGCAACTGCTGGAATTGGAGCTGTTCTCTTATAAGATGACGAGGCTTTAATGGAAAAGGACGTGCCTTGTTTTTCAAAGAAATTGAACAGACATCAGCAGAAGTATTCCATTATTAGAAAGGAAGCATCAGTAGGGTTAATAGGTCTTCAAGATTTTGAAGTTTATATACAAAACAAAGAAAGATTTCAAAAGTATTGTTTTTACAGACCATAATACCCTGAGATTTGTGGAATGATTTTAAAGTAGGTCTCCAAGATTTTTCGGATAGAACTTAGATCTGCAACTGGTTAACATAAAAATTGCACACATTTCCAGGAAAGAAAATGTAATTGCTTTTACCAACATAAAAGGTTTTGGGAATTTGACAGCGTGATCAAGAAAGTTGAGTATTGAATAAGAATGAATGGCTTTCTGTTCTGTTTGTCATTTAAAAGTGTTACTAACCCTGACATGAAACACACTTTTTTTCTCACAAGCATAAACTTGGTCTTCCAGACACTTGCAATTTTATATATCACCCTGATCTTGTGCTAACATTTCTGTTGTAGACTTGCTGCAGTGTTCCAGCAAAGCCCAATGTAACCTGCAGAAAGCACTTCATTTTTTTTGCTTAGGCACTTCAAGAGTCAATTAGATTAGATTAGATTACTTACAGTGTGGAAACAGGCCCTTCGGCCCAACAAGTCCACACCGCCCCGCCGAAGCGCAACCCACCCATACCCCTACATCTACCCCTTACCTAACACTATGGGCAATTTAGCATGGCCAATTCACCTGACCTGCACATCTTTGGAGTGTGGGAGGAAACCGGAGCACCCGGAGGAAATCCACGCAGACACGGGGAGGATGTGCAAACTCCACACAGAGAGTCGCCTGAGGCAGGAATTGAACCCAGCTCTCTGACGCTGTGAGGCAGCAGTGCTAACCACTGTGCCACCGTGCTGCCCACAAATAGTCCTGTAACTATTTATTATATTATTTATATTGACACATTAGTAATGAATATGATCTGTGATTCACACATACTCTGATCCTTTTCCCTAAATCATTACCATCGCCTTTGTCTTTTGTTCTGCGACATCAGTGACCTCTGATCTTCCTTACCCGCTAATCTTCATGGGGCTTTGTTTCATTAAGTTTCCTAGACTTTGACCTATTTCTTCAATTCTGGTCATATTGTGCGTCCACTGTTCAACACGGCACAACCGAATACATCTGTGATTAAAACATTCATTACTGGGCTGAAGCTTCTTGTGACTAAGTAGAGTTGTGTTGATTAGGAAAATCAAAATGATAGGTAGCCATGATGAGGAAGCCTTCGTGTATTTGGGACAGTTTCGTAGAACAAATTGTGGTGGATCGAACCTGAAATGTCAATTCTCCTGCTCCTCGGATGCTTCTTGACCTGCTGTGTTTTTCTAGTACTCCGCTCTCGACTCGGACCTCCAGCATCTGCAGTCCTCACTTTTGCCAACCTGGGATCAGCCTATTTTAGATGCTGTACTTTGTAATGAGGCAGGTTTACTAAGTGATCACAATGTAAAAGATTCCCTAGGAAACTCTTAGAGTGGCTGGGGGTGACACAGTGGTTAGAATTAGATTAGATTAGATTAGATTACTTACAATGTGGAAACAGGCCCTTCGGCCCAACAAGTCCACACCGCCCCGCCGAAGCGTAACCCACCCATACCCCTACATCTACATTTACCCCTTACCTAACACTATGGGCAATTTAGCATGGCCAATTCACCTGGCCTGCACATCTTTGGACTGTGGGAGGAAACCGGAGCACCCGGAGGAAACCCACGCAGACACGGGGAGAACATGCAAACTCCACACAGTCAGTCGCCTGAGGCGGGAATTGAACCCAGGTCTCAGGCGCTGTGAGGCAGCAGTGCTAACCACTGTGCCACCATGCCGCCCACTAAAATTAGTGGGCGCCCATTAGAACCCCTACAGTGTGGAAACAGAGCCTTTGGCCCAACAAGTCCACATCAACCCTCCGGAGGGCAACCCACCCAGACCCCTAACCTATATTTACCCCTGACTTAATAATCTACACTATGGGCAGTTTAGAATGGCCAATTCATCTAACCTGCATATCTTTGGAGAAAACCAGAGCACCCCGAGGGGACCAACACAGACACTGGGAGAATGTACAAACTCCACACAGTCACCTAAGGCTGGAATTGAACCTGGGTCCCTGGCACTGTGATGCAATGCTAACCACTGAGCCACCATGCCACCCCAATTAGTACTGTTAATTCAATTTTAACCTCAAGCGACTGTCAGTGTGGAGTTTGCACATTCTTCCCGTGTCTGCGTGGGTTTCCTCCAGGTTTCCTCCCACAGTCCAAGGATGTGCAGGGTAGGTGGATTAGTCATGGTAACTGTGGGATGCTCTTCAGAGGGTCAGTGCAGACTCGATAGGCTGAATGGGCTGTGGAGATTCTACAATTCCATAGAACACTGACCATAACGTGGTAAAGATTAACATTCAATTTAAGTGTGAGAAACTTGAATCAGAAACAAGTGTGCTAAATATAAATGAGGGAAATGAAATGGAGATAAGGGAAAAGTTAACTGAACTTGTAAAGGAGATGAGCAGAAAATGTGATTGAGGAACAACTGCAGACACTTAAGAAAATAGTTCATGAAGACTCATAGCAAAGCTATAACCCAGTGAGGAAGAAGGGTTCAAGGAAAAGTATAAACTGACCATAGTTAACCAAGGAAGTTAGGAATAATATTAAACTAAATGAAAAAGAGTCCTCAAACATTCCTCAGACGTTAAGCTGTTCATTCCTGGACCATTCTCATGAATCTCCTCTGAACACACTGCAGGACCAATACATCCTTCCTGAGATATTGGGCCCAAAACTGCACATAATACTCCAAATGTGGTCTGACCAAAGCCTTATAGAGTCTCAGGATGGCAGCCAACAACAGGCATCAGAGCTGGGGCCACAATTATTTTCAATATAAATGACATAGATGAGGAAAGTGGATGTACTATAGCCAAGTTCACAATGACACAAAAATACGGGGGAAGGCAAGTACTTACAATGACACGGACTCTACAGAAGGACATAGACAGCTTGGGTGAGTGGATGAAAACTTAGTAAATAAAATGCAATGTGGGAAAATATAAGGTCATGCATGGTGGAAAGAATTGAGGAGCAGAATATTATTTAAATAGGGAAAGACTACAGAAACGTGTAGCACAGAATGACTTGGGAATCCTCATGCATGGATCACGATAAGCTAGAAACCACATTCAGGGTATAACAGGGAGGCAAATGGACTGTTGGCCTTTATTTCCAAGGGATTGGAGAAAAGAATAGGGAGGTCTTGTTTAAAAACTACACAAGATACTAGTCAGAGCACAATTGTAACACCATGAACAGTTTCGGTCCTCTTATTTAAGGGAAGATATCCTGTCATTGGAGGCAATCAGAGAAATTTGACACAATTGATTCCAGATATGGAGGGATTTTCTTTTGAGAAGATAGAGTAGGCTTGTACTCATTAAAGGTTAGAAGATTGAGAGGAGACCTCATTGAAACTCAAGGTTCTTACGGGACTGAACAGGGTAGATGTAGAAAGGTTATTTTCCCTTATGGGAGGTCTAAGACCATGGGCATAATTTCACAGTAAGGGGTTGCCCATTTAAGACAGAAATGAAGAAGAATTTCTTCTATTAGAAGTTAGGGAATTTGTGGAATTCTTTACCACAGAGGATTGTCGAGGCTGGATTGAGGCTGAAAAAGACAGAATTTTAATCAGTACAGGGATGAAGCGTTATGGGGATAAGGCAGGGAATTCGAGTTGAGGCTTATCAGATCATGATCTCATTCACAGTGAAGTAGACTTGATGGGGTGAATTGCTTAGTTCTGCTCCTACTTCGTATCGTCAGCAAAATGTTTTTTTAAAATCGGCTCAGTACTGCCTTCTTCTCCTTCTCAACCTTCTATATTATGCAGCATTTCAAAATTCCTTGCTACTCTATTTAGGATAACTGATTGAATAATGATATTTCTAGTTGTATGAAATACGTGTGAGAGGGGGATTTCATGAAGGGACTGAAATCATCATCAGAGGAGGAGAACATGGAACAATTTCCAAGGTATTCCTGGCTTCATTCCTGTCTCAATCAACACCCCTTTCAGTTAATGATCTTTCATTCACATTCTTGCTTGTGCCTCAATCTCAAGATTTTACTATCATTGAATATTCCATTTCACTGTAAATGCCAAATGTCTCTCTTGTTCCTCAGAAGACGTTGGAAATAAATGCTCCCCCAAGAAACTTTAAGGATTAAAGATTATGCCCAAAAAGTGTTTCTTTCTGAAAATCTAACTCCAGTTCATACTATGATTCATATTCAACATCTTCACACAATTAAAGGCAAGCGCTGAATTATGAATTTCTACATAGAATTTTTATAATCCTGTGTATAGTCTATTAAGTTCTATTATATACTCTTCTATAGAATAATGACCCTGCCTTCTATGTCTATTAAATTCTGGCTGCCCAATATGCATATAAAAAGTTTTAGAAACCTTGTCCAAAAATTTGAATACAATTTCCAAACCTTCTCTCATGTCTAATTGTTGAGCTCTGTGATTATTTCATACTGGATCTTGTTTCTAGTAAGAAGTAACAGGCAGGTAACAGGCAGATTCCTGAAGAAGGGCTCATGCCCGAAACGTCGATTCTCCTGCTCCTTGGATGCTACCTGACCTGCTGCGCTTTTCCAGCAACACATTTTCAGCAGTAACAGGCAGGTACATACTTTCATTTTAATTGGCTTTTCAATTCATAACCCATTTCAGCAAGGTTTCCCAGTCCCGGTGGAAACTGGGTGGATAAAAGGAAGCAAGAAAGGATGAATCCTCAAAATGAGGACTCTTCCAGCACTGCTTGAAGCTAACCAGCTTCACTCCCCAATCACTGACCAAACAGCATACCTGCAATCTCTGAACCCCAACATGCGCTCCCCTAACAATCACAGATTTTCCCTCAGTGCAGCCTCACCTCCCAATCACCAACACCCCATCCTAATGTTCCTCCACTTCCATGATCTTCTCTGATAATTATTTCACTGCCTCCACAAAATCCCCCTCTCACACTCTCTAATTTGCTTGCCTTCTTACAATCTCCCCCTATTCCCCATGAATTCCCCTTCCTTCCTGCTACTAAATCATGACTGCTGGTGCCACAGTCTATCCTGTCAAAAAGACAGGTTGTTTCAAACAGGCTGGTCAATGGCATAAACCTGACCTTTAAAAAGTTAAATACATTATTACAGATTTCTCATTCCAACTCCCTACCAACCTATAGATTAATTATAACACCTGTTTTAATTTGGATTACACATTATTTTTAATTAAGTGGAAGTTCATAATTTATTCATACTGCAGGCATATACATGATAAATGTGTGTGTATGTGTGTCTGTGCCTGTGTGTGTGCCTCTGCGTGTGTACCTGTGCGTGTGTCTGTGTGTGCGTCTGTGCCTGTGTGTTGGTGTGTGTGTGTGCGCGCCTGTGTGTGTGCCTCTGCATTACCTGTGCATGTGTCTGTGTGTGCGTCAGTGCCTGTGTGTGTGCCTCTGCGTGTGTACCTATGCGTGTATCTGTGTGTGTGTGTCTATGCCTGTGTGTGTGCATGTGCACCTGTGGGAGTGTCTGTGCATGCGTGTGTCTGTGTCTGCGTGTGTGTCTATGCGTGAAAGTGCCTGCGTGTGCGTGTGCGCATACACGCCTGTGGGAGTATCTGTGTCTGTGTGTGTGTATGTCTGCGTGTGTGTCTGTGCGTGTACATGTCTGTGTCTCTGTGTGTGCGTGTCTGTGTGTGTCTGTGTGTGTTTTAAGCATTTCTTCTAAATATCATGTTTATTTGGAGTTGGAATTTATTTTTGCACTTAAAAAACAAAATTAAGTTACATACAATCACTATGACTGTGTAAATAACTAAATATATACTGTGCACTATTACCAAAAATATTCTAGATACAATGGAAAAACACTGCACATGTAAATCTGCGCATGTAATACATTTGCAATGAGAAACATCTTCATCTGAATACTACTGTAATGCTTCAAAGCATATACAATATTCCTTTATATGGAAATAATGTTACCAAGTTTCACATATGCCTAGTAACAGTTGCACACATCTTGCATCAATACATTCTGAGAATCAATTACTGTATTATCTAATGGTTTTCTTGTAAGATCAGCCTAGTTTTGTTCTATCTTGGTGTATGCTGGTTGATGCGCTATTGAGCTATTTATAGATGTTTCTATATCCAGCTGCTTCTTTGTAAGATCTGCAACCAACCTGAAGGGCATTGCAGAAGTGAATGGCAAGGAATATGTACAGCAATGAGACATAATAATTACCAAATAGTCACTGCATTAAAATGTCACTCCTGCTAATTTAATGTATAACGTAAAGGATTTCTTTCTGTAACCTGCGTTTAAAATTGAAGCAAACACTTAAAACAAAAAAGGATATCTGTTAAAAAGCAGATTAGTGAAGATTTTTGAAATATTTTAAAATTGTGCATATACTTTTTCAGTTTAGTTTCATCAGAAGACATTTTCCAAACCAACATGAAAGAGGGTGGAATCTTAGTTCACTTTCTGTAAATAGTGCTTCTTATTGACTCAGAAATAGCTTAGAACAAAGTATGAAATTATGAATTGTAAACCAAGCATTTATCGGTGCTTTGTTTAGTGATCAGCAGCAACACCTTGCATTCATAGTGTAGCAGTAATGAAGAAAATCGTCACAAAACACTTCACAAAGTGGATGTCTGTATTCAGCATTGACTTCTGCAGGCACATTTGTTGTAGAGAAAGACAGTGGACCAAGAAGATGCAGCATTACTGGCCTCTGCTTTCTCTGGAGTCTCCTCTCAGTCAGCTGAGACTTTTGTTTTTTGCTCCTGTCATAGACATGAAGGGTTGGAAGGGGCACGGGCAGGGAAGTGAAATTAAAGCCACATCAGATCAGCCATGATCTTATTGGCAGCCAGAGCTGGGTCATGGAGTTGAATTGGTCCTCCTACTACGATTTCTTATATTTATTTTCTTAATTTCTCCTCCAAAGGCCTTCTATAGAGTCAGTCTCCGGAGGCCATGGTTGTCAGCCTATGGTCCTCAGGCCTCACAGTATTCTATAAGTTTCAATGAAATTTCCCCCTCATCCATCTAAACTGAAGTACAGACCCAAAGTCCTCAACCACTCCTCATATGACAAGTGCTTCATCCCCGGGATCATTCTTGTACATCTCCCTTAAAACCCAGCACAACCTTCCTTAGATATGGGGTCCAAAACTGCTCACAGATTTCCAACCAGAGCCTTATACAGCCTCAGCAGTACATCTCTGCTCTTGTATTCTAGCCTTCTTGAAATGAATGCTAACATTTTATTTGCCTTGCTAACTGCCAAGTGAACCTGCTATTAACCATAAGAAAATTCTGAACTAGGATGCCCAAGTCCCTTTGTGCTTTAGATTTCCAAATCCATTCCCCTTTTAGAAAATAGTCTACGCCTCTATTCTTCCTACCAAAGTGCATAAGCTCACACTTTCCCACCTCGTGTTCCATCTGCCACTTCTTATCCCACTGTCCTATCACGTCAAAACCATTCTCCAGTTTCCCCCTGCCCCTCCACCTATCTTTGTGTCATCTGCAAATTTAGCAACAACGTTCTCAGTTTCTTCACCCAGATTGATAATGCAGTTCAGGTGATTTATCCACTTTCAGCTTTTTCAGCTTCCCTAGCACCTTCTCCTTTATGACGACAACTGCACTCCCTTCTGCACCTGACTCTCTTGAAGTTCTGGAGAGTGGCTAGTGTCTTCCATCGACAACACTGATGCAAACTACCCAATTCAGTTCATCTGCCATTTCTTTGTTCCCCTTCACTGCCTCTCCAGCCTCATTTTGCAGCATTCCAATGTCCACTCCTATCTCTCTCTTATCTTTTTAGACATCTAAGGAAGCACTTACAATCTAATTTTATTTTACCAGCAAACTTACCCCCCTATTTCACCTTCTTACCTCATTCTTTTTTTCTCCCAAGTAATCTGCTGCTGTGATGTTTTTTATTGAAAAAACATTTTATTTTTTATGAAGTTATAAAAGTACAAAAGGTGGTATAATAATCTTATATTACAAGAACAATAACAATAAACTACCTACTACTCTACAAAACAAACCAAAAATATCACAAAAGTATGGAATTAGCTTAAATTATACTAGACTAACCTAACTTAAATTAAATCACACCACTCGATGCACCCCCACGGAGGCTCCCATCCATGGCAGCATTGGTTATTAAACCCGTATTTAATCAAACTTCCTTCTCCCCAAGGCCCCCAGACCTCCAGGCCCAACCTTCACGGCAATATAAAGGCCCTGGTCAATATGGCCGACAAGTCCATGTCTACATAATTTTAAAAGGGCCACCACGTTTTATCGAATAGTTCCATATTCTGGTGCACTACATTCGTAAGAAAATCCAGAGGAACGTGTTCCATCATTAATCTACGCCACCCCATGAGACCTGAGGGGTTTTCTGAGGTCCAGCTCACTAAAATATTCTTACTTGCACAATATGTGAGAATGTTGAATAATCTCTTCGTAAGGACCGATGCCATGGGGTCATTATACAGCACTGCCACCCACCCAGCGAATGCCCACTTCCACCACCCCCCTCCCCTCCCCATCCAGGGCCAAATCATTCCAAGACACCAAAAGGGTACAGCCACTCCACCTGGTCGAATGCCTTTTCCACGTGCAAGGAGACCACCAAACCTGGAAATGACCTCTGCTGACACCGTGGGCGGCACGGTGGCACAGTGGTTAGCACTGCTGCCTCACAGCGCCAGAGACCCGGGTTCAATTCCTGCCTCAGGCGACTGACTGTGTGGAGTTTGCACATTCTCCCTGTGTCTGCGTGGGTTTCCTCCGGGTGCTCCGGTTTCCTCCCACAGTCCAAAGATGTGCAGGTCAGGTGAATTGGCCATGCTAAATTGCCCGTAGTGTTAGGTAAGGGGTAGAGGAAGATGTAGATGTAGGGGTAGGGGTAGGGGTAGGGGTATGGGTGGGTTTTGCGTCGGCGGGGCGGTGTGGACTTGTTGGGCCGAAGGGCCTGTTTCCACACTGTAAGTAATCTAATCTAATATGTACTATATTCAATACTCTCCTGATATTCTTGGAAGAGCTATGACCATTAATAAAACCTATTAGGAGAAAGTGAGGACTGCAGATGCTGGAGATTAGAGGCTAGAGTGTGGAGTTGGAAATGCACAGATGGTCAGGCAGCATCTGAGGAGGAGAATCGACGTTGTGGGCAAAAGCCCTTCATCAGGAATCTTCCTGGTATGCTTTTCCAGCAACACACTCTCAACCTTAATAAAACCTGTCTGGTCTTCCTTTATGATAGTGGCAGTACCTTCTCTAATCTCAGAGCTAATGTTTTGGACAGGATTTTAAAATGAACATTCAGAAGTGAGATAGGTCTATATGAGGCACAGTCCTCAGGATCTTACACTGTCTTGAGAGAGGGCAGAAGGCAGTCCTGGCGGTATGAATGATTGTACATACCCAATATTGGCTCAGCCAACATGTTTATGAGCTCCTTGTAGAACTCGCTTGGAAACCTGTCTGGGCCGGGTGCTTTGCCACTTTGGACTTGTCTTACTGCCTCTTGTATCTCTTGTATTGTTAAGGGCACATTCATACCTGGGAAGTCCAGATTCTCAAAAAAGGATTCCATCCTTGCTACTCTATCCTCACAACCCGCCGACCGATATAACTCTGCGTAAAATTTCCTGAATATTGCATTAATTTTTTTAGAGTCATGAGTGATACTACCAGTCATAGAGTCATAGAGATGTACAGCATGGAAACAGACCCTTCGGTCCAACCTGTCCATGCCGACCAGATATCCCAACCCAATCTAGTCCCACCTTCCAGCACCTGGCCCATATCCCTCCAAACCCCTTCTATTCATATACCCATCCAAATGCCTCTTAAATGTTACAATTGTACCAGCCTCCACCACTTCTTCTGGCAGCTCATTCCATTCACATACACCCACTGTGTGAAAAAGTTGCTCCTTAAGTCTCTTTTATTTCTTTCCCCTCTCACCCTAAACCTATGCCCTCCAGTTCTGGACTCCCCAACCCCAGGGAAAAGACTTTGCCTATTTACCCTATCCATGCCCCTCATGATTTTATAAACCTCTATAAGGTCACCCCTCAGCCTCTGACGCTCCAGGGAAAACAGCCCCAGCCTGTTCAGTCTCTCCCTATAGCTCAAATCATCCAACCCTGGCAACATCCTTGTAAATCTTTTTTGAACCCTTTCAAGTTTCACAACATCTTTCCAATAGGAAGGAGACCAGAATTGCACGCAATATTCCAACAGTGGCCGAACCAATGTCCTTTACAGCTGCAACATGACCTGGCAACTCCTGTACTCAATACTCTGACCAATAAAAGAAAGCATACCAAATGCCTTCTTCACTATCCTATCTACCTGTGTCTCCACTTTCAAGGAGCTATGAACCTGCACTCCAAGGTCTCTTTATTCAGCAACACTCCCTAGAACCTTACCATTAAGTGTATAAGTCCTGCTAAGATTTGCTTTCCCAAAATTCAGCACCTCGCATTTATCTGAATTATAACTCCATCTGCCACTTCTCAGCCCATTGGCCCATCTGGTCAAGGTCCTGTTGTAATCTGAAGTAACCCCCTTTGCTGTCCACTACACCTCCAATTTTGGTGTCATCTGCAAACTTACTAACTGTACCTCTTATGCTCTCATCTAAATCATTTATGTAAATGACAAAAAAATAGAGGACCCAGCACTGAACCCTGTGGCACTCCACTGGTCACAGGCCTCCAATCTGAAAAACAACCCTCTACCACCACCGTCTGCCTTCTACCTTTGAGCCAATTCTATATCCATATGGCTACTTCTCCCTGTATTCCGTGAGATCTAATCTTGCTAATCAGTCTCCCATGGGGAACCTTGTCAAATGCCTAACTGAAGTCCATATAGATCACATCTACTGCTCTGCCCTCATCAATCCTCTTTGTTACTTCCTCAAATGTCTCAATCAAGTTTGTGAGACATGATTTCCCACGCACAAAGCCATGTTGACTATCCCTAATCAGTCCTTGCCTTTCCAAATACATGTGCATCCTGTCCGTCAGGATTCCCTCCAACAACTTGCCCACCACTGACGTCAGGCTCACTGGTCTATAGTTCCCTGGCTTGTCCTTACCACCCTTCTTAAACAGTGGCACCATGTTAGCCAACCTTCAGTCTTCCAGCACCTCACCTGTGACTATTGATGACACAAATATCTCAGCAAGAGGCCCAGCAATCACTTCTCTAGCTTCCCACAGAGTTCTAGGGTACACCTGATCAGGTCCTGGGGTTTTATCAACTTTTATGCGTTTCAAGATATCCAGCATTTCCTCCTCTGTAATCTGGACATTTTGCAAGGTATCACCATCTATTTCCCTACAGTATATATCTTCCGTATCCTTTTCTAATGCAAAATACTCTTTTAGTATCTTCCCCATTTTCTGTGGCTTCACACAGAGGCCGCCTTGCTGATCTTTGAGGGCCCTATTCACTCCCTAGTTACCCTTCTGTCTTTAATGTATTTGTAAAAACCCTTTGGATTTTCCTTAATTCTATTTGCCAAAGCTATCTGATGTCCCCTTCCTACCTTCCTGATTTCCCTCTTAAGTATACTCCTTTATACTCTTCTAAGGATTCACTCAATCTATCCTGTCTAAACCTTCCTTCTTTCTCTTAATCAAACCCTCAATTTCTTTAGTCATCCAGCATTCCCTATACCTATCAGCAATTCCTTTCACCCTGACAGGAAAATACTTACTCTGGATTCTCATTAACTCATTTCTGAAAGCTTCCCATTTTCCAGCTGTCCCTTTACCTGCGAACATCTGCCCCCAATCAGCTTTCAAAAGTTCTTGCCTAATGCCATCTAAATTGGCCTTCCTCCAATTTAGAGCTGCAACTTTTAGATCTGGTCTATCCTTTACCATCACTATTTTAAAACTAATAGAATTATGGTTGCTGGCCCCAAAGTGCTCTCCCACTGACACCTCAGTCACCTGCCCTGCCTTATTTACCAAGAATAGGTCAAGTTTTGTACCTTCTCTAGTAGGTACATCCACATACTGAATCAGAAAATTGTCTTGTGCACACTTAACAAATTTCTCTCCATCTAAACCCTTAACACTATGACAGTTCCAGTCTATGTTTGGAAAGTTAAAATCCCCTACCATAACCACCCCTATTATTCTTACAGATAGCTGAGATCTCCTTACAAGTTGTTTCTCAATTTCCCTCTATCTATTAGGAGGTCCATAATACAATCCCAATAAGGTGATCATCCCTTTCTTATTTCTCAGTTCCACCCAAATAACTTCCCTGGATGTATTTCTGGGAATATTCTCCCTCTGTTCAGCTGTAATGCTATCCCTTATCAAAAACACCACTCCCCCTCCTCTCTTGCCTCCCTTTCTATCCTTCCTGTCGCATTTGTATCCTGGAACATTAAGCTGCCAGTCCTGCCCGTCCCTGACACAATGGACTGCGGGCTACCTTTCTTCCTGGCCAAATATGCCAGGTATCCACCTGACTTATCATCATATTCAAGTAATCTTTGCTTTGCAAAAGGAGAGCTCTCCCTTCAATGCCCAGGTAAGTACTGAATTCAGAGCCGCCTGGAGAGCTGTGAGACCCACTGGTCAGCCACGGGCAGTCTATCATAATACGCCGATTCGGTTGCCTTCAGCCAGGCCTCAAGCATACGTTGCTGTTCTCCTCTCTGTCTCTGAACTCCCTTTTGAAGTACTCTCTAAATTTGCTATCCTTCAAAAAGGAATGGATCCATGCGCTAATGTTGTGTATTTATTCCACTACCTCTGATCTTGACAACCAAGTACACTGCCACATGGTCCGAAATGGCTATCTCTCCCAATCCTGCAAGATAACACCAAATCCAGACAGATCGATGGAACAAAGAACATGTTAATTCTTGTGTGGCACTTGTGCGGGTAGGAGTAAAAGGTAGAACCCCTACCATTAGGCTGGAGACATCTCCACACATCCACCAATCCCAACTCCCCACATAAATCCACCAACCGTCTGGATCACAGGGAGATACCCGAGAGGCCCCTTGGCATCCTGTCCACCTCAGGATCTCAACCTATAATTATACGGCGCACCCCAAGAGCCATCAATTTGGAGAATGTGTCGTTTACGAATTTAAAAGGGTGCGCCGGGGGGCAGTAGACATTCAGGATGCCATACCCTTCCTCATTTATTAAGGCCTTGAGGATGATGAACTGTCCATTTTCATCCTTAATTTGCTCTATTATCTGAAATGGGAGGTTTCTCTGTACTAGTACGGCCACTCCCCTGGCTTTAGAATTGAAAGAGGTAAAGAATACCCTACCAAACCCCTCCCTGATATAAGTTCAAATGTTCCTTGTCATTCCAATGCGTATCTAGTAGCTGGGTGATCAACCCTCTTTTTTCTGAGGTTTGAGAGCACCTTCTTTCTTTTGATTGGGAAATGATCTCCCTTTATGTTCCAGGTGCACCATCTAAACAAACCACTCATGATAACCGTCCACAGTGGCCCACAGCCCCCCGAGGGGAAGAAGCTTACTCATGGTGCACTGAGCGGAGACAAAACAGGATTTATAAAATCTAAAAACTACCTCTACAGGTACTACAAAAACTATAAAAGAACTAACCACTACTCAAATTAAACAAACAAACACACAAGCAACAAATAATTGGAGATTTCCCCCCTCACCGTAGGGGGCTCTTTCCCAATTCCTACTACCATCAAGGTTCATTCCAGCTAAAGCATCACCCCAAACCCAAGCAGTACAGAGACAAAGAAAACCTAATACTTACACAGGTGAAAATTAAAAGTGGATGCCCAACCCATACCCTCCATACGTCAACCCCATTTGTCTTTAGTGGAAGAGATAACCACCCCAGAGGAAATGAGGGAATAACAGAAATTAGTAAAATAAAGGGGTGGATTTTTATAAAGCAATGCCAAGCATATAAAACTAACAACCAAGGGAGCAAAGGATATAGAGCTGAAAATATGTTGCTGGAAAAGCGCAGCAGGTCAGGCAGCATCCAAGGAACAGGAGAATCGACGTTGCGGGCATCAGCCCTTCTTCGACCTGCTGCGCTTTTCCAGCAACACATTTTCAGCTCTGATCTCCAGCATCTGCAGTCCTCACTTTCTTCAGCAAAGGATATACCATTGTCTGAAGCTTTTTTCTGACCCAACCATCTATTTCCAAGAGTCAAGGAATCCCTTGCTTTTTCTGCTGAGTCAAAGTTGTAAACAAACCCTCCACAGTTGAAGTGCAGTACTGCCGGGCATCAGACAGAGTACTGGATATTCAGTCTCTCAGCCTCTTCCTGACTTCATCAGAAGATTTCCTTTTCTTGATTACAGCCTCAGAGAAGTCTTGAAAAAACATAATTTTCTATCCCTTGTAACCAGGGCTGGCAAGTCTTTTCCCAGCCTTCTGGAAGCTTCCATTATCATTTGCTTTTGCTTGTAACATTGGAGTTCACGCTAGGACTGGGCAGGGACACTGATCCGACCTGGACCTGCGTATCCGGTGGGCCTGTTCTACATGCACCGGGCCCGACTCTACTCCCAACCCCAGAAACTGCGGGAGCCATTGCTCCAGGAAACTAACCAGGTTCTCACCTTCATGTTCCAAGATCCCGATTATTCGTGAGTTCTTCTATTGGCCTCGATTCTTGACCTGGTCCAGCAGGGCCTGAACCTGACCTTCCGGTGTACGGATCCTCCCCGCCAAGTCCTCTGGTGCAGTCTCCGACACCTCAGTCCTTTGTTCGACTGCCTTAACCCAACATTTGGTTCTCCTGCTCATGTTTTTGTAGCATGGCAAAGATCGGATCCAGCGCCGACTCGATTTTTTCTTCGAGTTTTATAAACTTTGACACAAAGTTCTGTTGTACCAATGGGATCCAAGGCTCTCACAGGAGTAGGGACCATGGCTGTGGGCACTCCCGGCACTGTATGGGGATGCTGCGATCCTCACGTTCCCTTCCCTTTAATCGTCTTCATCTTCTTCCCAAAAACATTAGGATCAGTATTTAAAAGGTTCTAGGGGTTTTGTTTTACTTTACTTTCCCAATTTTTCTTATAGATGGCCAGTGAGGTGGGTGGGGAGTAAAAGCACCACTTTACTTGAGTTATGGTGCAGAGCCCAGCACAACAGACCTATCAGATCGCCGCCATCTTGGATCCCCTTTTTGTGACTTCTTTTAATGACTTGCATGAGGAAGTAGAAGGGTGAGTTAATAAGTTTGCTGATGACATGAATGTTGTTGGAGTGTGGAGGGCTGTTCTAGGTTGCAATGGGACAATGACAGGATGCAGAGCTGGGCTGAGAAGTGGCAGATGGAGTTCAACTTGGAAAAGTGTGAACTGATTCATTTTGGAAGGTTGAATTTGAATGCAGACTACAGGTTTAAAGGCAGGATTCTTGGCAGTGTGGAGCAACAGAGGGATCTTGGGGTCCACATCTGAAGATCCCTCAAAGTTGCCACCCAAGATGATAGGGTTGTTAAGGAGGAGTATGATGTGTTGGGTTTCATTAGCGGGGGGATTGAGTTTAAGAGCTGCAGGGTTATGCTGCAACTCTATAGAGGAGAAAGTGAGGACTGCAGATGCTGGAGATCAGAGCTGAAAATGTGTTGCTGGAAAAGCGCAGCAGGTCAGGCAGCATCTAAGGAGCAGGAGAATCGACGTTTCGGGCATCAGCCTGAAGAAGGGCTCATGCCCGAAACGGCGATTCTCCTGTTCCTTGGATGCTGCCTGACCTGCTGCGCTTTTCCAGCAACACATTTTCAGCTCTGCAGCTCTATAGAGCCCTGGTTAGACCACCCTTGGAATATTGTGATCAGTTCTGGTCACGTCATTATAGGAAGGATGTGGAAAAGTTAGAGAGAGTGCAGAGGGGATTTACCAGGATGTTGCCTGGACTGGGGGACATGTCTTACAAAGAAAGGTTGAAGGAGCTCGGGCTTTTCCCATTGGAGTGAAGAAGGAGGACAGGTGACTAGATAGAGGTGTACAAGATGATAAGAGGCATGGATAGAGTGGATAGCTCGAGGCTTTTTCCCCAGGGCAAAAATGGCGATCATGAGGGGGCATATATTAAGGTGATTGGAGGGAGGTTTAGGGGAGATGTCAGAGGTAGATTCCTTCCAAAGAGACCTCGTGCCAGCAGTGGTCGTAGAGTTAGATACATTAGGGTCATTTAAACAACTCTTGGATAGGTACATGGATGATAGTAAAATGAAAGGTTTGTTTGATTTTAGAGTAGAATAAAAGGTCAGCACAACTTCAAGGGCTGAAGGGCCATACTGTGCTATGTTCTCTGCTTTTTAAAAGACTTTCCAATCCTCTGGTTTCCCAGATTTTCACCATATTGTACGTTTTTCTTTCGCTTTTCTGCTGCCGCTGATTCCCTGTAGTACATTTCTTCTTCTCTGGGATGAATTTCTGCTGAGCCTCCTGAATTACCCCAAGAAACTCCTGCCATTTCTGCTCCACCATCTTCCTTGCTAGGCTTTCCTTCCAATCAATTCTGGCCAGTTCCTCCCTTCTGTCTTTGTAGTTACCTTTACTCAATTGTAATACCATTATGTCTGATTCCAGCCTCTCCCTCTCAAACTGCAGGATGAGGAGATGGACTCTCTTTCCGCCATATCTCCTATTCTTAAACTATTCAAAATAGTGCTGATTTGTAGCAAGCCTTTCATTGTGTTATTCACTGTAAAATACAAGTGACAATTCATTCATTAATTTTATAGTCATTGTGCCCAGGAGCTCTTTCACCTTCAACTCTCCAATCAAGGCTGCCTCATTACACATCACCAAATGCAGAATGACCTGTTCCCAAGTTGGCTCTGCCACAAGCTGCTCCAAAAATAAACCATCTCATTGACATTCCACATGTTCCTTTTCTTGGGATCCGATACCGATATGATTTTCGCCAATCTTTCTCCATATTGAGGTCCCTGATGCCTTTGCTATTTCCTGTTTTATTGTTTCACGACAGATAGGAGGCCGATACACCAGGGTCTTGCTCCTTTGCAGGCCTCTGTATTGGTGACCATACCCTGCCAAAGACACGCTGAGGATATGCCTGAAACAGCAAAAGTGGGAGCAGTTCAGCTTTTCTCCTGCCTGACAGACAGACAGGAGATTGGCAATACATTAAAATGCTCAGACAGCCAGTGCAGACACGAGGGGCCAAACGGCCTGTCTTCAGCACTGCAACAATTCTGTGATTGTACAGCCTGGATACGTGAAGCAATTGATAACCTCCAGAATCTCACTATCAATCCTAACAGATGGTTGCATGACAACATCGTGGACCCTGCCATTTGTCTTCCTAATGGCTGTATTCAAACCAAAGTTTTACAGGCACAAGATGGACGTCTATTTGCTGCTGCATGTGTTCCTCAGTACTGAATATTAGTGCCTCATTGATAAAGATGTGGTGCACTTTTGCTTTAGATCTCAGGCAAACAAGGCTGAGCAGCTTTCCATCAGTTTTGATGTGCAGGTGGTAAAAGTAAAGGTAAAGTCACCATAACTTTACCAGCCCTGAGGATGTCTCTCTCAGTAGAGACACACAACTGGTGACAGTTTACCCTGAGGGTTGCCCATCCCTCAGGCATGGAGGGAGGTTGAGAAGAGTCCTTCATGGTAACGCAGCCAGTGCAGGAATTGAACCCATGCTATTGGCATCACTCTGCATTGCAAATCGGCTGACCCGCCAACCGAGTGAACTCAACAGCATGTGCAGGTGGACATGTCATGGAAGTGACCTCAAGCTTTACAATAGAAGCAAAGACAGGGATATATCAAAGACTAATCAGAATCAGGACACAAGGCTGTTTAACCCCAACGCAGGATTTTAATGTTGCCCTATCATAGCTGATCTTACCTGTCACATTGTCACTGAAGGGGGAGATCACACTGACCAGCTTCAGATGGAAACTGAATGTTTTTTTCTGGGAACTCAAATAGACCGACTCTGCTCACATGATCAAAAGCCTTGATGAGATCATTGAAAGCAAGTGTAACAGGAAAGTTGTCTTTCTTTAAAATTAAGTGGTGGTGAAGCATGACAATGGGGTACATACAGCAAAATTCCTGTTTTGCCTCAACCATCAGTTTGAAAACACAAACTGATAGGCAGCATTTTTCACACAGCAAATGAAAGAAAGTCAAACTATGTGATGCCTCTTTTGATGTGCCTTGTGGTCAGCTCAAGATGTCTATGATAAAGACAGTACAGCAGTGCACCATAATCGGATGAAAATATGTGGCCCCATAGATGGGTATTTTGCAGATTAGCTGCCTCACTCTACTAAATTTTCAATCTCAACTATGCCACTGTGGGAAAAGGTGACATGGATAATCTCACAGACCTCCTTTAAACTGGATTCAAAGATCAAGAAACAATGCTATTGCCAAATGAGAAGATGGTAGTGTAGTGGTAATCTTATTGGACAATTGTTTCAGGGGCCCAAGTTAATGCACTGGGTATATGTGTACAAATCCTACGTCTCCTGGTAATTCACATTCAATTAATAAAATCTGGAATTGAAAGCCAGTCTTGGTGGTGACCGCTAAATAACATTTTTTTTTGCAAAAACATATTTGATTCACAAATTCTCTTCAGGAGAAAGAAAATCTGCCATGTTTATCTAGCCTGAATAGAATGTCAGACCCTTGGCAACTTGGTTGAATCTTAAGTGCCTGAGGAAGGCATTTAGTTCAAAGACAATAAAGAATTGGCATCAAATGCTGGCCTCGCAAGCAGTGTCCACATACCATGAAAAAATTAATTAAGTGGTAGGAAACCAGGGAATGCCTGAATCATAAAGTCCTACAGAACAAAAACAGAGTCGTTGGTCCAACTCGTCTGTGCTGACCAGACATCCCAATCTGACTTCCTCCCATTTGCCAGTATTTGGCCCATACACCTCTTCATATACCCTGTTCATATACCCGTCCAGATGCATTTAAATGTTATAATTATACTCGCCTCCACCACTTCCTCTGGCAGCTTGTTCCATACACACACCTGTGTGAAAAGGTTACCCCTCAGGTCCTTTTATGAATCTTTCCCCTGTCACCTTAAATCAATACCCATTTGTTTCTGAAAAATACCTTGGCTATGCACCCTATGTATGCCCCTCATGACTTTATAAAGTGCGATAAGGTCACTCCTCAGCCTCCAGTGCTCCAGGGTAAAATCCTACTCAGCTCTCCATATAACTCAAACCTTCCAATCCTGGCAACATCCTTATAAATCTTTTCTGCACCCTCTCAAGTTTAACAACATGCTTCCAAAAGAAGGGCAATCAGAATTGAATGCAGTATTCTAAATGTGGCCTCAAAAATGTCATGTACAGCCTCAACAATGACATCCCAACTTCGAGACTCAATGTTATGACCATTGAAGGCAAGCATGCCAATGTAATTTTTCACCATCCCGTTTACCTGTGACTCCATTTCAAGGAACTGTGCACCTGCACCCCTAGGTCTCTTTGTTGGGCAACACTTCCCAGATTCTTACCATTAACTGTATATGTCCTGCCCTGGTTTGCCCATGCAGAAGGATTTATCTGGTTTACATCTCAGATTTCACTTTTGAGCCTGTCTTATTGTGAAACAATTTAATAGTAAAGTGGTGCTCAATAGATTTGATTTCTAACCATGTCGTCTCTTTACTGTGGTCATTTTCTACTAACTGGCTGATCAATGAAGAGCATTGAAATGAATGGTATAACACTGACAGTCGCTGACTTGATAATGGCCACAGTTTAATATTGCAAACCTACTGGAAGCCTCTCAGCCTCAGTATAACACTCCTTACTTCCAGGAGCCACTTCCTGATATTTCAAGTTATTTTAAAATTTATGTTTCCTTAGCCAAGTGGTTGTTCTAGTTTACTGTCTTCTGCTTATAGCTTATACACTGGCGCTAGATAAAATGACTGGAAATGCAACAGTCATTCTCAACAATCCAACTGGTTGACTAATGTCTGACAAAGAAGTCAGACACTGCAAGACATCCGACATTTTCCTACAACATCCTGCAACATCCACCTCGTCTGGTCTCCTTATGACCTGGAGAAAGTGAGGACTGCAGATGCTGGAGAGTCAGAGTTGATTCAGTGTGGCAGTGGAAAAAACACAGTAGGTCAGGTAGCATCCGAAGAACAAAAGAGTCGATGTTTCAAGCACAACCTTTCTTCAGGAGCCCAGGAGTAAGAGAGGCGATGTTTTGGACATAACCCTTCAGTCCTGAAGAAGGGTTGCACCCGAAATGTCGACTATCTTGCTCCTCAGATGCTGCCTGACCTGCCATGCTTTTTCCACCACCACTCCAGTCCGACACTGCTCAAGGTGAACTCGATTCATGGAGACGTATTGCAATAGAAGGAAAGAAATGCATTACAAAAAGTAGGAGAAAACAATACATCATTTTGTTCACAGATTTAACAGAATCCAAGAGAGATTTAGCAACAATATTTATTGGCTGTTTATTAATGAATTTGCCATTGTACTGTTGGTAGAGTCATAGAGTCATAGAGATGTACAGCATGGAAACACACCCTTCGGTCCAATCAGTCTATATCGACCAGTTATCCCAACCCAATCTAGTCCCACCTGCCAGCACACTGTTAGCAGATCATAATGGGAGAAGGCTTTAAGTTCAGGGTGACAGAAGAGGCAAGCTCCATGTGATTTCATTAGATGTGATTCGAATATAATAAATCCACTCCTCATGCAAATTGCTTTTATTATTTAAAATATTAAGAATCTTGTATTTCAATTAAATTTATGGAAAATGTAGAAGCTATTTTGCGAAATTTCACTGACCTTACTGTCAACTAAGAAAGTGATTTAATGTTTATGAATGTTCAGTATGAATACAGACTGTTCTGAATGCAAATGTTGTTGTGATTCAGCTTTGAGTTTAAAAAGACATCTAGTGCTATTCTCTAATGAGCTGATTGAAGACACAACAGATTGATTCCTGATATATTTCACCCCTTACTTAATTTTTATTATTTTATTTTCCAAAAGAAAATCATACATATGAAAGTTCTGAGAATCAAAGTTGGATGAAGTTGAATGAGAGGCTTGGAAAAGGGATTTATGTATAGTTAGCACTGGCTGTAGACACCCTAGGGGCCAGATTTGAAGTCAGTTGAAACATCGTCGCTTGAATAGATTTAAAATTGGATCTGGGGTGTATGTTATCTGAATGCACCCTCTTCCATTATGATCAGCTAATAGTACAATGCCACATTCACTAATGAACAGATTATAAACGTTTCAAGTTAATTCCCTCTTGGATTCTGTTAAAACAATCTCAGATGTTTTAAACACAGTGATATGTTGTTTTAGAAACTTCAGCTTTACATGACTAAATAAATACTAAATCAAACATATTACAGAGCCTGAGGTGTATCATAAAGATTCTGGAATATTTCTAAAAGTAAGTTTCACAGATGTAAGAACTACACAAGTGTAATTGACCTTGATCCATAATAGTTGTACTAGTAAACTAACCAATAATTGGATCTGTATGTCACATATGAAACATTCAGTCTATCTCCATGTATTTTGAACCCAAGTTATAATGGAAGCAAAGGAAGTTGAGATAATTCTTTCGAAGACAGACTGAAATAACTCCACAGAGGCCGGTATCCTGTCACCAAGTCACCCTTTACTTACACGTACATAATACTTAACATTGGTCCAGCAAATAGAATCTCTGACATTCCTTTATGTATGTTAGCCAGGCCTCCCTGATTGGACCAGTTTAACAGCCCCAATCAAAGAACTCATATTCTATGAGGTCTGCCTCATTATAATCACTATAGAGAGATTTTGAGATTGCTTGGAGGACATTGTCTGCAGAGTGAAGTAATTTGACAAAGCTAATTTAACTACTCTCCTTCCCCAGCAAAAATGTCAAACACAAATTAAATATCACAAAGCTAAAACCAGTCAGGCAGGCAGGAGATTCTTTCTTTTAAATCATAAGATTTTAAAAATTATAAGACCAGCTTATGGAGAAAGTTACCTGGGGAACCACTGTTGTATAATAAATTAAAATTATCCAGAATTGTGTTTTGGGCAGAGATTGACAGATATAACGAGAAAACAAACAGGTTGGATGTGATCGATCAGGAAGGCCATTTTTGAGTCAAATAGCTATTGTTTCAGTGAAACATCTCAGGGTTAATTTAGTAGAAAGACGAGAATAGATGGTGAACTGCAATGGAGAAGTGAAGTCATAGTATGAACTTCTTAAAGAAGGTGCACATTGCAAGGAAATGGCTTGTCGTGTATAAATAATTGTAGATAATTTCTGTGACTTTTGGATGAAATTAAAAGGAAAAGTACTGGGAATCCAAGCAATACCTTACACTTGGGGAGTGCAATCTGAAGAAGAGCAGGAGATTTCCCCCCAATGTCATTAACCAATATTCATACCTCAACAGACACCGCTGAAGCAGCTTACTTTGTCATTATCTCACTGTTATCTGGGAAAGCTTGCTGCTACAAATTGGTTGGCCCATTTCTCTATATTATAATGGTGACTGTAAAGTGCCGTATGTTATATAAACATGGTAACACAGAAAATAGGAGCAGAAGCAGACTTTTGCCAACTTCACCTACTCCATTCAACATGATCATTGATGATCCTCTATCTCAATGCCATATTCTTGCTTTGTCCTGATTCTCATGCCTTCTGTAGTAAAGAATTCCACAGAATTATCACCTTCAGTGAAAAAACTTTCTTCTTATCTCAGTCTGAAATGGATCACTAGTGGATCCTGAGACTGTGACTCTTCATTCTGGATTCCTAGCCACAGAATCATCATTCCTGCATCCAATCTGTACAGTGCTGTCAGGACTTCACATATTCCAATGAAATTGCCTCTCACTTTTCTAAACTCCAGTGAATGGAGATCCAATCTATGCAATCTCTCCTCGTATGACAAACCTGCCATCCCAGGAATCAGTCTGGTGAACTCTCACAGCACTCGTAATATGGCAAGTGTATATTTTCTTGGGTAGGCCTTCATAGCAAGAGGTTTGAGTACAGGAATAGGGATGTCTTGCTGCAATTGTGCCTTGGTGAGACCACCTGGAACATTGTGTGCAGATTTGGTTTCCTTACCTGAGGAAGTGTACGTTTTTGCTATAGAGAAGTACGGTGAATATCAATACTCAAGCTTCTTGAGTATTGTTGGAGCTGCACTCATTGCTACTTCTGACTTTGATGGAGGCAAGGTCATTGATAACACAGCTGAAAATGTTTGGGCCTAGGACACTACCCTGAGGAACTCCTGCAGAGATGTCCTGGAGCTGAGATGACTGACCTCCACTAACTACAAACATCTTCTTATATGTCAAGTATGACTTTAACCACCAGAGTATTTTTCCCTTATACCCATTGATTCCAGTTTTGCTAGGGCTCCTTGATGCCACACTTGGGCAAATGCAGCCTTGATGCCAAGGGCTGTTGCTCTCACCTCACCTCTGGAATTCAGCTGCTTTGGATCAAGGCTGTAATGAGCTCCAGAGCAGAGTGGCCCTTGCTGAACACAGACTGAGTTATTGCTGAGCAGGTGCTGCTTGATAGCACTGTTAATGACACCTCCCTTCACTTTACTGATGACCGAGAGTAGACTGATGGGGCGGAAATTGGCCCGATTGGATTTGGCCTGCTTTTAATGTATAGGACATACTTGGGCAATTTTCCATATTACCGGGTAGATACTAGTGTTGTAATTGTACTGGAACAGCTTGGCTACGGGAGCGGCAAGTTCTGATACACAGATAGGAAAGTAGAAAACAAAAGTGGAAGGTAGATGAGACAAAGGAATGCAGCAATTAGGGTTGGAGTACAAAAATGTTATGTCATTGAGCTAGGTCTAAATGCACAAAGCATCTGCAGTGAAGAGACAAGTTAACAAATAGTTATAAATAGCAAAGATATGATTGTGACTATAGAGCCATGTTTGCAGAGTGACCAAGACTGGGAACTGAACCAGTTGGATGCTCTTTGGAGGTGTCAGTGTGGACTTGATGGGCCAAATTACCTGCTTCTAGGGATTCTATGAATCCACATTAACAATATTTCTGTGGTCGATGAATTCCTGTCAGTGTGTACAAGGAAAAAGGTCATGAAAGGTGCTGTATTAATGCAAGCTTTTCTTTCTTACCTATGAGTCATCTTGATGTTTTACTTAAAGAGTTGCAGGTACTAAAGGGAGGTGGAACTAAAGTGAAATAAAGCCACAAAAATTCAATAAATTATATTTCAAGATGAACAGATTTAGGAAAACCCCAGGTGCAGGAATGAAATGCAGTGGTAAACGTTGACAGGTAATCTGAACTCTGTGGGATCTTGTGATGTCTGATCAGTTCACATGTCTAGCACAACCCACTGTGCCAATATAAGCCTCAGTAATGAAGATCCTACTGCAAGGTGGCAAAAGAATTCATGACATCCACACCACGTGGATATTATTCAAGAATTTTAGAAGAGTAGTCGATCAGCCATGATCTCATTGAATAACAGTGAGCTCAAAGGGCTGAGAGGACTAGTCCTGCCCCTATTCCTGATGAAAATTACATTTTGCCAGTTGTTAGACAATGGGATTTTCTTTAACAATATTAAAATACTGGTCATATTATCCTGTTATATTAATGTTCTTCACACTGCCGTTGGTTTTTGACTTCGGTTTGGTGTAGAAATTGGGCTTCACTGTAGATCTGTAGCATCTACATCTGTGTGGCAAAGATTGTCACCAGGTTTCCAGTGTGGGGCGTGTTTCAGTCAGAGAGGAATATTGGATCGTCTGGTTGGACCTATAGGGATCCCAGTTTATTTTTAGAAACAGATGGCAAGACATTCACCATCTTGTGGAAATTCTTGCAAAATAAATAACTGCTGCTTTGAGAAAGTCTGATGCTTTTTAAAGTATAGCAAGGAAGGATTTTAACTCCTGTGATTATTTGTTTGTGGATTACCCTGCGGTTACCTGTTGCACTAGTAACAGGACAAGCAGTGTCCCCCCCCCCCCCCCTCCCCCGCTCGGGACCAGTCAATAAGCTTTTCCAATGACCACCCTCCCCTCCTGGCAAATACCCCCAACCCCCAGAAAGCCTGTGCATAATCCCTGATTGCTGCACTCACGATGCTGAAACTGCCTTCCTGCAGACCAGGCTCGCTCTCTTCCCTCGGCGTCAGGCTATTGATAAATTTCTGGCGGTGAGACAGGGGAACTGCACGGGACACAAACAGCTCCATTTCTCAGTGTACTGTATGTCTGCGCAAATCATTAATGGGCCGCTTCACGGACTTTTCTGTGAATGAGCAGGAGCTGCTGCCAGATATAGACACGTGAGGCACGTGCTGTGCATTTAATTTTTGGGGGGAGAAAAGGACCAGAAGGAGGAATAAAATCAGAATTGTGTTTTTTTTTAACATTGGGGGAGATGATGAAACATGGAAGGGAAACCTGCCACAGTGTAACCTTTTAATTGGTGACTCTCGTGCCGCCAAATTTGTGTGTGGGTACGCTCTACTTTGTCTTTTTCGATCATTCATTCATATTCTTCGTGTATCCTTACAGAGGTGAGCAATGCCAGTGACGGGTTTGCAATCACTGACTGCATGGGCTATTTTTAGACCAGCAAAAGGGGGAGGTATTTTTCCAATAGATATTTTTGGGTGAAAAAAAAATCGATGTATTTTTGTTAGATATTCCTCTCTCGGCATCCTGCGAGGGCAGTGGGTAGAATATTTCATAACTGCTCCCAGTTGCAGAAGCGTGCAGCCTTCCTTTGCTCCTGAATTAATTTGATACTATTTTTGAAACTCAGTGTTTCTAAGGGAGACCTAATGACGCAATGACGTCAGTGCAGGTCAGGAACACACTGGAAGAGCCGAGCTGGTTGATCAGGGCAGGGCTTTTTGCAAAATACAACCCCCCTCACCCCCCAAACAAAATCCAGGCATATAGAGCACCACTGAGTGTGTTTGTAATCCGAAAAATAGAATCGCTAACCCAGAGGGTTGGTCTGAATCCGATTATTATTTATTTATTTATTTGCAGTTGTCAACGTTCCAGTAGCTTGTACTAGATAGAAATATCCCTGATTATTTATTAGTTTGCTCTCTCCTGAATTTGGCACCGAGCACCAAATGTTCTGCCACTGTTAATTCAGAATGCAGACTCTCACGTGAAGGGCAGAGCTTCTGGCGCCTTGCGCACAGATTATGATATCTGGTACACTTTCAGAAATATACATATATACGTATATAAATGGTTGCATAGAATTCGCGTCGTCAGAACAGGACACAGCTGCAGATCTGAACCGAGTTGGTAAAAGGTAAGACGCTCAAAACATCGTGTGTGTGAGTGAGTGAGTGTTTCCTTTTTTTTCCTTCTCCACTCGAAAAACCACTCAGTCAGGGTGGTAGATTACTTACTTGCTGATAATGCTTGGTGCGTTCACTCTCTGTTTTGCTGTTTCTTAAAATGACATCTGTGGATTATTTAGCATCAAGCCCACACTCAAGCAGGTTGGTTCTCATCCTGATTTTTCTCTGTTGTGTATTATTTCACAATGATCTTTTGAAAATGTTTTGTTAATGCTAGGTCGACGCTTGAACCGTACCAGGGAAGTGGGGTGGACATGAAGAACAAGCCCAGCTGAATTCAGTCAAATTCTCAGTATCACAGCAGCACTGCCCATCCTGTTAGAGGTACTGCATGTAAAAGTTATTTTGTTTTTCCAGCCGTTAGCAGCTTTAACAAGAATGCTGACTGGGCTCAATGTAAGCAGAGCGTTCACCATTGCTCGTGACTCACTGAAGGATGTGATTGCTTAACACCCCCTCATGTGTTAAGGATACCATACTCCTGCAGGCGATAGTGCCTGAGTAGAGTCTGAATACACTCAAAACATAATATGGTCACACATTGATATAGTTTGTTAAGCACAAGCAAATGGAGCAACCGAAACCTTTATGAAAACAGTGCAGAAAAGATAGGGCATAAAAATGGATAGGGTTAAGATATCTGCAATAATCAGTTCATCACAATATATCATAAACTCCAGCCTAAACCTGAACATCTAATGAGGCTGTTCATGTGTTCTGTATTTAATTGATATTCTGTTATATACCGATTGTGGACCCAGTGTGATGGTGTCCCAAGTGCAGCAAATGCCCTGCAGGTTTTGCCCTAAGCTCTGATTACTGTATTGCCTTGACTATGGTCATCCATTGATATTGCTCTTGTGTTGTTTTCTCTATATGCCAATTTATGTATTACTACAGCTGGCAGAATCACCTACAGTCGTGTCACCAATGTTATTTAGATTGAAAAGCACTGATGTAATCATCAGCTCTTTCCATTCGGAACAAAATGTGAGGTGTTTTTTGCTTTCTGCAGTCTGATGAGTATGCACATATATAAATATCGGCTATATTTCTCACACCCTGTCTCTATCTCTGCAAATATGTTCTATATTTATGTTATGTATCTTTTTTTCTACTTTCAGTCCAGGGATAGATCTACGCAAGAAGACCTCAGCAGATTCATATCACATGTAAGGGCATCTGTGTCAAAAGAATCTTGTGATGTTTTATAATTTACACTGAAAATAGGCATCAGGACATTTAAATTTTACAAAGTGTTATCTGTCAAAAATGCACACACTTATTTGAATCGAGATTGGTATGAAAAACAATCTATGGCATTATTCCCAACTGGTCTTTAACCTATTAATGTACATACAGACAGAAGTGTGTATTCTTCTTAGAGAAGAGCAAGGTTTGCATTTTTATAGCACTTGTAACCAGCAAAATATCCCAAAGTGCTTAACAAATGTATTATCAAGTAATAAGAAGATAGAGAGACACAAAGTGAGATATCAGATGATTGACAACTTATTCAAAAAGGTACATATCAAGGAATGGCTTAAAGAAGGCTTGCTAGAGGGGAAAGAATTCAAAAGTGAATTCCTGAGCATGGAGCCTTAGCAACTGAATGTACACCTGTCAGTATTGGAGTGATTAATATTAAGGTTATACAAGATGCAAGAATTGGAGGAATGTAAATATTGAAACATAGATAACAGGAGCAGGAGTGGGCCATTCGGCCCTTTGAGCCTGCTGTGCCATTTGATACGATCATGGCCGATGATCCAAGTTCGAAGATTCCAAGTTTCCACTTTCTCCCCATATCCTCTAATATGTCTAAAGGCTTGGGTGGCTAGAGGTGGTTACAAAAATAGAAAGGGGTGAGGTCAAAGAGAAACTTGAAAACAAAGGTGATGATTTCAAAATTAAGATTTTATCAGAATGAAAACCAGTATAGGTCAGATAATCATTGATGGGTAAAATAAATTAGATGCAAGTTGACTTGTGTTTTTCCTCTTCTGAAGTTGTTAATGTACACACCTTTATGTAAGGTGGAAGACAGGAGACCAACCAGGATGGGAATTAGAGTAGTCAAATCTAGCAGTAACAAAGGAATGAAGGAGAGTTTCAGCAGCAGATGAAAAGAAGCAGAGTAGGAAATCAGCTGATGTTACAGAAGTGAAAGCAGGCAATCTTGGTCATGCAGTGGATGTGTGATTAGACACTCAGTTCAGGCTCAAAGATGACATCAATGTTGCAAATGACATAACTTGTTATTATATACTAGTAAAGAATTTTAGAACTTCATAGGAATCCCATTGCAAGGTTAGATCTCATGGAATACAGGGAGAACTAGCCATTTGGATGCAGAACTGGCTCGAAGGTAGAAGACAGAGGGTGGTGGTGGAGGGTTGCTTTTCAGACTGGAGGCCTGTGACCAGTGCTGTGCTAAAAGGATCAGTGCTGGGTCCACTGTTTTTGTCATTTATATAAATGATTTAGATATGAATTTAGGAGGTATAGTTAGTAAATTTGCAGAATACACCAAAATTGGAGGTATAGTGGACAGCGAAGAAGGTTACCTCAGAGTACAATGGGATCTTGATCAAATGGGCCAATGGGCTGAGGAGTGGCAGATGGAGTTTAATTTAGATAAATGCAAGGTGTTGCATTTTGGAGAAGCAAATACACTTAATGGTAAGGTCCTGGGGAGTGTTGCTGAGCAAAGAGACGTTGGAGTGCAGGTTCATTGTTCCTAAGAGTTGCAGGTGGATAGGATAGTGAAGAAGGCATTTAGTATGCTTTCCTTTATTGGTCAGAGCATTGAGTATAGGAGTGGAGAGGTCATGTTGCAGCTGTACAGGACATTGGTCAGGCCACTTTCAGAATATTGTGTGCAATTCTAGTGTCCTTCCTATCACAAAGATGTTGTGAAACTTGAAAGGGTTCAGAAAAGATTTACACGGATATTGCCAGGGTTGGAGTATTTGAGATATAGGGAAAGGCTGTTTTCCCTGGAGCATCAGAAGCTGAGGGGTGACCTTATAGAGGTTTATGAAATCATGAGGGGCATGGATAGGATAAATAGATAAGGTTTTTCCCCTGGAATGAGGGAGTACAGAACTAGAGGGCATTGGTTCAGGGTGAGTGGGGAACGATATAAAAGGGACCTAAGGGACAACTTTTTCATACAGAGGATGGTACATGTACGGAATGAGCTGCCAGAGAAAGTGGTAGAGGCTGGTACAATAACAGCATTTAAAAGGCATCGGGAAGGGTATATAAATAGAAGGGTTTATGAGAGATGGGCTAAGTGTTGGTAAGTGGGACTAGGTTAGGTTAGGATATCTGGTCAGCATGGACAAGTTGGACCAAAGGGACTGTTTCCATGCTGTATATCTCTATGACTCTATGTAGGTAGCAAGAAACAACGAGTAAAGGCAAAAGGAGAAGGTTATGTTAAGTTATCTTTTGGTATATAGAATTTTGTTGAAAAGAGAGATGTCTTGCCAAAAATAAAAATAGAAATTGCTGGAAAGGCTCAGTGGGTCTGACAGCATGTATGAAGAGAAAACAGAGTTAACGTTTTGGGTCAGGCAACCCTTCCTCAGAGGAAAGCTGACCTGACCCAAAATGTTAACTCTGATTTCTCTCCACAGATGCTGCCAGACCTGCTGAGCTTTTCCAGCAATTTCTATTTTTGTTTCTGATTTCTAGCACCTGCAGTTCTTTTGGTTTTTAAAAGCTGCCAAAGCTTTTAATCTTGCCCCATTTAGGATATCTCAAAGAATAACAATTTTCAAAAAATCACAACAATTTCGATAACAGAAATAAAAGATGCAGGTTGGCTGGCCAGTCAAGTAGCATTCCTTTTTCTTGTGGCATAAGCTGTTGTGATCAGTTGAAATTTGGCATTTTTGCATTTGTCCCAATGAGCACAAGATTAAAAGCTTCAGAATCATGTTTCTCATGCTGACCATTTGTAAATCACTGGTTCGGCATCAGTTTGAATATTTTGGCTAATTTTGCATCCCATTCTTTAAAAGGGAAGAATCTATGAAGGCAGTTTGCTCGAATTATGTCAGAGGTGAGACAATTCGGTCATGGAGAAAGACTAGAGAATCTGAATTTGTTATAGGGTCAGAGAGTCATAGAGATGTACAGAATGGAAACAGACCCTTCGGTCCAACCCGTCCATGCTGACCAGAGATCCCAACCTAATCTAGTCCCACCTGACAGCACCCGGCCCATATCCCTCCAAACCCTTCCTATTCATATACCCATCCAAATGCCTCTTAAATGTTACAATTGTACCAACCTCCACCACTTCCTCTGGCGGCTCATTCCATACCCGTACCAACCTCTGTGTGAAAAAGTTGCCCCTTCGGTCTCTTTTATATCTTTTCTCTCTCACCCTAAACCTATGCCCTCTAGTTCTGGACTCCCCGACCACAGGGAAAAGACTTTGCCTATTTACCCTATCCATGCCCCTCATAGTTTTGTGAACCCCGATAAGGTCACCCCTCAGCCTCCGATGCTCCAGGGAAAACAGCCCCAGCCTGTTCAGCCTCTGTCTATAGCTAAAACCCTCCAAACCTGGCAGCATCCTTGTAAATCTTTTCTGAACCCTTTCAAGTTTCACAACATCTTTCCGATAGGAAGGAGACCAGAATTGCACGCAATATTACAACAATGGCCTGACCAATGTCCTATTTAGCTGCAACATGACTTCCCAACTCCTGTACTCAATACTCTGACCAATAAAAGAAAGCATACCAAACGCCGCCTTCACTATTCTGTCTACCTGTGACTCCACTTTCAAGGAGTTATGAACCTGCACTCCAAGGTCTCTTTGTTCAGCAACACTCCCCAGGACCTTACCATTGAGTGTATAAGTCCTGCTAAGATTTTCTTTCCCAAAATGTAGCACCTTGCATTTATCTGAATTAAACACCATCTGCGACTTCTCAGCCCATTGGCCCATCTGATCAAGATCCTGTTGTAATCTGAGGTAAACTTTTTCGCTGTTCACCACACCTCCAATTTTGGTGTCATCTGCAAACTTACTAACGATACCTCTTATGCTCACATCCAAATCATTTATGTAAATGACAAAAAGTAGAGGACCCAGCACCAATCCTTGTGGAACTCCACTGGTCACAGGCCTCCAGTCTGAAAAACAACCATCCACCACCAACCTCTGTCTTCTACCTTTCAGCTAGTTCTATATCCAAATAGCTGGTTCTCCCTGTATCCCATGAGATCTAACCTTGCTAATCAGCCTCCCATGGGGAACCTTGGCGAACACCTTACTGAAGTCCATATAGATCACATCTACCACTCTGCGCTCATCAATCTTCTTTGTTACATCTTTAAAATACTCAATCAAGTTTGTGAGACATGATTTCCCACGCACAAAGCCATGTCGACTATCCCTAATCCGTCCTTGCCTTTCCAAATACATGCACATCCTGTCTCTCGGGATTCCTTCTAACAGCAAGCCCACCACCGAGGTTACTGGTTATAGTTCCCTGGCTTGTCCTTATCACCTTTCTTAAACAGTGGCACCACGTTTGCCAACCTCCAGTCTTCTGGCACCTCACCTGTGACTATCAATGATACAAATATCTCAGCAAGAGGCCCAGCAATCACTTCTCTAGCTTCCCACAGAGTTCTAGGGTACACCTGATCAGGTCCTGGCGATTTATCCACCTTTACCCATTTCAAGACATCCAGCAGTTCCTCCTCTGTAATCTGGACATTTTGCAAGATGTCACCATCTATTTCCCTACAGTCTATATTTTCCATATTCTTTTCCACATTAAATATTGGTGCAAAATATTCATTTAGTATCTCCCCCATTTTCTGTGGCTCCACACAAAGGTTGTCTTGCTGATCTTTGGGGGGCCCTATTCTCTTCTCTTAAAGCAGATAAATTTAAGAAGAGAATTGTTGAAAATGGTGAAAGACTTTGACACCATACAACAATGCAAAACTATTTTCACTGCCAACAACTATTGAGCATAGATTTAAGATAATTAATCCAAAAATAGAATCCAAAACCACTTATGTGATGCCTTTTAACATAAGACATCCCAAAGTGTTTTACAGGAGAACTTAAGACCAAGCCACTGAACTTATTAGGTCAGATGACCAAAAGCTTGGGCCAAGAGTTTTAAGAAGTATCTTGGAGGAGGAATGTGACCTTAAGACGCAGAGAGGTGAAGGGAGGTTATTCCAGAACATAGGGTCTGAGCAACTGAAGGCCCAGCAACCAATAATGGAGTAGTTAAACTCAAGGATGGTCAAGAGGTTAGAATTATGGATCACATATATCTGGCAAGGTTGTGGGTGAGAGGAGATTACAGAGATGAGGAGTGTTGATAAGAAGTAAATATTTTTACAGGTTGTGATGTTATGGCCTTAAATGTATTGTCTGAATCGGTTGAGAAAGCAGTATTATGAGGAAAGAGCAAGAGTGTGGTACCAACTTTGCTTTCAAAGAACCACAAGCACTATGGACTGAACGGGCTCCCATATTCTATGATCCATAAACCTGTGATGTATGGTATGACCAGAGATCATCATTCTGTTATAATTGCCTTTTGTCATTTGGAAAATTTTAGAGTATCTGATGCACAAGTTATTGTCTGCACTGTTTACTTTCTCTCCCAGACTATAAACCTCCGTAAGTGGTTCCACGTTGAACTGCCTCGGCAGCAGTGTTATTCTGGGTGAGTTTGTAAAGAGCAGTTGAAGATTTCAGCACCACGAACAGCTACCACGTTGCTTTCGAGCCTTTTGGAAACGGGCTCACATGCAATCAACAGCCGGCCGGCGGGTTCCCATCTTAGCACCACTCAACTATTCTAAGCATAGATAACCAACAAGACAATGTTATAAGTTTCCAAAGATCCATCTTTGCTGGAAGTATAGTATTATCACGTCACTGACAGTAAAAACACATTGGCGTGACTGCATCTATTTCTGATTCTGAATTGCAACCAGATAGGAAAAAACTCGAATTAAGAAATGATTTAAAATAAAGGAAAAACAGGATTGTTGACATTTGAAAAAAAAAACTTAAAGTTCACATTGTATTCATTGTCTGTAAAAGTACGGGAGTTTGGTGAGTGCCTGAATTCACTTGACGATAATTCATCTTTCATGCAAGTACCATCTTTTCCACCGATTGAAACGTGTTTGTGTTCCATGAATTGTGATGTTTGCTACTGCGGTATAGGAGTGTACAGCTGGACCCAGGTACATTTCAGTAAAAGAGAGGTAGTAGTTAGAAAGATATGCTGCGTTGTCCGGGGAAGAAAAGCACCCTGGTGTTTTATACACGTTAGAAAAAAGGATTACAAACCAGCACAAGCATGTCTGTGTTTTGTGCACCTGTATGTGGTGTGGGTGTTCCTCTCAACGACGCAATTGGAGAATATTATTTTTTCTTTTGTATTCATGTTTCTGCTTAGCTTTGCTTTGGAGTTTTCAAGAAGCAGTTTTGCTTGTGTCCATTTGCAGTAAATAATATGAAGTGCCTATTATTCAGACAGCAATGTGTGCATCGTTGCGTCTGTGTGCAAATTTCTTCAATGTTGAAGTATGATTCTGCAGTTTTTTTTAATTAACACTGAAATGAATGTAAATGAATGATCCCTTGTTCATTAAAGATCGTGCCTTCTGTCTGTTCCATTTTCCTTCAATGTGAATCTAAACATCTGTAAAATGAAATGGCCAAAACATACCG
Organism: Chiloscyllium punctatum; assembly: GCF_047496795.1. NCBI lineage: Eukaryota > Metazoa > Chordata > Chondrichthyes > Orectolobiformes > Hemiscylliidae > Chiloscyllium > Chiloscyllium punctatum. Next base: position 77,554,250 of record NC_092760.1, read on the forward strand.
AATTATTCTCTGGAAATATCCATTTCGGTGGTACTTGCTTTTTTTTGTCTGTTGTGTGTAACTTTGCTCTGTCAGAACAAGGATTTCAGGTCGACTTAAGTAACCCTACTGCTTCTTCCCAAGTTATCCTGAATTGTTTATTGACAGTTGTGTATTCTCCCAAGTGGTCCAAAGATTGACGCGATAATGTGCTGTTTATCATATTTGTGAACAGGAAACATATTTGCTGGCGTGGCTATCGCTAGATTAAGGGCACTGCATTCGGTTTTCGGAAAATACATCAGCGTGTTTTATATCCGTACTTTGCAAAGCCTTCTTCAATTACTACACAGAAGAGAGACTTTAAAAAAAAGCTTTGTGTGATAGAATGGCTTTTTTTTAAAAAATGCAGGAATCAATTTGAATGGTCAAACTGCACATTGAGGAACCTGACTGGTGCAAATAGGAACATTTGTGTCTTTTTTTTCAGATTTGTGTCACTTGTTTCACTGGGATTGGAAGAACAATGCTGGCCTGCTCCTTCCACATTGAGTGGACAGTTCTGCGGGGTTTATTTTAATCACAGTGTAATTTTAATTCTGGGTCTTGTCTGTGGAAAGCTGCACGAGCTGATTCCGTGGGAGCCCAGGCAGAATGCGTGGGCGCTGAAAAGTAGCAAGCCAGAGCCAAAGATTCTTGTTATTTGCGTCACTGCAGGAGACGGGGCTGTTTGCCTGACAAATAGGCAGAATTAACCTCGCTTTATCAATATCTGGCTGTAGTTCGATTGAAGAGAGAGGGAGAATGTGCTCCTGGCACAGGCTTGTTTCTGCAGTGTGTAAACCGTGCGAGGTACACCAGGCACAACACACCCTAGATTACAATGCCCATGCCTAGAGGCTAATGCTAATGTTTTGGCGCTGAAAAATAAAAAAAAATCCTCATTCGGATCACCCCCGAGACTCTTAAAGAGACTGTGAACGTGACGTCAATGGAATAAGACTGACGCGTACCAAACTCACCATTTCCACACAAGCTGGAGACGGTAGCTACAGAGTCCCTCATTCCTTCCCCTTTACAGCTCCAACCCCACTGCCCAAAGAGCCACCTTTTGCTCCTAATTCCTCAATTGCAGAGAAAACAGAAATAACATTTTGTAAAGAAAGGCCTTGTGTTAAAAAAAAACACCCAAACAATAATGACTGGCGTGTTAGAAAGCTGGGGTTGTATGTATTTTTGTGAAGTGTTGCTTCCCAGAAGTGTTTTGCAAGGAAGCGCTGCATATTCTCCAAAAGTGCGAGATGCAAATAAAATGAAAGGTGGACCGCTAAATATATTTGAAAGCCGGGGGCACACGATCGAAGCCCCCACACACCCAGACAGCTGGGGAGATGTGTAAATGAGACCGGAGAGTGTAGAAAGGTTTGAAATCTCTGCAATGATGTAACTAAAAGGTAGCCAGATACAAGTGGTGCAGAGATGGTAAAGGATCAAAATCTCAGTGTTCATTTCATGGTTTGTACGTCACGTTGCAGCAAAATGCCTTTGTGAGTAGTTTTTTTTGAGACCGCAAGCTAAAAATAGCACGGGGTTTGATCGCACTCCAGAAATAGAAGGAGGGATTTACTTGCATAAAAAGAGAGCGCGGGTGGAGGAAAACCTGATTTCGACTTCTATATTTGCAACTCAATCAGAAAATTAATAGGATACTTTTGTTTTGCCGAGGAGAGGAATCCTAAGCGATGGTAGGTTATATTTGTATCTACAATGATGTGAAGCTTTACTGTGCATTTTTTAAAAATTGTCTCTGAATATGCTCACAAGTAGATCGCATTGCATGTGTTTTTCTTTCTAAGAGATACTCATTGTGGAGAGTAGGCAGCAGGTGGATGGAGGATCACCCTGAATCCTTATATATCTGAATCAATATCAGTTGGAAGCCGCTCTCTGTCGGCGGTGCTGAGACTCTCAGCAAACGTGATCCCGAGAATGAGCCAGCTTTAACGTGGCGCTGTCATAACTTCGAGGGCAAAACAGATTCTGGGACAAGACGGATGGAGCTGTGAAAGTAAACACAACGTAAAAATATAACCCGTCCTTCCTTCGTGCTGAATTGTAAGTCGATGCTTTAGAATCGCTCTATGTCCGCAAAACAAATATCAATTCTCAATAGTCAGTTCTCACTTCCACTTTTGACAATCGATTATATCACCCTTTCTGATTGGAGCCTCCAATGTTACTGGGTGTGATGGTAGACGTATCTGTGTGTTTGGGAGGAGGGGGGGGGCGAGCAGCATCTGGAGGAATACTGTACGGAAGACGGTAATTGTAGCAACTTTGTAAACAGTTCTGAGTTCTTCTGAAGTTTTAAAAGCAATATTAACATTTAAGGTGCACTGAAGACTTTCCTGCTAAGCTCTGGCATTATTCTGATGTTTCGTTTACATCAGTTACAGGCAGACATCGAATGCAGCCTCTTCAACATTGTACTCACTGACACACGCGTGTATTTTTCAGCTCTTCCCGCCTATAATTCTGAGTTCCCCTACTGGATGATGTTCTGTAGAATAGGAGGTTATAGGACGCTTTTTTAAAAAAAACTCTTCTCCCACACATTCTTCTTTTTTGTCTCCTCACTGCTCTTACCGCGATCATCACATACTTCCTCTCTCACTTTTCTGTTCTTAGTGATATTCTGTTTGGGTGAGTGGGTGGAATCTCTATTTCAGTTGTGGTGTTTTGAGAAAGTGGTGTGCACTGATTGTATTGAACGGCGCTGCCTCTGCTGACACTGCACCTGACCCAGAGTTCTGTCTGGGAAGTGATGCTCCGAGTAACACTGGAACGGATTATTGCATTATTGATATACATTATAGAACATATCCTGTGAATACCAGCTACATGAGCAAATAGAACATAGTATAACCCGTCCCTTCACCAAGCGGACATTCACTTGGTCTACAAGTCGTCAACATCCCAACAGTGTGGTGAAGATATACAGGGAACTAATGTAATAGCCAAACACTTGTAAGTTAATCGCTTCGACATGCACAATTCGTACTGTGTTTAGACTTTATGAACTCTACGACAGATGGATGAAGATATATCTGAATGTCAAAATTACATTAATTTATACAGGCGGTGATGCGCATTCTGCATTGGTGCAATCCTAAATTGAGCTCCTGTATGTTTCTACTTATCCTGTATTTGCGGCAGCCTTGATGTTGTCAGTATGCAATTAGACACAGTGAACAGGAACGTAGATAGGATGATGAGGTAGATGCATCAATGAAGCACAAATCTAGTCGTCAGGCACACATACACAGAGACGCACGAGCTAATGAAGAGGCAACAGACGATCTGCATTTACAGGTATCATTATATTCTGTAAATAAACACATGCTGATTAACCCACACCAACACCCACCTTTTGAACCGACCTGCCGCGTTTGCAAGGCACCAAATGTGCGCCAAAGTTCACCAGCCGGCATCTGTGTGGGATCGAGTGCCGAGGCGCTGTGTGGACAAGCCGATGGTGCAGACTGAACATAAAACACGTGCAGACTGAAAATAAAATACAGGCATCCCGACCAACTCCCAGCGTCGCCTTCCATTTAAAAAAAAACCAAGGTCGCTTTCCCCAGTGTTTGGCTTACTCCACAGCGAGTCTCGTCTAGGATTCTGAGTGAATTAACTAATTCAGAGTGGCGTAATTTTTCCACAGCATGGCTTCAAAGTCGTGACTGTGAAGTGAGTAATCTGCGTGGATGCGTCATGGGTCCAGTCACAGTTCACTCGCAACTGAAGAAAATCGTGACTTACTCGCTACATCCCCAAATGAAAGGCTCCCAATCAGAACTTTGCCAACAGGACTGCAGTGCAACCGGGCGATCCGCTCGCGTTTTCTTTTATTATCCTCCATAGGACCAGAAGATTGGTCCTAGAATACCTAATTACCAAGATCGTGACCCTCCCACACAATATAATAACTTATATACTTTCTGTGGGTAAGAGGAATTTTAGTTTACATTCGCTGCTGAACGTGCGAAATCCAGGAATGAAAGCGGAAGACAGAGGTAAGTCAGATCAAGACTTTTCAAAACAATTGTAAACCTTTAGGCTCATTATCGTTTGTGGTGCAAACGTTAGTGGCTCACAGTCAACCGTCATATTACCATAGTAATCTCGAGAGTGGTCATAAACTGCGAAGATGCATTTATATTGTTTTGTTGTTGATATTCCTGTGGTGGCCTGGATGGATACTTCTTGCACTGTTTGGTTTTTATAATCCTCCCTAAAGCGTTTTGGCGCGACACAATCTACCATTTTATTTTCGAAAAGAAGCAAATTGTTAACACACCATGCTCAAGTGGAAGGACAGCGTCCCGCAGCATAGAGTCACTGAGGATTCTTACAAACTTCACCTGCTCTCCTGGTTATGACCACGGCGGTGCCTTTCCTGCAAAAAGATGCACAGTTCCTGCTGGGGAACAAAAGGCTGTTCCTTGACGGATCATGATAGGAAGCTGCGAGAGCTCTCTGTGCACAAGCAGGGGCAGCAGGCAGTTTTATTTTGATTTTCCTTCCCCATCCCCAGATGCTGCTGTTTTGTGGGATGGGGACATGGTGAAGACTGGACGTGGTGGACACGAAGGCGAGCCGGACAAATGTTCTGGGGAAGCCGGGCACCCTCGTCAGGAGCTGTGAAGGGGGTGGGGGCAAGTAAGGTTCAAGCCTGGCCTGAACCTGTTTCACTGGGAGCATGTGTGTGTCTGTCCATGTCTCTGCCTGTATCCCTGTCTCTGCCTGTGTGTGTGTCTCTGTGCATGTCTCTGCCCGTGTGTGTGTCTGTCTATGTGCCTGTCTCGCCTGTATGCCCCTATGAGTGTGTGTCTGTGCCTATGTGTGGTCTGCTTATGTGTTTGTCTGTGTGTCAGTTTGTGTGTCTACGTGTGTGTCTATGTATCTGTATGTGAGTGTGTGCTTATGTGTCTATCTGTGTCTATGTGTGTATCTATGTATCTGCCTGTGTGTGTTTATGTCTCTGGCTGTGTCCATGTGTCTGTGTCTATGGATCTGTCTGTGTGTGTGTTTCTGTATCTTTCTGTGTCTATGTGTGTCTATGAATCTGCCTGTGTGGGTTTTTATGTATCTGTCTGTGTCTATGTATCTGAGTGTCTATGTGTGTGTGTGTGTGTGTTTTGAAAGGGGGGCCCTTGAAATGAGCTCTTTCGGGATTGGACGGTGACGATTCGGTGGACACCAATGAGCTTGCGCGCCGGTCTCTATTTATTTACTGGTCGGGGCAGCGTTACCTCCTTTACGCAGCGACACCAAGTCTGCAGCACAGACTACACTTGGAAACAGATCGTGAGGATTCAAGTCCGTCTCTCCATCACTCTCCATAGAAATACCCTTCTCTCTCGCTTTTTTTTCTCTCTCTCTCCCTCTCCCTGCCTTTTCTCTGTCTACCCTCCCTCCCTTTCTCTCTCTGTCTGTTTAAAACATCAGGAGGCAGTTCCTGCTCCAGCACTAAGTGGAGTTGATGAGTGTCTCAGAGAAGATTGTGAGGGGGGGGGGGGGGGGAGGTGGGGAAGGGGGAAACCTGGCTCTTTTCAGTGAGGCGATGGATGGGTGGGGGGGAGCTCCATACGCGTCGTGGAAGGAGGGAGCATGGATGGATGGAAAGGGGGTGGGTGAAGGTGGAGGGGGGGAAACCGTGTTGGGCGCCAAAGAACGGCTCCAGCTGAAGATCGAGAGGACCATCTACAAAAAAAGCCAAGATCTCCGTCCGTCTGCTCGGAGCCTTGATTTTTGTTATTGTTATTGGCAGCTTCCCTCTCACTTAACCCCCCCCCCATCCTCTCCCCCCACCCCAAACCTACCCCCCGCCCCCCCAAACCACTCCAGCTGATTTTTGTTTTTTGTCTTTCTCGAATCTTTTTGCGGTCTGGGCTTGCTGTCTGTGACTCTGTAACCGGGAAGCCCTTACCCCAAAAAGCATTCGCGGAGGACGCGTTCATCGAAGATTTACCACACAGAGAGAGAGAGAGAGAGACGCTGCTGGAACTGAGGGTAGCCGCCGTACATCGGCAACGAAAGGACCGGACTCATTGTGGATCGACCGCAGCTCCCTTTTTGCCCAGCACCAGCGGGGGCTGTTGGGTGGGGGGGGGGGGGGGGAATGTGGGTGGGTTTGGGAACCATTGCCAATACCCACCCCAACCCTCTCCTAACCTCTTACCCTCCCTGACTCCAACCACAGCCCCGTTTCACCAATTACCCCACCACCCCAGTCCCTTATTTCCAGGCCTTACTCGACCCCCCCCAACCCCCCCCCCTCCTTTTCCAAAATACAAACTTTCCCTCATTGCAACACCTCTTCAGTCATTGGGGACTCCCACAATAAACGAGAACACATTTCTTCATTTTCAAGGTGGGGGGTGGGAAGGGGGAAAAAGAAAAAAAAAAGTTCATGCAAACAGCATCAATTCAGCTTCACCACAGCAATAAATACTTTATGTTCAGTGTGTGTCAAACACGGACTGTGTTGAAAAGAGCCGACAAAATGGCTGGGTAACGCTTAGAGTTGCATCCTTTTATGTCAGTACTGCACACCACAACCCTAGTTTTCATTTTTAAAATTATTTTAGAATCCCTTTTCTTTATTTTGTAGAAATATGGAGGCATGCAAAATAGAGTAATGCAAGAAACTGCCCAAACTTTCTCAATTAATAAGCAGAGGAAAGCGTGCCAGTGAACCAGGATCGAGAGGCAGCGTGCGCGGCGGTGTCTATAACTCTCGATCATATTCCAGCCGTATTTCTTCTTCAAACTCCACTGTAACTGTTACAGTCACGCGTTTCTCGCTTTTATTCTGCCTCGGTAGAGATAAACAGTTAAAATTAAAATGTATTTAAACACGGTTCAGGTAAAGTAGGAACAGAAGCATGTCTATTTCCAAACCACAGCTAGTTTCAAGAGCAGGAACAGGGCGAGATCGTTCCCGTCTTTACAGCCAATTTTACCTTAAAAGAATGCGTGTGTCTGGGTGTCTATGTGCATATTGCACACGCTTTGGTGGAGAAAACTTTCTCACCGGGGGCGTTTCATTTTAAATACTTGGCGAAATCGAATTAGGAAGTTAAACAAAGTGAGGCCATTGACCAATTGTCTGCTTTTCGCTCAAAGGGGATAAAATAATGTACAAGGAAAAAAAACAGACGTACCTGTTAGTGGGCTAAGTAATGAGAGATGTTTTATTTCTGAAAATTAGCGTTGAAAGCCTCCTTGTTGAAGTTCAGTAGTATGACTTTTAGGAGACATAGACATTGTCAGGCCTTCAAGTGAGTATCAGATCAGGGAGCTGTGTACATGGGGACTAAACCAAGGAGAGTTTAGATTCAAGAAATGAAGGAAAATGTTGCCCCCTTGGTTATTTCCAAATTCCAACAGAAGGTGTATAATGAAGATTATTGGAAAAAAAATAACATGGGAATGAATCACTAGATTTAGCAACAAACTTTATTTCAAATTGAATTGTGGAAGTAAACATCTTTTAATCGCACTCATTGTCCTCAGTCACTATTGCAACAAATCATTGTGTTTTCTAAGATCTTTCATCTTTACCCTAATAAAGTTAACCATTGCAGGTTCTGACTACTTATATGGGTTAACATCACCAGTCCCATAACCATATACATAAGGGCTGTGATTGCTCTTAGAATAATGCTTCATTTTCAAAATAAAGCTTTCTTTTTACTGTTTAGAGAGATTGGTTCCTAAATAAGACCATGTCATGAAGACCACATTAATAAAAAAACATAAATAATGCAGGAAGCAAGCTTAATATGATGTAAAATGCTTTGTTCCTGGTACCTACCTAGAACCCATATCTGCAGTAAATTTATTGCCATTTATTTATTTCGTCTTGGGTATTTCTGGCTAGGTCATGATTTTATTACCATCTCTGAGAAGCATCTTCTTGAACTGTTGTCTATGTAAACTAGTGCACCAAACGAATCAAATTAATCACAGCAAACACAAAGATGTGTTATCCAGAAAATATAGTGAAAATTTACCTATGAATAATCAATAAGAACATCTTTGCTGTTTGAGAAGAGATCATATGCCAGTCATGATTGAACATAGAGTTTTGCATTTGTATAGCACTTTTTAACCATCTTATAATATCCCAAAAGGAGTTACAACTGATGAAATAATATTGAAGTTTAGGCATTGTTGCAATGTAGAATTGCATAAATATTTAAACAATCACAAGTATATGTAAGAGTGTATATAGTCTATTATGCAGTATGTATCAATTGTTTACAAGACGTCACATATAATCATCTTTCCAGCCCTGTTCCAATGTGCTTGCTGACCTACATTGGTTCCCTATTTTAAAATTCTTATCCTCACTTTCAAATCCATACATGTCTTTCCCCCCTTATTTTTGCAATCTTTTCCAGTCTCATAACCCTCCGCCATCCCTAATTCTAAACTTTCGTGGACTCCCAATTATAATTGCTCCATCAATGGTAGCCATGTCTTCACTTGTCTGGGCCTCAATTCCCTCCCCACACCTCTTTGCACCTCTCCTTCATTCTCCTCTTTTAATACAGTCCTTAGAACGTATCTCTTTGTCCAAGTCTTTGATCATTTGACCTAATGTCTCATTTTGTGACTTGCTGTCTTCATTTTTAGTCCTCCTGTAAAGCACCTTGGGATGTTTCATCTGGTTCATTAAAGAGGAACTACATTAAGAGTACCTTGATTGAGGTATAGGAGATGCTAAAGATAATTGACAAAGTAGGCACAGAAAGGATGATTCCTCCTATGGGGCAGCCCAGAACAAGAGGTCATACTTTTCGGATAAGAGGCAGCAGATTCAAAACAGTAAAGAGTAGAAATTATTCCTCTTGCGAATCTGTCAAATTCACTACACCAAAGTGCAGTAGACACTGTAACATTGAGTAAATTCAAGGTGAAGATAGATTTTTAATCAGTTATTGGCTTGAAGGGTTATAGAGAAAGGGCAGAAAAGTGGAGTTGAGGCCGAGCTATGAGCATATTAACTAGCAGAGCAGGCTCAGCAGCAACTGGATTAGTGGTGCTGGAAGAGCACAGCAGTTCAGGCAGCATCCAACGAGCAGCGAAATCAACGTTTCGGGCAAAAGCCCTTCAGCAGCAACTGCCTACTCATGCTCACAGTTCTTATGTTTCGAAAGGCAACCTATGAAATATAACTTGGTGAGGTGGTGGGTTGGTGGATTTTGTCAGTGGACTAGTAATCCTGAGATCTAAGCAATTGCTCTTGAAACAGAGATTTGAATCCCACCATAGCAAAACTTTAAACAATGAATATCTGGAATGTAGAGCTAGTTGAATGGTGACCATGTAACCATTGTCAGTTATTGTAAAAACTCATTTGGTTAATTTTTTTTATGCATTCACAGGATGAGCATATCGCTGGCTAGGCCAGCATTTATTGCCCATCCCTAATTGCCCCGAGAGAGAGCAGTAAAGAGTTAACCACATTGCTGTGGGTTTCTCTATAACCCTTCAACCCATTACTAATTAAAAATCTATCTCTCCCCTAAATTTACTCAATGTCCTCGTATCCATCGCACAGTGGGGTAGTGAATTCCACAGATTTACAACTATTTGAGAGAAGTAATGTTTTCTCCTTCCTGTTTTAAATCTGCTGCCGATTGTGCTAAAACATGACCTCTTGTATCAGATTTCACCACATGAGGAATTATCTTTTCTATGCCTTGTTTATCACATTGTCACGTGAAGACCAGACCAGGTAAGGCTGGCAGTTTCCTTCCCTAACAGACATTAAAGAACCAATGGGTTTTTTTCCAACAATCAGTTCATGGTCATCATTAGACCCTTAACTTCACAATTTTAATGAATTCTGCCATGGTGGGATTTGAACCCATGTTCCCAGAACATTGCCTGGGTCTCTGGATGAACAGTCTAGTGACATTGCCACTAGACTATCATGTCCGTCTTTAGGGAATAAAATGTGTTGTTCTTACCTGTTCTGGATGCTCATCATAAGAACGAGAGAACACAGATTTAAAATTATATGCACAAGAAGCAAAGGTGATTTGAGAAAAATGTTTTCACTCAGAGAGTAGTTGCCTGGAAATGTGTCATGGCAGGTTTAACTGAGGCATTCAAGAAGGTCTTGGATGATGATTTAAATAAAAATAATGTTCAGAGGTATGGGGATAAAGCGGGAGATTGATAGTAGGTAGTAATGCTAACTTGAAAAGTCGATGTAGTTATGATACACGATATGGCCTCCTTCTGCACCGTAATGGTTCTGTGATTCTGCAAGAGTTGAGACTCCTGGCCCACAGCAATATACTTGACTCTTAAGTGTCCTCTGAAATGGTACTAATAAGCCAGACAGTTCAAGTAGCAATTAGGGATGGGTATTAAATGTGGGCCAACAATGCACACATCCCATGATCAAACACAGAAAAACAATTTGCTATTGGAGTTAGAATCCAACTTGTTTTGAAACTAATGCAACAGCATAATTTACCTTGTTGCAAATGTTGTTTTTAGGTAAGCATTTGTATATTCATATTTTGAAGTAAGATTTTTAAATAATAAATTTGAGACTGTTTATAATCTTCATAGGTTTAAGTAAAATATAGTACATGATTGTACATGTAGTACAAACCTTCACAAACCTTGCATAGTACATGATGTCAGGTCATAGTCATGAAACATTAACTCGCTGTTTCTCTCTATAGGTGCTGCCTGACCTGCCAAATATTTCCAGAATTTTCTGTTTTCTTTTCAGGTTTCCAAGATCCAGCATTATTTAAATTGTGGTACAGTTTTTGCATTTTCATTGATGTTACAGTACCATAATTTTTGACCTTCTAAATGATAAAACACGCTATATGTAACACTTTACTTTCACTTTTTTTTGTATGAGGATGGTCTCGTATTTCAGAAATGGAATGACATGGCTGCCAGGGCATCTAATGTCCATTTCTGGTCAGGTCAGCCTTCAGCACATTGATACAGTTGCTTTTGCCACATTCCCAATTCTGTTTCATGGACTCTCCAAAATTCCTTAGATTTCAGATTCAAAATGCTTGAAATTGCACAGGTACAATTCTTTCAAAATTGGGCTCAGTTTTCTACACCATACAAATGATCTCTTCATGGTCCAATTTTATTTATTAACTGTTTCCATTAAATAACAATTTTTGCAAGTTTTTAAAAGATTTTGTTTTTTGAGGAAGTAACAAGAATGATTCAGAAGAGAAGGGTAGTGGATGTTATCTACATGAACATGAGTAAGGCACTTGATAAGGTACCTCATGGCAGGCTGGTATAGAAGGTAGAGTCTCGTGGAATCCTGAGATGACTAGATGGATACAAAACTGAATTGGTCATAGAAGACAGAGATTAGTGGTGGAAGGATACTTTTCAGAATGGAGATCAGTAACTAGTGGTATTCTGCAGGCATCAGTGCTGGGACCTTTGTTGTTTATAATTTATGTAAGTGGAGGAAAATGTAGGCGGTCTGATTAGTAAGCTTGCAGATGGCACCAAAATTGATAGAGTTGCAGGTGCTGAAAAAGACTGTCAAAGGATACAGCAGGATATAGATAGATAGCAGATTTGGACAGAGAAATGGCACATGGAGTTTAATCCGGACAAATGCAAGGTGATGCATTTTGGAAGATCAAATTCAAGTGTGAACTGTACAATCAATGGCAGAACCCTTAGGAGCATTTACATGCAGAGGATCTGGACATACAAGTCCACAGATCCCTGAAAGTGGCAACACAGGTAGATAAGATGGTCAAGGAGGCATACAGCATGCTTGCCATCATCAGTCAGGACAATGAATACAAAACTTGGCAAGCTATGTTACAGCTGTACAAAACTTTGGTTAGGCCTTATTTGGAATATTGCATACAGTTCTGGTCACCACACTAACAGAAGGACATGGATCCTTTGGAGAGGGTGCAGAGAATGTTTCCCAGGCTGTTGCCAGGGTTGGAGGATTTTAGTTACAGATGTTGGAAAAATGTGAATTGTTTTCACTGGAAAGACAGAGGCTAAGGGGCGATCTGTTGGAGAGCTACAAAACTATGTGAGGCACAGATAGGGTATATATTCAGAGGCTTTTTTCCCGGGATGGAAAGAAAACGTGTGTTCAAGGTGATAAGGGAAAAACTTAGGAGAGAAGTGTGGGGAAACATTTTCACACTGTGTGTGGAGGCTGCCTGGACCCCATTGCGAGTGGAGGTGATGGAAGCATGCACATTAGCAACATTTAAGGCATATCTTGATAGAGCCATGAACAGGAGGTGAACAGAGGTATAGAAACCAGACCTGGACAATAAGCAGTGGGTCTAAATAAGAAGAAGGAATTGGCACAAGTCTTGGTGTGCCGAAAGGCCTGATCCTATGCTGTATTGTATTGTATTGCATTATAAAATTTATGAAATTAATGCTGTAGCTGTCAGTATTTTGTTTTTAAATATTCTTAATATTTGAGCTGACATTATTTATAGAATCTGAATGTTAGTGAGGTGACCAGATATTATTCCAGTTTTCAGAAGATACATGCTCACATGAATTCATATTAGATAAACATAATGTATATTGAATAATCATATTTCTGTCCAATGAACTGCCTTACCAGTACTGTATTTAATTATTAAGATATAAAGGATATGATATCTACCACTATTCATTCCTGTCATAGTCTTGTAAACAATAACTTTCTATCCTAGTATTATCTCTGCATGCACCACAGGCTACCTTGGTAATACTCCATTTTGTTATTTTCCCTAATCTACACAATGGTGTACACATATTTACAAAGTTAGCATATCTGGAAGCTAATTCGAGGCATAAATATTGTGTGTTGTGTTGTACTTAAATAAGTAATACTGCAGAAAGCTTGACCAAGTTGAAATGTAACTGTTAATGCAATTTATTTTCTAAACTGGATTGATCAAACTGTATAAACTACTTGCATGAAATAAAATAGATAATGTGACTTGACATTGTCAGAAGCTTTAGTTATGTTAATATAGTGTAGAATTTCCTAGATTATTTCTTCTTCCCCATTTTAACCAATAGTATTTGAAGCAAAATCTATTACATTTTACGCATGTTGTTACAATAAGATAGAAATAGAATTTTGAGGATTTAAATGTGGAAGGATAATAGTAAATGATAGTCTTAATTTAAGTTGAATTCATAAAATAGTTATTTTCTTTTAGTACTAATGACTTACATTTCTTCAACTGGATAGTTTAAGTGATCAAGTATCGATAGTGAATGCATTTAATATATTGCATTTTTAGACACACCTGATGAGACCTATAAAATGTTAAGAATCATAGAACAGTATATGAATGGAAACTTAGTTCAAAACCATCACACACCGCTACGTCCTAAATCAACCTGAATTATGCAATTTAACTTATTTTGTCAAAATCGTGATATGCACCTGTGCAAAAGGTAATGAAGTAACTGTTGTATTAAAGATTTGATTCACTCCCTGTATATAAAGGTAAAAACAAAATAACATGAACAATTAAAACTATTTCCTTGTTTAGGCTACAGAAGTGCTTATATTTGGAATTTGTCACTAAATTCACCAGAATAGGCATGTCCTGAAATAAATATATCAACTTTTCTTGTTAGGTTATGCATAAAAATCTTCAATTTTAAATGAATGCATCAGAGTGCTTGCATTTTGCAACAAAATGTCTCAAAGCAGAGTACATATTTTTGAAAAAGACTCTGTTTAGCTTTCATGTAGTATAGTTTATCTTCAATGTTCGCTTTTCCTTTCTGTTAACTAATATATCTTCCTTATTTTTCCATGCAGGACATTTATTTCTATCTCACCATCTTCAATAGTCTCTTCGGATTTCTCAAACTATGACTTACATTAACACATAGAAGAAAGATCTTACCTGTCTATGATGTTTGTGACAACTTTGAAAGCAGAACATTGCTGTAAAATTCAGGTAAGGTCAGTTTCCAAAAAGAACGTGGTGCTTACATGTTAAAATATTGCCATTTCTCACGCAGTAAACAAAATAGAAACTAATTGGCATATTACTGCTTTGGTTAAAATGAAGAATATTCCCCAATTAGTAAACTGATGTCTAAATTGATATCAAATATATTTTCTCAAATAAACAATAATTAAATGCTAATTTGCACCGGAAAGGAACCTTATTTTGTTTGCAAATTTTAGATGCTTGTATGAAATAAAGTAACTAGGACCAGGAAGATATTATAACACCTTGTTTAAAGTTGAGAAAAAGAGGACATATTTTAAAGTAGAGTTTGCTACAACTCTAATCCAAGATTGTTTATGCTTTGAAAAGTGTCGATATATGAATAATCCCAAGAGGTAAATATTAGCAACATATATGATAGACATAATTGAAATTCATTTTGTAAGATCAAATTGTATTTTGAGGTGTCTCAAGGAGTTGGAGTATATTGAATGATATCTTTTCCATTCAAACATCTAGTATAAATAAACTATTTAAGAACTAATAAATGTAACGTTTTGTTTTACACATTTGTACTTTAGGAAAGTTAGCTCTTCTGTGCAGGAGCATGATTATTACCAGAATAGATAATTAATAATAAGACAATTTGTGTCAATGTGTTAAAAATGATACAATTTACAATGACAGCTCCATTCTATTATAAATTAAATAAATCCACTATTTAGCTAGAAATTTGTAATTTATTAAATACTTAATTCAGTAATGTTAACTTTGATCACAACACAAACCAGGGAAGAAAAGAATGTTAAATTCTCCTGAATTTTACAAAGTCCTGTTTTAAAGGGAATACATTCAAGTTGTAAGTCCAGCAAACTACTTTGAATTAGAGAATGTTGGCTACTACCAAACATAAAGAAGAAAATATCAAATTACAATAAAATGGTAGATAATAAATGGCTACATCTTGCAATATCGGTGCTAGATGTTAAGTGAACAGTGGTAAAAAGGAAAGGAGAAACTAAAGCAGAGAGAACATAGGCTACAATTCAGCCATATCATCGAATTGCATGTTTAAATTATATGATTTGAAAAATCAAAGGAAGTATCAGCTAAGTAATATGTAGGGTCATGCCCAACAAAATTTGGTAGTAATTTAAAATTACTGTGTAGGTATTTATGTTTTTTTTAAGAAAAGTTCTATAGTGTAATTCTTCTGATAGGAATCTTATATTTTGATCAGAAATGATGAAATAATTAAGTCTCTGTCAATTATTTGTCCAGAATGCAAAACAGAGGACTGATCAAACACAATTCATATAAAGGAGATAAAGCTGCTTTATTACATCTAGTAATTGCTCAGTCACAACCTGCCCCAATTGTATGTTTGACTAATCCTGAAAAACAAATGCATTCCTTTTTGGACTACACATTCTTTAGAGACATATCACTCCAAATTAATTTTTCTTGTGGTGTCAAGTAATCTCATATCAATAATTTGAGAAAATAAAGATACTTCCCCTCCAACTGTAAAAATATACAAAGAACAGAGCATTTTTTGTTTACATTACAATCTGGTAAATTGCAATTACATTCTTATGGGGTGTGGGATAGTTAGAGAACATCCAGAGTATATCAGAAATGATATAACTCATATTCTGCTTACGATGGATTAAACAAACTCATTTGTTAAGTAATTAATTCAGTATTGTTACTTTTTGGTCACGATACAAACCAGGGACAGGAATGAATAATGGATAGTATATTACATATTATATAACCATAGTTCTAAGGCAATAATTTCTAACCAAAAGACCAAGAAATTGCTTGGAATTAAATAATGTCAGCCACTACCAAATATCATGCTGATCGAAAGAAGAAAAGAACTTAAATCTGTCTTTCTGTCTGTCTGTCTGTCTATCTATCTATCTATCTGTATATCTATCTATCTATCTACTTATCAAACTATCCATTCATCCATTGACTTATTTATCTTTGCTTGGTATTGTTTATTTAGTTTTTATTCATAACTCTAACATTTCTGAGCACAACATACACTTTTTAACATAGCATGACATAATTTCCTTCCTAAATCTCTGTTGATAAATTTTCAGTGAATGTCAGTCTTATGTTGTTTATCTTAACCCTTTGCCATTATTAAACTATATTCTTTTCTTCAATACCTATTGCATAACTAATGTTTTTAAGCTGACAATGACATCAGATGAAGTACTGTTGTAATTCTTGAAAAAGAGATATCGTATGATACAAAATACCTTAATATCCCATGTAATGTCATAACAATCTTAACTGAATGAGATAAAGAATCAAGTAATAAGTTGCACACCTTCAACTTGATTTTTGCATTTATTTGTTTCAACAAACCACATCATATATTAGTGATTTTTTAAAAAGTGTTAACCATACTATGATTTCAAATCTGTACAAATAACTCTTTAGATAAAGTTACATTAAAATTAATATATAAGTGATGTGTCAACTTCAATAAATATAATTGGAATGCCTCAAATCTGATTAAAAATTTTAACATTACAAAAATAATCATATATTACAGCATATATATTGCAGTGTTAATGTGTAAATTATTATATTCAAACTAATGTACAATCAGTAATTAATCTTAAGCATGATATCTCTAACCTCCATAATTGATCAGAAGGTAACAACATCATATAGTTTGTTAATAAATCACGCAGAGCAGGAAGATCCACTCCCAAGTTTGCTGACCTTAGAAAAGACTTAATGCTCAGATTGTCTGTAATACGCCCAAAATAGGAATGTGAATATTCTAATGAGGGCCCTGCTGTTGATCTTTGTCCATGGATGCCCCCCTAGCTAACATCTTATTGTACATTGACATTGACAAAGTTCAATACATGATATACTGTATCTATAATGTGCTTTCTCATGGTCAAAGGTCTCCCGGTGCTCACTGTCTTGAATCATGTATGGAAAATGATCCTTTGAAGGGATTCGGAAGGGTCGGGAATATCCAACAAAAGATACTTTTTAAAAAAAATCACTTCAAAGAGACAAGAAGAGAAATTAGGATAAAATTGGAAGGGAAAACATTGACATTTCTTCCTTTCTTTGTCCTTTGAGTTTTATAATTATGCAAATTATTATGAACTTCTTTATAAACAAAGAGACTTGAGCATGGTGCTGCCAAATTTCTTAAAAATATATTTAAGAACAGATACTGTTAAAATGGCTTGTTATCCACGTGAGCCATGCACTTAACCTGTCTTACCCTTTTGCGTTATTTTCTCTAGATATAGATTTTTTAAAAAAATAACAAACACATAAAAGATTTCAAAAGTTGGGATGAACATACCACATATTATATTTCGCTCTAAGATAGGAAATAAAGCTTTGACTTGCATGTTAAAGCATTTTTTTTAGTAAACTATTTTAATCAAATATTTGGCTGAACAAATGATCAGCACTTGTACATCCTCTTTATTGACTGATAAAAGCAAACAATTATGTCTTCATAGGAATCTGTCAAATGTTTGGATCTCCCATTCTTTTATTAGCAAATTAAATAACCAATATTTGTCTCCAGTAATAAAGATACTTTAACGTTGGTCTTATATACAGTATAAAATACCCACACATGATATAATTTGTAAGTGTGTAATTTATGTGCAACATAATATGTCTACTTCTTAAAATGGATATGAATTTTGCCCTGCCAGATTAGTATTATGTTAAAATGAAATTATTTTCTCATTTACAGCATCAGGAAAAAAAAGACACTTTTTTAATTACCCCTCTCTATATATAAGCAGCTCATATTTTTTAAAAACAAAATTTCAGCTATTTACTTTCCTTTGGACATGTGAATAGCATTTTCCTACTCCTGAGCAGGAGAGTTCATACCCTAAAATCTTTTATAAATGAAAGCAATATGTGTTCTTTAATGGAAAAGAGTTTCTATTTTACTGAACAAGGATTACAATATTAAATTAAAATGTAAGTAATATTGCAGGTTAAAGCAAAAGATTCTATAGACAATTGATTCTATCCAAGCTGAATATTTGATTCAACCTGTAGGTAAATATTTGTTATTTTAAAAGTGGAAATAATGACAGTAAAAAGCTATCAGGTTTAAATGAGAATCTGACTATTTATTTTACTGTAGCTCAAGATTAAAATATGTTTAAACCCTAATGGTTTATTGTGGGGGTTACAACTGTTTGAATAACACTAAAATATTTGTTGTTATCAAAAGATAAATGAAATGCGTAACATTACAAATCTGGTGAGTGTAAATGTTTAATCAAAAAGGCCTCATCGTAAGAGAAAGTACGAGGATTTAGAAAATGCTGGTAAATTAGGCAATTTGTGGTATATTTAAATACCTATATTCAAAAACAGAAATCAGCATTTATTAGTTTCATTTGCAAAGAGAATACTAGAATGGAATAAATACAATATTTATTGTAATGATGTTGAGGTATGAAGTAATAACTTGCTACGTTTTTCATTCATAATTTTAATTGTGTGGTTCACTATGAGGTATCAGAAATGGTTATTTCTGTCATAGAAGTTTTGGTTAGATTGTATTATGTTATTCGGAGGAAATGGAAAGAGACAGACAGAAAAATAAACTTGCTATTTGATATAAAAGAGAGGACATATATCACAATATCTGAGGTAGATTTTGGCAGGTATTTTCCTAAAACTGGAATATGCTTTTATGTATTTTGGTTAAAAGGAACATTTTGAAATATTTTAATTTAAAAGTAATCAAATGTGATTGGACTGTTAAGAAATAGTTACTTTAAATTATTACTGCAAATTTTACATTTGTGCAAGTTTTGATAAGGAATACAGAATTATAAAAGATGCAGTAAAATACTGTCGTGAATGCTACATTCTGTATTGTTTAAAACATTAAAAAAGGGCAGAATATGTCTTTAAGCCTATTTTCTTTCAATGGAATATAAATAATATTCTTGTCAGAAACCAAACCTATAAACATTTTAATCATAAGTTATTCAAATATCCAGAATGTGTTTACTGTAAACATACAGCACAGCACTATTAATTAATTGGCAATAAAGAAAAGTACTCAGTTAATTATTTTACATATTTGTATAAAATATATATATTGATAAATTCTTGCCGTTATTACTCTTTTGTCAATGTTAGCGCAATATAGATCACATTGCAGCTTGTGCTGCATTTGATTAAATGCTGTATTTTAGTTGTTCTAAAATTCCGTAGTTATTAAAAGTTGGACAATTGTTTTTATAAAGCAGGATAATTGTCATTAATTAAATGTGCATTTCTTTATTTCCTGAGTCATTATTTCTTAATTGGAATGTTAACAAAAACCTGGTAGTTCAAAACTAATGAAAATAGAGAAGCTCAGGTAATATGTTGTTTCCATTCTGATAGTTTCATAGCATTGTTTGTGGCAGTTGTATTACTCTATTAGTTAGTGAAAGAAATATTATTCCTTAAAAACAAATAAAACTGCAAATGAACAATTTGAGTTTGTATTGAATTACAAAGATGATGAAAGACAAAAATTTTCTGTAATGCTTTGCAATATCGTGAAACACACTAGAATATAAGATTCAACAAATAATATCAGAAAATAGGTTTCAAAATATATTACAAATAATAATTTAATGCTTTAGAACACATTATTTTTATCTCAGCAAATGCCCATATTACAAAAAGCACTTAGGTGTTTTATAATGAAACAAAACACATTTCACACATTATTTTTCGTTTTTTCGGTAGAATGTAGAAAAATCAGTGTATTGTTTGTTTCAAAAGATAAATTTTGAATTTACACTGCAACTTCTTAAAATACTTGTAGTAACAGATAGTTGTAAATGTCAGTTTCAAATTATTGCCTCCACATTCCAGACGATAAAATATACAACACAATTCCAAAAATAAATTTTTAAGTTAAATAACATTACTAATACTGTCTAAAATCAATGTTTGCAATGAAATGTTTTTAAAAGTGTGCTTGCTCAAATATGAAGGACAGATTGTTGGACAAAATGACATTTATTGTGAAAACAGAATTGTTTGCAAGAAGTAATTTCTATCATCACCCCACAATTTTGGCCTGAATATTTTGTGTATCTTTTCAATATTTTTAATAAATGTAGCACATGTGTGATTAAAGCTACCACTTCCGCGTTTCTAGGATCGTGAGATCTCACGAGAGGACTGCTGGAGCTGCGTGATTTTGCTGTTACTGTTGGATTGTGGGACCTGTAGTTCCAAACAGCAATGTGTCCACGGTGGTAGAGGTCGGTGAAAACGACAAGTCCCATAATGCATCGGCGGAGGAGGAGCTGACGCTCACAATAGGCCCCACGGACCGATCGACGTACCGCTCAACCAATAGGATGTCGGAGGTAAGTAAGCCAATGGGCGCCTGCCGGAAGTTGGGCGTGTGTTTCCGGCTGGTGCCAGGAGCTGCACTTGGAGATGATGGTTCCTCTCGGATCGTTGCCGGCTGTTCCGTTCTTTTACTGGCTCGGCGTGGCCACCGTGACCTGGCTGTCACTGAAGGCCGCCTTGAGGCTGCTGAATGGGGCGAAGGCCTTCGTGTTTGGAAGCGGGATCAGGCTGCTCGAGTACGGCCGCTGGGCAAGTGAGTGCGGCTGGGGAGGGTCAGGCTGAGGGAGGGAGGGAGAGAGGTGAGGTCGGTCTGGGTGAGGAGGGTGAGGTGAGGTCGGTCTGGGTGAGGGGGGTGAGGTGAGGTCGGTCTGGGTGAGGGGGGTGAGGTCGGTCGGTCTGGGTGAGGGGGGTGAGGTGAGGTCGGTCTGGGTGAGGGGGGTGAGGTCGGTCGGTCTGGGTGAGGGGGGTGAGGTGAGGTCGGTCGGTCTGGGTGAGGGAGGTGAGGTCGGTCTGGGTGAGGGGGGTGAGGTGAGGTCGGTCTGGGTGAGGGAGGTGAGGTCGGTCGGTCTGGGTGAGGGGGGTGAGGTCGGTCGGTCTGGGTGAGGGGGGTGAGGTCGGTCGGTCTGGGTGAGGGGGGTGAGGTCGGTCGGTCTGGGTGAGGGGGGTGAGGTGAGGTCGGTCTGGGTGAGGAGGGTGAGGTGAGGTCGGTCTGGGTGAGGGGGGTGAGGTGAGGTCGGTCTGGGTGAGGAGGGTGAGGTGAGGTCGGTCTGGGTGTGGGGGGTGAGGTCGGTCGGTCTGGGTGTGGGGGGTGAGGTCGGTCGGTCTGGGTGAGGGAGGTGGGGTGAGGTCGGTCTGGGTGAGGGGGGTGAGGTCGGTCGGTCTGGGTGAGGGGGGTGAGGTGAGGTCGGTAGGTCTGGGTGAGGGGGGTGAGGTGAGGTCGGTAGGTCTGGGTGAGGGGGGTGAGGCCGGTCGGTCTGGGTGAGGGGGGTGAGGTCGGTCGGTCTGGGTGAGGGGGGTGAGGTGAGGTCGGTCTGGGTGAGGGGGGTGAGGTCGGTCGGTCTGGGTGAGGGGGGTGAGGTCGGTCGGTCTGGGTGAGGGGGGTGAGGTGAGGTCGGTCTGGGTGAGGGTGAGGTCGGTCGGTCGGTCTGGGTGAGGGGGGGTGAGGTGAGGTCGGTCGGTCTGGGTGAGGGAGGTGAGGTCGGTCTGGGTGAGGGGGGTGAGGTGAGGTCGGTCTGGGTGAGGGAGGTGAGGTGAGGTCGGTCTGGGTGAGGAGGGTGAGGTGAGGTCGGTCTGTGTGAGGGGGGTGAGGTCGGTCGGTCTGGGTGAGGGGGGTGAGGTGAGGTCGGTCTGGGTGAGGAGGGTGAGGTGAGGTCGGTCTGGGTGATGGGGGTGAGGTCGGTCGGTCTGGGTGAGGGAGGTGAGGTGAGGTCGGTCTGGGTGAGGGGGGTGAGGTGAGGTCGGTCTGGGTGAGGGAGGTGAGGTGAGGTCGGTCTGGGTGAGGGGGGTGAGGTGAGGTCGGTCGGTCGGGGTGAGGGGGGTGAGGTCGGTCGGTCGGGGTGAGGGGGGTGAGGTCGGTCGGTCGGGGTGAGGGAGGTGAGGTCGGTCGGTCTGGGTGAGGGGGGTGAGGTCGGTCGGTCTGGGTGAGGGGGGTGAGGTCGGTCGGTCTGGGTGAGGGGGGTGAGGTCGGTCGGTCTGGGTGAGGGGGGTGAGGTGAGGTCGGTCTGGGTGAGGAGGGTGAGGTGAGGTCGGTCTGGGTGAGGAGGGTGAGGTGAGGTTGGTCTGGGTGAGGGGGGTGAGGTCGGTCGGTCTGGGTGAGGGGGGTGAGGTCGGTCGGTCTGGGTGAGGGGGGTGAGGTGAGGTCGGTCGGTCTGGGTGAGGGGGGTGAGGTGAGGTCGGTCGGTCTGGCTGAGGGGGGTGAGGTGAGGTCGGTCGGTCCGGGTGAGGGAGGTGAGGTGAGGTCGGTCGGTCCGGGTGAGGGAGGTGAGGTGAGGTCGGTCGGTCCGGGTGAGGGAGGTGAGGTGAGGTCGGTCGGTCCGGGTGAGGGAGGTGAGGTCGGTCGGTCTGGGTGAGGGAGGGGAGGTGAGGTGAGGTCGGTCGGTCCGGGTGAGGGAGGTGAGGTCGGTCGGTCCGGGTGAGGGAGGTGAGGTGAGGTGAGGTCGGTCCGGCTGAGGGAGGTGAGGTGAGGTGAGGTCGGTCGGTCTGGGTGAGGGGGGTGAGGTCGGTCGGTCTGGGTGAGGGGGGTGAGGTCGGTCGGTCTGGGTGAGGGGGGTGAGGTGAGGTCGGTCGGTCTGGGTGAGGGGGGTGGGGTGAGGTCGGTCGGTCCGGGTGAGGGAGGTGAGGTGAGGTCGGTCGGTCCGGGTGAGGGAGGTGAGGTGAGGTCGGTCGGTCCGGGTGAGGGAGGTGAGGTGAGGTCGGTCGGTCTGGGTGAGGGAGGGGAGGTGAGGTGAGGTCGGTCGGTCCGGGTGAGGGAGGTGAGGTCGGTCGGTCCGGGTGAGGGAGGTGAGGTCGGTCGGTCCGGGTGAGGGAGGTGAGGTGAGGTGAGGTCGGTCCGGCTGAGGGAGGTGAGGTGAGGTGAGGTCGATCGGTCTGGGTGAGGGGGGTGAGGTCGGTCGGTCTGGGTGAGGGGGGTGAGGTGAGGTCGGTCGGTCTGGGTGAGGGGGGTGGGGTGAGGTCGGTCGGTCTGGCTGAGGGGGGTGAGGTGAGGTCGGTCGGTCCGGGTGAGGGAGGTGAGGTGAGGTCGGTCGGTCCGGGTGAGGGAGGTGAGGTGAGGTCGGTCGGTCCGGGTGAGGGAGGTGAGGTCGGTCGGTCTGGGTGAGGGAGGGGAGGTGAGGTGAGGTCGGTCGGTCCGGGTGAGGGAGGTGAGGTCGGTCGGTCCGGGTGAGGGAGGTGAGGTCGGTTGGTCCGGGTGAGGGAGGTGAGGTGAGGTGAGGTCGGTCCGGCTGAGGGAGGTGAGGTGAGGTGAGGTCGGTCGGTCTGGGTGAGGGGGGTGAGGTCGGTCGGTCTGGGTGAGGGGGGTGAGGTCGGTCGGTCTGGGTGAGGAGGGTGAGGTCGGTCGGTCTGGGTGAGGAGGGTGAGGTCGGTCGGTCTGGGTGAGGGAGGTGAGGTGAGGTCGGTCGGTCTGGGTGAGGAGGGTGAGGTGAGGTCGGTCGGTCTGGGTGAGGGGGGTGAGGTGAGGTCGGTCGGTCCGGGTGAGGGAGGTGAGGTGAGGTGAGGTCGGTCCGGCTGAGGGAGGTGAGGTGAGGTGAGGTCGGTCGGTCTGGGTGAGGGGGGTGAGGTCGGTCGGTCTGGGTGAGGGGGGTGAGGTCGGTCGGTCTGGGTGAGGGGGGTGAGGTCGGTCGGTCTGGGTGAGGGGGGTGAGGTCGGTCGGTCTGGGTGAGGGGGGTGAGGTCGGTCGGTCTGGGTGAGGGGGGTGAGGTGAGGTCGGTCGGTCTGGGTGAGGGGGGTGGGGTGAGGTCGGTCGGTCTGGCTGAGGGGGGTGAGGTGAGGTCGGTCGGTCCGGGTGAGGGAGGTGAGGTGAGGTCGGTCGGTCCGGGTGAGGGAGGTGAGGTGAGGTCGGTCGGTTCGGGTGAGGGAGGTGAGGTCGGTCGGTCTGGGTGAGGGAGGTGAGGTGAGGTCGGTCGGTCCGGGTGAGGGAGGTGAGGTGAGGTCGGTCGGTCTGGGTGAGGGAGGGGAGGTGAGGTGAGGTCGGTCGGTCCGGGTGAGGGAGGTGAGGTCGGTCGGTCCGGGTGAGGGAGGTGAGGTCGGTCGGTCCGGGTGAGGGAGGTGAGGTGAGGTGAGGTCGGTCCGGCTGAGGGAGGTGAGGTGAGGTGAGGTCGATCGGTCTGGGTGAGGGGGGTGAGGTCGGTCGGTCTGGGTGAGGGGGGTGAGGTGAGGTCGGTCGGTCTGGGTGAGGGGGGTGGGGTGAGGTCGGTCGGTCTGGCTGAGGGGGGTGAGGTGAGGTCGGTCGGTCCGGGTGAGGGAGGTGAGGTGAGGTCGGTCGGTCCGGGTGAGGGAGGTGAGGTGAGGTCGGTCGGTCCGGGTGAGGGAGGTGAGGTCGGTCGGTCTGGGTGAGGGAGGGGAGGTGAGGTGAGGTCGGTCGGTCCGGGTGAGGGAGGTGAGGTCGGTCGGTCCGGGTGAGGGAGGTGAGGTCGGTTGGTCCGGGTGAGGGAGGTGAGGTGAGGTGAGGTCGGTCCGGCTGAGGGAGGTGAGGTGAGGTGAGGTCGGTCGGTCTGGGTGAGGGGGGTGAGGTCGGTCGGTCTGGGTGAGGGGGGTGAGGTCGGTCGGTCTGGGTGAGGAGGGTGAGGTCGGTCGGTCTGGGTGAGGAGGGTGAGGTCGGTCGGTCTGGGTGAGGGAGGTGAGGTGAGGTCGGTCGGTCTGGGTGAGGAGGGTGAGGTGAGGTCGGTCGGTCTGGGTGAGGGGGGTGAGGTGAGGTCGGTCGGTCCGGGTGAGGGAGGTGAGGTGAGGTGAGGTCGGTCCGGCTGAGGGAGGTGAGGTGAGGTGAGGTCGGTCGGTCTGGGTGAGGGGGGTGAGGTCGGTCGGTCTGGGTGAGGGGGGTGAGGTCGGTCGGTCTGGGTGAGGGGGGTGAGGTCGGTCGGTCTGGGTGAGGGGGGTGAGGTCGGTCGGTCTGGGTGAGGGGGGTGAGGTGAGGTCGGTCGGTCTGGGTGAGGGGGGTGGGGTGAGGTCGGTCGGTCTGGCTGAGGGGGGTGAGGTGAGGTCGGTCGGTCCGGGTGAGGGAGGTGAGGTGAGGTCGGTCGGTCCGGGTGAGGGAGGTGAGGTGAGGTCGGTCGGTTCGGGTGAGGGAGGTGAGGTCGGTCGGTCTGGGTGAGGGAGGGGAGGTGAGGTGAGGTCGGTCGGTCCGGGTGAGGGAGGTGAGGTCGGTCGGTCCGGGTGAGGGAGGTGAGGTCGGTCGGTCCGGGTGAGGGAGGTGAGGTCGGTCGGTCCGGGTGAGGGAGGTGAGGTGAGGTCGGTCGGTCCCGGTGAGGGAGGTGAGGTGAGGTGAGGTCGGTCGGTCCGGGTGAGGGAGGTGAGGTGAGGTGAGGTCGGTCGGTCCGGGTGAGGGAGGTGAGGTGAGGTCGGTCGGTCCGGGTGAGGGAGGTGAGGTGAGGTCGGTCGGTCCGGGTGAGGGAGGTGAGGTGAGGTCGGTCGGTCCGGGTGAGGGAGGTGAGGTGAGGTCGGTCGGTCCGGCTGAGGGAGGTGAGGTGAGGTCGGTCGGTCTGGCTGAGGGAGGTGAGGTCGGTCGGTCCGGGTGAGGGAGGTGAGGTGAGGTCGGTCGGTCTGGCTGAGGGAGGTGAGGTGTGGTCGGTTGGTCTGGGTGAGGGAGGTGAGGTGAGGTCGGTCGGTCCGGGTGAGGGAGGTGAGGTGAGGTCGGTCGGTCTGGCTGAGGGAGGTGAGGTCGGTCGGTCAGGGTGAGGGTGGTGAGATGAGGTCGGTCCAGGTGAGGGAGGTGAGATGAGGTCGGTCGGTCTGGCTGAGGGAGGTGAGGTGAGGTCGGTCGGTCGGTCTGGCTGAGGGAGGTGAGGTGAGGTCGGTCGGTCGGTCTGGCTGAGGGAGGTGAGGTGAGGTCGGTCGGTCGGTCTGGCTGAGGGAGGTGAGGTGAGGTCGGTCGGTCGGTGTGGCTGAGGGAGGTGAGGTGAGGTCGGTCGGTCGGTCTGGCTGAGGGAGGTGAGGTGAGGTCGGTCGGTCTGGCTGAGGGAGGTGAGGTGAGGTCGGTCGGTCTGGCTGAGGGAGGTGAGGTGAGTTCGGTCGGTCGGTCTGGCTGAGGGAGGTGAGGTCGGTCGGTCGGTCTGGCTGAGGGAGGTGAGGTGAGGTCGGTCGGTCGGTCTGGCTGAGGGAGGTGAGGTGAGGTCGGTCGGTCGGTGTGGCTGAGGGAGGTGAGGTGAGGTCGGTCGGTGTGGCTGAGGGAGGTGAGGTCGGTCGGTCTGGGTGAGGGAGGTGAGGTCGGTCGGTCTGGGTGAGGGAGATGAGGTGAGGTCGGTCTGGGTGAGGGAGGTGAGGTGAGGTCGGTCTGGGTGACGGAGGTGAGGTGAGGTCGGTCTGGGTGAGGGAGGTGAGGTGAGGTCGGTCGGTGTGGCTGAGGGAGGTGAGGTGAGGTCGGTCGGTGTGGCTGAGGGAGGTGAGGTGAGGTCGGTCGGTGTGGCTGAGGGAGGTGAGGTGAGGTCGGTCGGTGTGGCTGAGGGGGGTGAGGTCGGTCGGTCTGGGTGAGTGGGGTGAGGTGAGGTCGGTCTGGGTGAGGGAGGTGAGGTGAGGTCGGTCTGGGTGAGGGAGGTGAGGTGAGGTCGGTCTGGGTGAGGGAGGTGAGGTGAGGTGAGGACGGTCGGTCTGGCTGAGGGAGGTGAGGTGAGGTCGGTCTGGCTGAGGGAGGTGGGGTGAGGTCGGTCGGTCTGGCTGAGGGAGGTGAGGTGAGGTCGGTCGGTCTGGCTGAGGGAGGTGAGGTGAGGTCGGTCGGTCTGGCTGAGGGAGGTGAGGTGAGGTCGGTCGGTCTGGCTGAGGGAGGTGAGGTGAGGTCGGTCGGTCTGGCTGAGGGAGGTGAGGTGAGGTCGGTCGGTCTGGCTGAGGGAGGTGAGGTGAGGTCGGTCGGTCTGGCTGAGGGAGGTGAGGTGAGGTCGGTCGGTCTGGCTGAGGGAGGTGAGGTGAGGTCGGTCGGTCTGGCTGAGGGAGGTGAGGTGAGGTCGGTCGGTCTGGCTGAGGGAGGTGAGGTGAGGTCGGTCGGTCTGGCTGAGGGAGGTGAGGTGAGGTCGGTCGGTCTGGCTGAGGGAGGTGAGGTGAGGTCGGTCGGTCCGGGTGGGAGAGGGAGGTGAGGTCGGTCGGTCTGGGTGAGGGAGGTGAGGTGAGGTCGGTCTGGGTGAGGGAGGTGAGGTGAGGTCGGTCGGTCTGGCTGAGGGAGGTGAGGTGAGGACGGTCGGTCTGGCTGAGGGAGGTGAGGTGAGGTCGGTCGGTCTGGCTGAGGGAGGTGAGGTGAGGTCGGTCGGTCGGTCTGGCTGAGGGAGGTGAGGTGAGGTCGGTCGGTCTGGCTGAGGGAGATGAGGTGAGGTCGGTCGGTCCGGGTGGGAGAGGGAGGTGAGGTCGGTCGGTCTGGGTGAGGGAGGTGAGGTGAGGTCGGTCTGGGTGAGGGAGGTGAGGTGAGGTCGGTCGGTCTGGCTGAGGGAGGTGAGGTGAGGACGGTCGGTCTGGCTGAGGGAGGTGAGGTGAGGTCGGTCGGTCTGGCTGAGGGAGGTGATGTGAGGTGAGGACGGTCGGTCTGGCTGAGGGAGGTGAGGTGAGGTCGGTCTGGCTGAGGGAGGTGAGGTGAGGTCGGTCGGTCCGGGTGAGGGAGGTGAGGTGAGGTCGGTCGGTCCGGGTGAGGGAGGTGAGGTGAGGTCGGTCGGTCCGGGTGAGGGAGGTGAGGTGGGTCGGTCCGGGTGAGGGAGGTGAGGTGAGGTCGGTCGGTCCGGGTGAGGGAGGTGAGGTGAGGTCGGTCGGTCTGGCTGAGGGAGGTGAGGTGAGGTCGGTCGGTCCGGGTGAGGGAGGTGAGGTCGGTCGGTCCGGGTGAGGGAGGTGAGGTGAGGTCGGTCGGTCCGGGTGAGGGAGGTGAGGTGAGGTGAGGTCGGTCGGTCCGGGTGAGGGAGGTGAGGTCGGTCGGTCCGGGTGAGGGAGGTGAGGTCGGTCGGTCCGGGTGAGGGAGGTGAGGTGAGGTGAGGTGAGGTCGGTCGGTCCGGGTGAGGGAGGTGAGGTCGGTCGGTCTGGGTGAGGGAGGTGAGGCGAGGTCGGTTGGTCTGGGTGAGGGAGGTGAGGTCGGTCGGTCCGGGTGAGGGAGGTGAGGTCGGTCGGTCCGGGTGAGGGAGGTGAGGTGAGGTGAGGTCGTTCGGTCCGGGTGAGGGAGGTGAGGTCGGTCGGTCTGGGTGAGGGAGGTGAGGCGAGGTCGGTTGGTCTGGGTGAGGGAGGTGAGGTCGGTCGGTCCGGGTGAGGGAGGTGAGATGACGTCGGTTGGTCTGGGTGAGGGAGGTGAGATCGATCGGTCAGGGTGAGGGGGGTGAGGCGAGGTCGGTCGGTTGGTCTGGGTGAGGGAGGTGAGGTCGGTCGGTCCGGGTGAAGGAGGTGAGATGAGGTCGGTCGGTCTGGGTGAGGGAGGTTAGGTCGGTCGGTCTGGGTGAGGGAGGTGAGGCGAGGTCGGTCGGTCTGGCTGAGGGAGGTGAGGTGAGGTCGGTCGGTCTGGCTGAGGGAGGTGAGGTGAGGTCGGTCGGTCTGGCTGAGGGAGGTGAGGTGAGGTCGGTCGGTCTGGCTGAGGGAGGTGAGGTGAGGTCGGTCGGTCTGGCTGAGGGAGGTGAGGTGAGGTCGGTCGGTCTGGCTGAGGGAGGTGAGGTGAGGTCGGTCGGTCCGGGTGAGAGAGGGAGGTGAGGTCGGTCGGTCTGGGTGAGGGAGGTGAGGTGAGGTCGGTCTGGGTGAGGGAGGTGAGGTGAGGTCGGTCGGTCTGGCTGAGGGAGGTGAGGTGAGGACGGTCGGTCTGGCTGAGGGAGGTGAGGTGAGGTCGGTCGGTCTGGCTGGGTGAGGTGAGGTCGGTCGGTCGGTCTGGCTGAGGGAGGTGAGGTGAGGTCGGTCGGTCTGGCTGAGGGAGATGAGGTGAGGTCGGTCGGTCCGGGTGGGAGAGGGAGGTGAGGTCGGTCGGTCTGGGTGAGGGAGGTGAGGCGAGGTCGGTCGGTCTGGCTGAGGGAGGTGAGGTGAGGTCGGTCGGTCTGGCTGAGGGAGGTGAGGTGAGGTCGGTCGGTCTGGCTGAGGGAGGTGAGGTGAGGTCGGTCGGTCCGGGTGGGAGAGGGAGGTGAGGTCGGTCGGTCTGGGTGAGGGAGGTGAGGCGAGGTCGGTCGGTCTGGCTGAGGGAGGTGAGGCGAGTTCGGCCGGTCTGGGTGAGGTGCGGTCGGTCGGGGTGAGGGAGGCGCGCTCGGTCGGTCGGGGTGAGGGAGGCGCGCTCGGTCGGTCGGGGTGAGGGAGGCGCGCTCGGTCGGTCGGGGTGAGGGAGGCGCGCTCGGTCGGTCGGGGTGAGGGAGGCGCGCTCGGTCGGTCAGGGTGTGGCAAGCGAGGTGAGGTGGGTCGGTCAGGGTGTGGCAAGCGAGGTGAGGTGGGTCGGTCAGGGTGAGGCAAGCGCGGTGAAGTCGGTCGGTCAGGGTGAGGGAGGTGAGGTCGGTCGGTCTGGGTGAGGGAGGTGAAGTGGGCTCGCTCGGTCTGGGTGAGCGAGGTGAGGGGAGGTGGGCTCGGTAGGTCTGGGTGAGGGAGATGGGCTCGGTCGGTCGGGGTGAGGGAGGTGAGGTCGGTCGGGGTGTGGGAGGTGAGGTGAGGTCGGTCGGGGTGTGGGAGGTGAGGTGAGGTCGGTCGGGGTGTGGGAGGTGAGGTGAGGTCGGTCTGGCTGAGGGAGGCGAGGTGAGGTCGGTCGGTCTGGCTGAGGGAGGTGAGGTGAGGTCGGTCGGTCCGGGTGAGGGAGGTGAGGCGAGGTCGGTCGGTACGGGTGAGGGAGGTGAGGCGAGGTCGGTCGGTCCGGGTGAGGGAGGTGAGGTGAGGCGAGGTCGGTCGGTCCGGGTGAGGGAGGTGAGGCGAGGTCGGTCGGTCCGGGTGAGGGAGGTGAGGCGAGGTCGGTCGGTCGGTCCGGGTGAGGGAGGTGAGGCGAGGTCGGTCGGTCTGGGTGAGGGAGGTGAGGCGAGGTCGGTCGGTCTGGGTGAGGGAGGTGAGGCGCGGTCGGTCGGTCTGGGTGAGGCGCGGCCGGTCGGGGTGAGGGAGGCGCGCTCGGCCGGTCGGGGTGAGGGAGGCGCGCTCGGCCGGTCGGGGTGAGGGAGGCGCGCTCGGTCGGTCGGGGTGAGGGAGGCGAGGTGAGGTGGGTCGGTCAGGGTGTGGCAAGTGAGGTGAGGTGGGTCGGTCAGGGTGTGGCAAGTGAGGTGAGGTGGGTCGGTCAGGGTGAGGCAAGTGAGGTGAGGTCGGTCGGTCTGGGTGAGGGAGGTGAAGTGGGCTCGCTCGGTCTGGGTGAGCGAGGTGAGGGGAGGTGGGCTCGGTCGGTCTGGGTGAGGGAGATGGGCTCGGTCGGTCGGGGTGTGGGAGGCGAGGTGAGGTCGGTCGGGGTGTGGGAGGCGAGGTGAGGTCGGTCGGGCTGAGGGAGGCGAGGTGAGGTCGGTCGGGCTGAGGGAGGCGAGGTGAGGTCGGTCGGGCTGAGGGAGGCGAGGTGAGGTCGGTCTGGGTGAGGGAGGCGAGGTGAGGTCGGTCTGGGTGAGGGAGGCGAGGTGAGGTCGGTCTGGGTGAGGGAGGCGAGGTGAGGTCGGTCTGGGTGAGGGAGGCGAGGTGAGGTCGGTCGGGGTGAGGGAGGCGAGGTGAGGTCGGTCGGGGTGAGGGAGGCGAGGTGAGGTCGGTCGGGGTGAGGGAGGCGAGGTGAGGTCGGTCGGGGTGATGGAGGCGAGGTGAGGTCGGTCGGGGTGAGGGAGGTGAGGGAGGAGAGGTCGGTCGGCGTGAGGGAGGAGGGCTCGGTCGGTCGGCGTGAGGGAGGTGAGGGACGCGAGGTCGGTCAGGGTGAGGGAGGCGAGGTCGGTCGGGGCGACAGTCAGGGTGAGTGTGGGACAAAGCAGAACATTGAATGCCAAAAATGTAGGCTGTGAAATATTAATTAATTGGTCTTAGTTGAAATATTGTGTACAGTTTGGTAAATCATAATTTAGCTGAGTTGTCAAAGAAATGGAGGGGGTACTAGGATAGGTTTGAGGATGAACGGCTTGAGTGGAGAAGTTGTTTTCTTTCTCAGCTTTTTTAAAAAATAGTCACATTTAAAGGTAACGGCTTTGATAGGACGACTAGGGAAAAACTGTACCCAAGGTGAATGGGTCGGTAATCGGAGCACAGATTTAAAATAAGATTAAACGTTACATCTCTATTATTTGGAGATTTGTTTCTAATCTTCATTTCCTTTTAAATAATTTTTCCCTCTTGTCACTGCTTTGTCGATAAGTGAAAATAATTCATCTTGATTGATTTTAACATTTTAAAGACTCATAGTTCATGTATTCTTTTCTTGACTGCATTGGAAAGAAAGTTCTAATATTTTTGGAGAAGTACAATCTCACTTCTAGTTATATCTGTGAACTTGCACAATATGTAGATGTCAGTGTGTGTGAAAATAATGAGCATTTTATTTTAAGAGGATTGCGATCTGGAATGATGGAAACTGATTTCGTAGCAACTATCAAAGGACAATTGAACATTTTCTTGAAGAGTTCTAGTTTTTTGGTTTAAAGGGAGCTAGCAAAGGCATAGCGCCAAATAGCCTTTGTATGATTCTTCAGATGCAGAACTTTCTGCCCTCTGGTCCCAAAAAGTCTGAGAGTTTGTAAATTGTAGAGCATCCTACTTCAGATGCACTGTCACAGTACAGAAGAAAACTATTTCATCTTCCATCTGAGAGTGGGTGTTCCTTCCACACGAGCCAAATCCAGTTGCTGCATCTAGTAATTTTGTCTAGTTAATACTGCTTTTTTGAAGCAACCCTTTAATTCTGTTATAAGATGAAGGTATGGGATCTATTTCAAAATCAGTTCAGAGCAGAAATTGAAATTTCTAATCACCCACTACCTGGAAATTTTTTTCTAGCCTTTTCCTTTTTTGAACTTTATTTTAACATCATCTCACTGCTTTGTAGATGAGTGAAAACTTACTTTGATCTTAACTCCTAAATCTTTTAAGACTCTTAGTTGATGCCTTGTCTTTTCCTTGACTCTATTGAAAAGTTCTAATATGTTTGGAGAAGAGCAATCTCATACCTAAGCAGTATCTGTGCACTTGCACAATATGTGCATTCCTTTCTAAGGATGTGTGAAATTGTAAGCAATATTCCAACTATGTGTTTTAATGTGTGGAATCGTGGGAGGTGGTTATTGCTGACAAGGTCAATATTTGTTATCTCTCCCTAGTGCCCTTGATAAAACCAAGAAGAAAGTATTTTAGATGCTGAAAATCTGAAGTTATAAACAGGAAATACTGAAAAACGCAGCATGTTTGGCAGCATTCAATATATGTAGAGAGAGAAATATCAACGAGATTGAGACAGAAGAGTTGAAGGTTGTGGTGAGCTGCCTTGAATTGCTGCAATCTGTGTGGTTGAGGAGCTTCTGCAATGCTGTTAATAAGTTCCAAATTTTGCATGAACTAAGCATAACTTATTTGTTTTGTTTTCTTTCTCTAGCTATATTTTAAAGGATTCTGTTTAACCTCTGACATGAAACTATACTTCCAGTTTTGATTTCTGTGCACGCCAGTTTGTTCTCCAGTCTTATCAAATGAGGCGTATGTACATTTCTAAGTTCAAAATGTATCATTCCCTTTTCTCAGCAATAGCCCACAATTCCTATCTTTCTATCCTGCTTGCCAGTTTGTGCTCTGAATCATTTTTCTTCATTCATTTTGGGCGACACGGTGGCACAGTGGTTAGCACTGCTGCCTTGCAGCGCCAAGAGACCCGGGTTCAATTCCCTCCTCAGGCGACTCTATGTGTGGACTTGCACATTCTCCCTGTGTCTGTGTGGGTTTCCTCCGGGTGCTCCAGTTAGGTGAATTGGCCATGCTAAATTGCCTGTAGTGTTAGGTGAAGGGGTAAAGCGAGGAGAATGGGTTTGGGTGGGTTATGCTTCGGCGGGTCGGTGCAGACTTGTTGGGCTGAAGGGCCTGTTTCCACACTAAGTAATCTAATCTAAACTCCATCTGTCTCTCCTCAGCCCTCCTTTTGTGAACCCTTCCAGCTCAACACTTAGGTTTGTCAGCAGACTTCAATTTTGCATCCCCAGTTCTTAAGATTTGAGTTTTTCTTGTCATATGTACTGCGGTACAGTGAAAAGTTTTGTCTTGCGTGCTTTACTGGCAGGCCACACGATACAAGTGCATCAGGGTAACAAGAGTGCAGGATACAATTTACAGCTGCTGAGAAGGTGGAGAGAGATCAGTATTAACATTAAAGAGGCCCATTCATAAGTCTGATAACAGCAGGGAACAAGCTGTTCTTGAATCTGTTCGTACGTGTATACAAACCTTTATATCTTCTGCCTGAAAAGAGGCTGAAAGAGTGTATAACTGGATTGGGCGGGGTCTTTGATTATGTTGGTTGCTATCCTGAGGCAGCATGAAGTATACATGAAATCAGTAGATGGTTTGTGTAATGGACTGGGATGTATTCACAATTCTCCGTAGTTTCTTTTGGCCTTGGGAAGAATAGTTGCTATATCACGCTGTAATGCATCCAGATATGCCTTCAATGGTACATTTGTAAAGATTTGAGTAGCTTCCTGAGGAAGTAGAGGCATTGCTGTGCTTTCTTGACTGTAGTGTTGACGTGGGTGAACCGAGACAGATTGTTGATGGTCATCGCACCCAGAAGCTTGATGCTCTCGACCATCTCTACCATAGAGTAGCCCATGTTTGCATCAATCAGTCACTGGCTGTTGGAAGGCTACAGCACAACCCTATCAATGTTTTTGCAATGTTCTATTCTTGAGCTCTACCCATATAGCTTTGCTGAATGAGCCCTCCAAGGACTCTTCCCTCAGTGCAACTGGTATTCTCCCTTGCCAGCACTGCAACTGCTCCAACCTCTTTTATATCCCACTCAATCTCGCCTGAAACATCCATGTCTTGGAAGCTTAAGCTGCCAGTCTTGTCCCTCTCTCAACCCAGTCTCTATATTAGCTACACCACCATAGTTACATGTATTAATCCAGACTCTAGGTTCATCTGTGTTATCTGTCATACTCTTCAATTTAAAATAAGTATACCTTTACCTGCTAGTTCTGCTGTGTTCAGTAACCTCTCCCTGTCTGTTCTTCATCTTAGTCTCTGACTTCTCTTCAGTCCTCTTAATTTCTGACCTCCTGTTCTGCCATTCTCGTTTAAACCTCACTGAATGGCACTAGAAATCCTCCCTGCCAGGATATTGGTACCCTTCCAGTTTAGATTCAACCTGTCTTTCTTTGCAGGTCCCATTTGCCCTCACAGACCACCCAATGATCTGCATAACTGAAACCTTCATTCCCACACAAGTTCTTTAGCAACAGATTTAACTGGACTATCTTATTCCTAACCTCACTGACATATGGCACAGGAAGTAATCCTGAGATTACAACCCTAGAATGGGCTCATCCTTAATTTGTTTGTTTTTCTGGTTTGCAAATAGCTGTATTTTATATTTAGCTTAAATTACCACTTTGTCTTAAACATTGTAGTTCTCGTGTACATTTTAGTTTTTGGCTTTTAGTTTGCATCCTAATTTTTATGAATTTGTCTATTTAACCTCTTTAAACCATTTATACCTCACTAATATAGACTTACTTGCTTTTCCTTTCCATCTATTTAGTGTATTCTGTCTTCCGTGCTATCATTCCAATCAACCACCCACCCAGCACCAATCATTTCAATCTCATTCACAGATTTGAAATTGGTTTCAACACACTGTATTTGTGCAGATTATTCTGACCCAGGAATCTGTTGTTTTCCTTTCATCCTGACACCTTTAGCAGCATGTTGGTTAATGTTACTATGTGGACAGCATTGTGACCTCTACCAATGTCATCTGCTGCATCTGTAGCATCTTGTGTGGCCTCCTCTACATCGGAGAGACAAGTTGCCTTCTTGCAGATCGTTTCAGAGAACATCTCTGGGACACCTGCACCCACCAATCTCACCGCCCCGTGGTTAAACACTTCAACTTCCCCTCCCGCTCTGTTAAGGATATGCAGGTCCTGGGCCGCCTCCACCACCAAACCGTTACCACCCGGCCCTGGAGGCAGAACTCCTCATATTCTGCCTTGGGGCCCTCCAACCACATGGGATAAATGTGGATTTCAACAGCTTCCTCATTTCCCCTTCCCCCACATTATCCCAGAGCCAAGCCTCCAACTCTGCACCGCCCTCCTGACCTGTCCATCACTCCCCCCTCTGACCTATCACCTTCTCCCTCACTTTCATCCACCTAATTGCTTTCTCAGCTAACTTCTGCCCCAACCCCACGCCCGCCCATTTACCTCAGCCCCGACCCAAAGCCTAATTTCTGATGAAGGGCTTATGCCCAAAACATTGATTCTCCTGTTTCTTGGATGCTGCTTGACCTGCTGTGCTTTTCCAGCGCCACACTCTCAACTCATGCCACTGATAATGACTCCCTTTTAAATGAAGTGGGGTATAAATTCATCTTGGGTGGAAGATGAGATAAACAACAGTGAATCAAGTTTTGCACTGAGAGAGATGAAAATTGGGCTGCTGATTTGCAATCGGCTGCAACTTAAGGTTAATTTATATCCCAAGTGTCAATAAAAGGCTATTAACTTAGTGGATTTGGACATGAAATATGTTTAATTGTTGATGAGTTACTTTTAAACATTATTATAGGATGAAATCATGTTACAGGTTACAAAGTTTTTCTCTCAGCTTGGCTTTCATAATGTATATCTGACATCAATTTTTGTAATAGGCCAACAATTGAAAATATATCTTTTGACAAACTCACTTAGTTTTCATTAGTTATAACTTGTCCCTTGGGTGAGAAATTAAAATTCATTTTGGCCAAACTTGTTGAAAGAGCTTGTAATGCACACCAAGAATTATGTTATGACCTACTGTTATAAGTATTCTTCTCTAGGAGTGTAAAGGATAAGAATATTGGGGTTAAGTTATGCCTGTACCAACTCTGGAAACTCTTTAAATTGCCAACGCTGAGAGAAACATGCCAGTCAGTTAGAATAAGTGAATTTTCATCTTAACAGAAGGATACAGGAGGTGGAAGATGAGCCTGCTTGTGAAGAAACAAGGGTGATTTTTAAGTTATGAGTGAATAGGAGATTTTTGAGGCTAATAGTACAAGCTGGATTTCAATCAGGACAAACTTGAGTGGAACAGATTTTAGAGCCATCCCATAGCCACGTCCGTGACTTGTTCGGGTTGATCTTTATATAGAAAGATAGGAATGGTTGATTAAAATTTAAAAACAAACTTTTATATTCTATGGATGCATCACATGAAGAAGTGACTGGTCAGGATTCTGCTGGTAGTGGGTTCTGACACTTTGTATGGGATTTTGAACAGACCTTTTCTTTGGAACTTGAGATGATTGAAAATCAAAATGGTGAGCAAATTCAAAATTCTATCGGCAATCCAAGATATGTGTGGGCTGAGCAAGCAAAGATGGCCTGGATCTTAACTGCTGTAATTGCGGTGACCGCCAAGTGATGAGACCTCAACATGTGGGGAATGCACCTTTGCTTGATCCTGAAAATTGTGGTGCATCTGAATGAGTTTTGAGGCAGCCCATATTACTGACCTGCTGTAAGCTGAAGCAGGGTTTGAGGTGGGCAGGTGTGCCTTATTAGAAACCAGCTAAAAGTAGAAAAGTTAAAAATCATTAAAACCTGTTTTTGAATTGAGAATAAACTTGTGGGGTAGGTCTGCCTTTGGCTTGTGACATTAGAGGAGGAATGTCTTTTTTCAGGATTGAGCCATGCTACAAGTAAATTCATACTGAAGTCAATAAAGAAAGTAGGCTCATAGTTTTAAATGCCTTCTGCACCTTAGCTAATGCAACTGACTGCATAATCCCCCTCATTCTGTCTCGTGAACTAGATGGGTTGAAGAACCCTTTGCACTGTCTGAACCTGAAAGTGTAAGTTAGAATATTTAATTTAATATCAAACCATGTGTAGCAAGTGAATCAGAGGAAAGAAAGATTGTTTTTCATCGCTTCCTCAAACCTATGTCTTTTTATTTTAAAAGGCATCTGCAGTAATCACGAGGCAAGTGCCTCCATCATCAGAGATTGTTTGGCAGTGATCAAGAACATAAGAAATGGGAGCTATAACCCCTTCGTCATTCAGTGAGATCATGACTAACCTGATCTTGACCTAAAACCTTTTCCTGCTTGTTCCCATGATTTCAGAAATCCCTTAATTCAAGAACTTGTCTATCTCTGATTTGGAAATATTTAGTGATATTGTTTCCACTGTCTCGGGGGTAGAGAATTCTAGAGATTTACACCACTCCGACTGAATTCTGTTTGTCTGTCTTAAACAGTTAAAACCTTATCCTAAGGCTCTATTCTCCAATTCTAGATTTCCTTATGAGGAGAAACATTAGATGAGTGCCTATTAAAGAAACATTCTCTCATTATCCACCCTTAAGAATCAGCATTTTAATAAGTTCATTTTTCATTCTTCTAAACTTCAATGAATGAGCCCAACCAGCCTGAATTGAACTGCTCCAAATGCAACTGTGTTCCTCCTTAAATAAGATCAAAACCCTATGCAGTGAAATAGGTATGATCTCATCAATGCTCTTTATTTATGTCCCATTTGCTTTGTAATTAAAACCAGCATTCTACTTAATTTCCTCGGCTGCTGTTTAACCTACACACTACTCTTTAGTGTTTCACATTACAACGACATCGAAATTCCACCGCACAGCAACTTTTTGTTATCTCTCCATTTAAATAATCTACTTTCTGTCAAAGTGGGCATCCTGATGTTTTCTAATATTATACTTCATCTGCCACATATTTTGAACTTGCCCAGCCTTATCTGCATTCATTGGCAGACTTTGTCCTCCCAACAGGTTTCCCCACATAATTTGGATTTGTTAGCAAATCTGGCTGCAATACACTTGGTCCCTGTATCCAAGTTTAAGATTGTAGACTCTTTTCCTGTTAGTCCCTTTCCCAACTTCTTTTCACCAGGTGGTCTCTTCCCTCTCACCATCAACCTACTCGCTCATCAATTCCTCTTCTGAAACATCCCTATCCTCTCCAACTCATTCGTTTAGCAGCTCCATCCACCCTCCTCCAACCACTGTGCCCCAATTTGCTCTCAATCAGCAGTCTCTCTCCTTTGCCCTCAGTTTGGATTAGTAGCCAGTGCCTATTAAAGTAACTGTCCCTATCCCCAAGTATGGAACCTGTTAAAACAGGCTCTCCTGAGTTCTTGTTTAAATTCTTTTTTGCTTCCTTTATGCTCAAGGGATTTGTTTGATTTCAGTTTCCTAAAGCTTACATATTTTTCATTTTCTTTTTGACTAAACTTTCAATATCTCGTTGTCATCCAAGGTTCGTGAATCTTGCTATCCTTTTTTCCTTACTGGAACATGCTGGTCCTGAACTCTGCTCAACTGGCCTTTCTTTCCTTTTAAAAAAAACTCCCATGTGTCAGATGTGGATTTACCCTCAAACAGCTGTCTTAAATCTAATTTCTCCTTTTCCTGTCTAATACTATTGTTATTGTTAGCTTTCCCCCAGTTTATTAATTTTACCCCAGGACCAGTCTTATCCTTATCCATCACTGTTTTGAAACTTGTGGAAGTATAATCACAGTTCCAAAAATGCTTCCCCACTTGAAATTTTAATCACCTGGTGAGGCTAATTCCCCAAAGTAAGGTCAAGTACAGCCCCTTCCCTAGTTGGACTATTTACATATTACTTCATGAAATCCTCCTGGATGCCCTTAATTTTTACCTCATCTAAGCCTCTAGCTCTCAGGGAATCCCAATCAATATTGGGGAAGTTAAAATCACATGATGACAACCTGTTGTTTCTACATCTTTTCATGATCTGCTTACATAACTATTCCTCTATCTCACGCTGGTTATTGGGTGGACTATAATGTAACCCACATAATGATTGCATCTTTATTATTCCCAAATTCTAACCATATGGCCTCCCTGGGTGATCCCTCCAAGATCTCCTTTCTTTGTGCAGTTTAGACATTCTTTCAGACACACTTTTAATTAGTAACATAATTCTTCCACATTATCTTGCTCATAAGCTTGTCTTTGGAGTACTTGAAGTGTCTGCAGTGATGTGTTCTTGATCTCTGGAGGCAAGGCCTATTGAAGGGCTTTTGCAAATAGATCAAGGTATGCATTCAATCATGGTGGCTATCCATACGTTACTTGCTGAATGGACTCTGCAAGAATAAAGTATATTCTTCAGACAGTCGAGGCCACTCTAAGAATAAAACCTGAGCAGTTTGGTAAAAGGTTGAATACTAAGCCTGACTTTAACTGAACTTGGATATGTTTCTTAGGCTTTCAGACAACACTGTGATGATTAGGTGAAAGTGCTGAGTAGATAAGTTGTCAAAGTTCTTACAGTCAAGTTGAGATGTCATTGCAGATAACAACAGGCTATTTAGAAGAACAAGCATTTAATTGTGAACGTTATTATTCTGGACACTGTAGGGATACAGAATTTGTATAACGTAGCTGAGTACAAAGTTTTTCATAATGTCGATAAAATTATTTTAAAATATGTGGCAATGAATATGCACTACCATGTAATTTCACAGCAATGTTAAGCTGTTTGCATTGTAATATACCTAATATGCTTTTGTGGTTTTAAATCAGAGTCCTTGATACTGGATGTGTTGGGTAGTTTTTATGATCTGGGTTAGAAATAGCCAGAATATATATTTTATAGTAAGCCATTTTGCTGTCTTTTGTGTTCAAACCTTCATTAACAAAGAGCGGTTTCTATCATGGAAGGATAAAATTCTGCCTATTGCGTCACGCGAGTGAGGGATACCACAGCTAAAGATTACTGTCTCAGTCTTGGTTGGTCTACTTGGCCCTCCCCTCCTGGAAATCTCGAGATACACCACACCTTCTCAACCTTATGAAAGCAGCACTGTTGAAACCTGGAGCTCCAAAGCTTGTAGTTTGACCTCGTCCAACACATCAGAAGTGTCTTTGAGTTCTTCTGTGAAGTAGGGTGTGCTTACGATTGAGATTCTTGCCATGCCTCTGTTTATTATACAAAATAACTTTACCAGCAATTAGCAACTTATTAAAAAGAAGCTTGCCGGCTTCCACGCCTTGTGCTAGCTCTGGTTCAGATTTGTTACCCGTTGACTGTTTGCTCGCTCTCTTGCCGAGGGTTTATTTTTAAAGTATTAACATCATACTTTTTCAACTGGAAAGCTACATTCCAGCTACTTTTATTGCTTACAAATTCTGCTGTAAATCTTTTGTATTTTTAAAATTAGTGTTGCACAGCACATGCTTTCTATGTGTTTAACCAAAGAGTGAAACTTGTTCTGTTCATGAGATTATAATAGAGTCCTGTTTTAACACATGGTTCAAATGATGGCCCTTATGGCAGTGTTACATTTCCTTTGTATTGCACTGCAATATTGGTCTAAGTTATATCGGAGGTGTGAGTTGGATCTATAATCCTGTGTCTGAGGCAATTGTGCTCCCACAGCATGAAAATTTGTAGTTGAAATGTACTTGACACATTTTACCAGTCCTTAGGCTTCTGTTGATATGGTCCTCCATATTATGACAGAAGAATTCTTGGTTTTCACACTTTCTCAGAGTTTGTTCCTTCTGAATATTTAAATGTTTTAGAATATAGATGTAAAGTTATACTGTAAAAGAAGAAGTGGAAGGCAAGATCCCATTTAGCTAATGATTTTTTTTAAAGATAGCAGCTCCAGTTTAGTGTATAAAGTGAATCTTCACTCATGGAAGCATTGGATGACGTTCTTGGAGGATCTGGGCTGAAACATTGAAATTTCCAGCATTAAAATCCAGACATTCATGTAAAGAGCTCATAGGTATGGAATGCATGTTTGGAAGGAGATGAATATGAAATGGGATTGGAGTATGTTGATTCAGTGTTTGGAGCAGTGGCACATGCCATTGATATTTCTATACTGAAAATTTTGGATTGTGCAGATTACCTCTGTTTACTGATCCACATTTGGCGATCAGTAACCAGTTAAAACTTTGGGTGTTAATATTGATTTCTTTTGCTAAATGCCTTTCTCAAAGTGAGTGTTAATGTTTGTTTGGAAGGAGCCACTTTTCCTAAGCTTGGTGTCCTGTGTTTGGGTTGACCAAGCACAGTATAGTTGGCTGCAGAGAAAGTCTCACATACCCTGTTCCAGGGAATGCATTTATCTCACCCCTGGAGTATCCAGATTTGTTGAGTTTTCTAGTTTGAGCTTGTGCCCCCAAGAACTGGGTGACTGTTGAAAGAGATTTTTAATGTAGAGAGTAGAACTTTTATCCATGTTCTAGACTGGCATTTAATTATGGTTCCCTGATGTGTAAATACAGTGTGCTTATCCTTTTGGTGATTACTTATGCACATGTTTTCACTGCATTATTCTCAGAATTGTTTAAGTTGGTAGTTTAAATCTTGTGTTTAGAATGTACACTCATGGAGATATAGTTGGGAATATGTTAATGTGTACTATGGTTTTGAAGAAAAATCTTGCTCATCATGCAACTCCTCTCCTACTTAACAACCCAGGATTGTGCAGCTAAATTCTGGAATGAAACAGCAATGTATTGAAGGTCAAGGATGTACTCCAGGGATAGTTGTATGCAAACTCGAACCAAAATGCATGTAGATGTCTTTGGCATCTCCCTCATACAAATTTAAAGAATGTTCTTTAAGTATTTTTCAAACAATTAGTAAGTTATAAGATCTTTTTCAAACAGTGTGTTGAATGTGTACAGTTTATTTTAGAAATTTAGATTTTAAAATGAATACTCATTTGACTTTCTTTAGCATTTTCAGGTGGGTCACTTAACAGGGTCTTGTCCAAAGATCTGCAGTGTCTCATTGTGTCTACGCTTAAAATTATTGCAAAATTTCAAATAGGTTGCAATTTGTTTAGCTAGAATTTACACTAGGGGGCGATAGGTTATAGAAAAAAAAAACCAATGTCTATACTTTGTGCATTTTTGTAGTGCAAGGTGTCCATTTTTTAATAAACTCAGCATTTTTCCTATAAAAACCCATGAGCCTTGTCATGGGCTAAGCCAAATCACTCAACATTCTTAAGCAAGCAACCCAGACCATAACTTTGAACGTGTTTTGGTAAGTGTGCAGTGTAAGTTACCCAGAGTAAGTAAGTTAGGTTGATCACCAGGTTTTAAATGCAGACAAAAGTTTATTGTCAATTACAGAATGAAGCACAAAGAACAGAATAAAGATCCCCTACAGATCTCAGTCTATCCAAACTATACTTAATTATGCTGTTCTGAACATAAACAACAGTTCAAATAAGCAAACCCCCTTTAAAAACAGCAAAAATGGAACAAATGCTTATGGGTTGAAGTTAGAAGGGCAGAAGGAGAGAGCATGTTTTCACACAGCTGAGCTCCTAACCAGTTCTGGACTGACACTCTCACATAGAGAGCTGACCATTTCCCTTTCATTATATAGATCACTTCGACAACATGACCACTTTGGTCTGATGTCTCACCTGTTTACATATAAACTAAAAGGCCCCTCAATACCTTTTAATCTCTGTACCTAATCAGTCTAATTGCAACTGGGAGCTGTTTACGACCCCTCTTAAAAGCACCAAGGACCCAGTATCCTTGAGAAAAGGAACAGCTTTTAGAAAAAAGGGTCCAGCTTTGTGACACCCTAAACTTCAAAATATAACTGGCTTTTAATAGTTTTATTGTTCCCCATAATCTGAGCAGTTCTAAACTAGAAATGTTACATTGATTTGGCTTATAGGAAATCAGTCTTTGGAAAGCATAACTACAGCAATGTTCTGAGAAAGGCTTGCCCTGTTAATGTTTTATAGTGCTGATTGTTGGGAATGGTTGACAGAATATAGGGCTACAATGATAGTCTCCTGCTGTATGTTTATAGAGTGCCTCTAATTAGATTAGATTACTTACAGTGTGGAAACAGGCCCTTCGGCCCAACAAGTCCGCACCGCCCCGCCGAAGCGTAACCCACCCATACCCCTACATCTACATTTACCCCTTACCTAACACTATGGGCAATTTAGCATGGCCAATTCACCTGGCCTGCACATCTTTGGACTGTGGGAGGAAACCGGAGCACCCGGAGGAAACCCACGCAGACACGGGGAGAACGTGCAAACTCCACACAGTCAGTCGCCTGAGGCATAGTGTCATAGTGTCTAGCCAACATAAAGTGATGTTAGGGCAAATGGTCAAAAGCTTAGTTTGACATTCCTCAAAATCTGCATCTTTAAGTAGGTGAGAGAATTACAGAAGATTATGGAGGGAATGCCGGAGCTATGGTTGTTGACAGCTAAAGGCTGGCAATGGCAGAGCAAGTAAAGTTCAGTGTGCTAAAGATGCCAATGTTGAATGAGCCTAAATATTTCTGAAGTTTGTACTTCTGGAGATGATTAGGGGAAGAAGAGGAAGGGGCATGGCCGGGGAAGAATTTGAAAACAAGGATGGAAGTTTTAATTTTGCTTGTAGGGCATGGGTGGTGTAAAGTGCTGTGGGAGCTAGTTGGAAGAGGGTCTGAGTTTTCAAAGTGTTTACTAAAACGTCCATTTTCTCACCATCTGGCAATAGTACTTCTGTAGAACTAGTCACCCCAATCAAGCTGTTTCCATACAGCCACAATATGGCATTTGCCCAACAATGTGGAAAATTGCCCAGGGGTCTGTCTTGTCCACAAGAAGCTGGACAAATCCAACCCAACCAATTAGAGCTGTATTAGTCTATTCTTTGTCATCAGTGGCATTTGATCAGCTAGAGCCTCGCTGACACTTGGTTTTGATTCTGCCAACTAGACTCTTGTGTGTTGGTAGTGTCCTTCATTCTAGATCAGGAGACCTAGGTTCAAGTACTGCCTACTCCAAAGATCTGTCGTAACATCTCTGAACAGGTTGATTATGTAACTGGATATTGCCAGGGGCTCTGAACTCCTTTTTGTTTTTAATTCATTCAGTCATGGAATGTGATAC
Organism: Chiloscyllium punctatum; assembly: GCF_047496795.1. Taxonomy (NCBI): domain Eukaryota; kingdom Metazoa; phylum Chordata; class Chondrichthyes; order Orectolobiformes; family Hemiscylliidae; genus Chiloscyllium; species Chiloscyllium punctatum. Next base: position 77,598,348 of record NC_092760.1, read on the forward strand.
CCACATCACTTATTTCCCAGAGGGCCATAAAAGAGTCAATCATATTGCTGTCAGTCTGCAGCACACGTAAGCCAAACTAGGTAAGGACAGCAGACTTCATTTCTCTGATGGACATTAGTGAACCAGCCATTAACATGAGACTCTTAGTTCTGGATTTCTCATTGAATTCAAATTCCACCTGTGTCTCTAGATTAATGATCAAGCAATAATGCCACTAGGCTATCACCTCTCCTCCACCATCTGACCTAAGTGTAGTTTTGGCCAAAAGAGCTGAATTGTACAGGTAAGGTGAGAGTGATTGCCTTGTTATCCAGGCCACATTTGTCTGGGGCTCTAGAGCACTAGAGGCAATGGAAATTGGAAGGAAGGGTGTTTGCTGGTTGGGTTTGTACCTACTACAAAGATGGTTTTGCTTGTTGAAGGGCAATCTCCTCCGTCCCCTGGCATCACTGCAGGAGTTCCTCAGGGTAGTCAGCAAGGGCTGTCTTCAGTTGCTTCATCAATTGCCTTCCCCTTTTCTGACCTTATTCTGGAGGGATGTTTAATTGCAAGATGTTAACCATTCATGACTGCCAATATTGAAGCAGTCCATGTCTTCATGCAGCAATACCTGGCTTGGATTGCTTAATGGCAAGTAAAATTTACATTGCCTGGCATTTGTGTAATGACCATCTCCCTCAGTGCCATTACCATTGCTCAATTCTCCTATCTTCTTTGTCCTAAGAGGTTACTATCAACTAGCAACTGAACTAGATTGGTCATATAAATACTAGAACTGGTCAGGAATCAGGTGTTCTGCAGCAAGTAGGCACAAATCAGGTGTAAGGTAGACTCCTGTCTGGTTAGGTTAGCAGCACTTTAAGAAGTTCAACACCAGCTTGGACAAAGTAGCTTGCCTGATTGGCACCCCATCCTCTACCTAAATAAAAACCCCAGCTTTTAGAGCGCTGTCCCTTCATCAAGTGAAGAACTGGTGCGCAGGTGCAAGACAAGTTAGGTGGCAGGTCAGAGGAGCAAGAAAATTGACGTTTCAGGCATAAGTCCTTCATCAGGAATGAGGCTTGTGCGCTTGGAGGGCTGAGAGATAAATGGGTGGGGCTGGGGGGAAGGCAGCTGAGAGTGGAATAGGTAGATGAAGATGGGGGAGAAGGTGATAGCTAGGAGAAGACGGCCAAGAATGGTAATAACGAGAAGAGAATGAAACTAGGCAAATGTGGTCTCACTTAGCTGACCTTCTGTTGAGAAGTGTGAGTTATTGGCCATGTCAAAGATTGCTGACTGGATGAGTGGGGTAGTTTACACATGAATATACAAAGTGGAAGTTGGTCTTTTAACCCCCTTGAGCCTGATTTGCCACTTAATATGATCCTGGCGATGGATATGACGTGACAAAAACATATTCATGTCAGTCCCTGATAAACATTTACCTCCTTGCTTAAGAATCTACCTATCTCTTCATTTTAAAAATATCCAAGGACTCTGCTTTGGCCCTCTTTTTCTGGAACCTGCATAGAAAACAATTTTGTCTGAACTCTGTTTTCAATGGATGACATCTTATTTTTAATACGTGGCCCTTAGTTTTTGTCCCGTCTACAAGGAGAAACATCCTGTACATATCCAACTTGTGAAGATCCCTCAGGATCTAGCTGTTCGATCGAGGTGCCTCTACTCTTCTAAACTACAGCAGACATCACCAAGCTTGTCCACCCTTTCCTCATGAGACAGCCTACTCATTCCATATACTGATCTCTAAACTGCTTCCAAGGCACGCACTTCCTTTCTTAAATAAGGTGACCAATATTATATGCAGTGCTCCAGATGTGACCTCTCAAGTGCCCTGTGTAACTGATGCATAGCTTCCTATTTTGTATTCCGTTGCCCTTGCAATTAATAAAATTCAGTTTACCTAGTTACTGTGCTTGCATGCAACCTTTATTGGTGTCACTATCTCACACACCCTTTATCTGGTGTTGTGGCTAGGGTGAAACCAAACTCAAGGTATTGCCCATTGATTGCGGAAATGGTTCCATGGGATTATAGTGAGTCTTGTATGTAACTTCTATTGAATAGGTTCCTGGAGATTTGACCTTGAACATTCTGCATTCAAATTTTATTTAATTTAGAATCAGAGTTTTATAGCATCAAAAAGGCCCTTGAATCCATCATGTCTGCATTAGCCATTAAGCACCATTTTCCCGCCCTTGACCTATAGCCTAGTATACTACAGTGTTTGAAATACTACATAAATGTTGTGATGGTTCCTGCCTCTAGCTACTTTCAGGCAGTGTTCCAGATACCCACTACCCTTTGCGTGGGAAAAAAAGCAGCCATGTGCCATGAATCACTTGAGAGTTTTTCCCCTCTCTTTCCCCTTGATTTTATCAAATGCTTGTTAGGCCTCAAAATTAGGATGGCATTCAACTGTGGACACCTGACTCCAGGATGTATGAGGTAAAAACAATGACTGCAGATGCTGAAAATCAAATACTGGATTAGTGGTGCTGTAAGAGCACAGCAGTTCAGGCAGCATCCAACGAGCAGCGAAATCAACGTTTCGGGCAAAAGCCCTTCATCCTGAAGGGCTTTTGCCCGAAACGTTGATTTCGCTGCTCGTTGGATGCTGCCTGAACTGCTGTGCTCTTACAGCACCACTAATCCAGGATGTATGAGCCATGCCAATATCTTGGAGAAAGTACAGCAGAGATTTAGTGGTGTATTACCAGGATTGAGGAATTTTATTTACCCGAAGAAGTCTTTCTGGATTTTGTTCTCATAACCCTCTCTGTCCTAAAGATCTTGGAGATTGAGTTATTCAAGACCAGTTTTGACCGAGTACGTGAGAATAAAATTTCCAGTGACAGAAATTGGACACAAATTTAGGATGTTTGGCAAAAGAACCTGAAATGACTTGAGAACATTTTTTTAATCCTACAGTGACTTGTTGCGATCTGCTGAAAGGATTTATGGAGCCAGGTTCAATACTCATTTTCAAAAAGGAATAAAATAAATACTTGGAGTAAAATTGCATGCGAGAAAGCAGAACAGTTTGGAAAACTGACCAAAAAGCTGGCCTAGGTGTCATGGGATGAGTGACTGTCTCATTATTCTGAGATAAAGGGTAAAGAATAAATTGTGAATTGCCCATAAGTGTTTACACATTTGTAAAACATGCGTAATGCAGTTTAAAAAAAATTAGTGAGTCGAGTCATACAGTTGTATAGCATAGAAACAGACCCAACCACATTCTAAATTAATCTATTCCCACTTGCTAGCATTTGGTCCATATCCCTTCCTATTCATTTACCCGTCCAAATGTCTTTCAAATGTTTTTATTATACCAGCCTCCATCACTTCCTCTGGCAGCTCATTCCATACGTGCACTACCCTCTGTGAAAAGAATTTCCCAGGTTAAGTTTGTTCACTGAGATGGAAGGTTTGTTTTAGTTACCATGCTACGTAACTTCATCAGTGAGCCTCTGGTAAAACACTGTGTTATGTCCCGCTTTCTATTTGTGTCTTGGTCTCTTAAGGTGGTTGATATCCTTTCCGGTTCTTTTTCTCAGAGATTGGTAAATGGTTAATGGTCGGTCTGAGCAGTTTTTAATCCAAGCCTCTGAGTTGTCTGTATTCTTTTGTGTGAGCTTGTCTAGTTTTTCTTGTAGGGGTTGGTTTTTTTTTGTTTTCTTTGTTTGCTGTTGGTTGATGCTGATTGCTCGTTCTAGTGTCTCTGTCCATTCATGGTCTGTAATGTTGGTGTATAAAGTTTTTTGACGCGCGATTTCCCAGTTGTGTTTGTGGAACTGGTTATGGGCATCATTCATTAATTGTTGCAACATTCTGCAGCCATTCTGTTCTGCTATCCGTTTGGAGCATTGAGCGGTGGTTTGTATTTAAGGCATTTTGGTAGTACCTGTTTCCTGAGGCATTCATGCAGGAAGTACAGTTTGCAGGTGGCGATCAGTCAGATGGTGTTGGTTTCCCATCTTCAGGTTAGTTTTAGCGTATTGCATCCAGCGGTGTTTGTGATTTTTGACAAGATTTGTAGCTCAGGTTGAGGTTCAGGTTTTAAGTTTGCTTGTTGAGCTAGAAGGTTTGTTTTCAGGTGGCATGGTGGCTCCGGGGTTAGTACTGCTGCCTCACAGCACCAGGGATCCAGATTCAAATCCAGCCTCTAGCGACAGTGTGTCTGTGTGTAGTTTGCATGTTCTCACAGAGTGTGCATGGGTTTCCACTGGATGCTCCGGTTTCCTCCCACCATCCAAAGATGTGCAGGTTAGCTGATTCGGCCATATTAAATTTCCCATTGTGTATAGGGATGTGTAGGTTAGGGGCATAAGTTGGGACATGCAGAGTACTAGTGTAGCGGAATGGGTCTGGGTGAGTTACTCTTCGGAGGAGTAGTGTACACTTGGGCCAAATGGCTTTGCCATACTGTAGGGATTCTACGATTCAGATGTTTCGTCACCATGCTAGGTAACATCAGTGAGCCTCTGGTGAAGTGCTGGTGTTATGTCCCGCCTTCTATTTAAGAATAGAACTGGAAATGATATCACTTATCTTAAGAGACCAAGGCACACAAATAGAAAACTGGATATAACACCAGCGCTTCACTGGAGGCTTACTGTTACCTAGTATGAAAACAAACCTTCGAGCTCAGCGAGCAAAGTTACAACCTGAACTACAAATATTCTCAAGGGGTAGTGTGCCATGGGTATGTAAGGAAATAAGGCAGGCTATCAAAGTGAAAAAGAAGACATACAATGTGGCCAAAAATAGCAAGAATCTAGAAGATTGGGAAAACCTTTAAGGTCAGCAGAAAGCCACAAAAAGGGCTATAAAGAAAAGAAAGACAGAGTATGAGAAAAAAACAGATATCTCAGGATGGGGTCCAGCAGCTTCCCGCAAAGTTCTGGGATGCACCTGATTGGGTCCTGAGGATTTATTCACCTTTTGTGTTTTACAAATTCTAGCACCACCTCTGTAATATGCACACTTTTAGAGATCTCACTGTTTATTTCTCCAAGTTCTCTAGCTTATATGTCCTTCTCCACAGAAAATACGCGAAATACACGTTTAATATCTCACCCACATCTTGCGGTTCCACACATAGGGCCCTATTCTTTCCCTAGTTACTCTTTTGCCCTTAATGTATTTGCAGAATCTCTTTAGATTCACCTTAACCCTTTTTTGCCCAATCTGCCTCATGTCCCTTTTTTGCCTGCCTGATTTCCCTCCAGTATATTCTCTTGCTGCCCTTATGCTGTTAGCGGGAGTATTTGTCCAAATTTAATTGTCTTTATTTGTCCCTTTGCAAGATGGAGACCTGTATGTACTGTCAGCTTGTTTATCTGGATCAAATGTACAACGTTGTTTCAAGAAACAATAGCGATAAATCTAAATGGTCTTTTCTGGGGGAAAGCGTGGGGTGTTGAATGCCAAAGAATGGAGTAGCTATGAATATTGGTAAAGGTATTTAAATGTTTAACATTAAAAACAGATCCATTGGCAAGTGTGTTTTAGAAATGTTTAAAATGCTAGAGACTAAACTTTGAATGGAGAATTTTGTCTGCTGTGGCTTGTATGCTCTTGTGAATTGTGAGCAATGCCATTTATGCAGCAAGCCTTTGGCATAAATATGGACCTGTTGTGAAGCTGCAGATCGAATTTTTGTCACTAGTGAGTTGTTTTGACTGGAGCATAGGCTTAGACACGTGCTGTTGTTGGGGCTGTTGAATGTAGAATGATGACATTAGGTCAATACCCATGGGCATCTCGTGTCACTGCCCTTCCATTATGGATGAAGTGAATTTTCTCTCAGGTTAGGATCCTTGATAAATAAGGAGATTTCTAAATAAAGAAGTTGAGTTTTTATCCAGGTACTGGATTAGTGGTGCTGGAAGAGCACAGCAGTTCAGGCAGCATCCAACGAGCAGCGAAATCGATGTTTCGGACAAAAGCCCTTCATCAGCCCTTTATCCAAGTACATCATTTTAGAAATTACTATCCTATTGTAGTGTCTTCAAAGTTGTCTAAATTTGGCAAGTTAATCTTTTTCCTAGATTGCTGATTTTCTATGGCCAAGCTGGTACTTAATTTTGTTTGTAGAACTAAGAGCAGGAGTAGGAAATTCAGCCTTTGTTTCTGCCATTTGATACCATCATGTTGCTCTCATCTTAATCTCAACTCCGCTTTCCTGACTGCTCTTCATAAACCTTCAACCCATTACTAATTAATCATCCATCTATCTTATGTGGACTTATTGGGCTGAAGAACCTGTTTCCACACTAAGTAATCTAATCTATCTCAAATTTTAATTTGATCAATTAATCAGATTGTAGGTCATCCCTTCACTTATTATTCAGCCATTGACACTTTACTCACACCATCTGACACTCTTGATCACCTGCAGAGACCTATTATTCAGCCTGTCAACACTCCACATTGTTCTGGAATTAGACAAAGAAAATTACATAGGTATGTGGACAAATGTGGCCTGAGTAGATTGGGCAGGAAGGCTAAAAGTTGAGACAGCAGATGAGCAGTGGCAGATGTTTAAAGAGTTACTCAATTCCTCACAAATAATATGTCCCAGTGAGGAAGAAAGATGGTAAGGGTTAGGGGTAAAACATGCATGGCTAAACGAGGAGGTTAAGGACAATATAAAGTCAAAAACTAAGGTAAACCATATTGCAAAGGCCAGTGGTAGGTTGGAAATTTGGAAACTTTCAAACATGAACAAAAGGATACTCAAAAATTAATAAAAAGAGCTCAGGTAAATTACAAAAGAAAACAAGTACAAAATAGCAAAAAGCATAGCAAATCTTCTATAAGTATACAAAAGAGAAGAGAGTCACTAAGGTGAATGTTGGTCCTTGGAAGATGAAACCAGAGAATTGATAATGTGGAACACTGAAATGGCAGAGATGTTAAATCAGTGCTTTGCCTCAGTTTTTGTGGTAAAGAACAATATTATTCCTATTGGAACAGGAAAGTCAGAGGCAATAGAAAGTGTAGAACCTAGAACAATCATAATTGACAAGGAAAAGTACTCAGCAAATTGTAAGGGTTGAGGGCAGAGAGGTTCCCCAGGCCTGATGGCCTACATCTTAGGGTATTAAAGGAAATAGTCGCGGAGACAGTGGAGTCCAAAATTTCCTGGACACATTCCAGTGGATTAAAAAAATGCTACTATAATGCCCTTAATCAAAACGGGAAGATGGCAAAATGTGGGAAATTACAGACCAGTTAGTTTCACACCTGTTATTAGAAAGTGTGAGAATCTGTTATCGAGGAAGCAATATCAGGACCCTTGGAAAGTTAAAACACTATTCATCAGCGCCAACATAGTTTTATGAAGGGCAAATCACATTTGACTAGTTTGCTGGAGCTCTTCAAAGATGTAAAAAGCAAAGTGGATAACGGGGATCCTGTCGATGTACTATATTACATTTGATAAGGTGCAGCACAAAAGGTTGGATAATATGGGATTTGGAGTAATTATTAGCTTGGATAGATGACTTACTAATGGACAGAAGACACAGTCGGGATAAATGCTTTTTTTTCTGGATGGCAAGATGTTTCTAGTGGGGTGCCACAGGGTTCAGTCCTTGGATCCCAGCTATTTACATCTATGCTAATGATTTAGGTTAAGGGATAGAAGGTTCTCCAGTCCTCTTGTTGAGCATTCTAGGATAAGAGGTCATAGTCTTAGGATACGGGGTAGCAAATTTAAAACAGTTAATGAGAAACAGCTACTCCCAAGAGTTGTGAATCTTTGGAATTGGCTCTCCCCAAAGTGTGATGGATGCTGGGACCATGATTAAATTTGAGGAGGTGTAAGACAGGTTTTTAATTGATAATGGGCTGAAGGGTTAGGGGGCGAAGGCAGGAAAATGAAGGTGAGGAGCATATCAGCCATGATCGAATGGCAGAACAGACTCCTGGGCGGAATGGCTGAATTCTGCTCCTATATCTTACACCATTTCTATGATCTTTTGATCTCTTTGATTATAAAGCCTGTGCCTGGTTGCTCTCTTTACTTCACCTAGCGAAGGGGCAACGTTCCAAAAGCTTGTGATTTCAAATCAACCTGTTGTACTATAACCTAAAGTTGTGTGACTTTTGACCTGATCTATTCAGATTGGTCTGCCAAGGGATATACACAGGCTAATACAATGGGAAAGAGCTGCAAGATGGAGTACATAATATGAGAAAATGCAAAGTGGTCCACTTCAGTAGGAAGAACAGGAATACTGTTTAAATGGAGAGAGACTACACAATGCTGCATTTTGGAGATATCCAGGTATTCTTGACCATGAATCACGAAAAGCTAGCATGCAGATGTAGCAAGTAATAAGGATAGCAATTGGATGTTGATCTTTATTTTCGGGTGAATGGAGTAGAAGCATAGGAAAGATTTTCTGTAACTGTATAAAGCATCGCTGAGACTACACAGAGTGCCATATACAGTTTTGGCCACTTTAAGGTGGTTGGAGAGTTGGTTAGGTGAATCTGGAGAATTGTTGTGCTCTCATGTTTCTGATAAAGCTTGTGTTTGGTACTTTCTGAATGACTGTTGTCAGTACATTAGTCACAAGCTAGGGATTCCCATGAATTGGTGAGACTGTTCAACTCCATCAGGAATGTAAGAGGATGTCTCAAATGCATTCTATTGTGTTCCTGGGAGAGGATGGATCTTCAGGGACAACAGATGGCACTTCTCCAATGCTTTGAGATGCCTGTGATAGGTGGTCCAAATATTTGAAACATAAAGGAAGGCAGGGATCACTGTTGTCTAGTGAACCATGATCTTAGTCTCTGGTTTGAATTCCAGGTCCTGAGGTCTTTTCCTCAGTTATTCAAAGGCTGAGCTGCAACATTTCAGGTGAAGAAGAATTTTCTGTCTGTCATCGTTTGTTCAGACAAGTGATAGAAAATGGTCCACGTTTTATAGAATCCTGCTGCTGGTGAGATTGCACTGTGGGAGCTAAGAGGAACTTCATTTCCCTGGCATTCAGTGGAAAGCTATTTTCTTCTGCTTCCAAGATGGAATTGCCCATGATTTAGAGCTCGGTTTCTATCTGTTCTGAGTGTGTGCGTGCACAACTCTCATCTGCCTCCTGGAGCTCAGTAATGTCTTAATGGAGACTATCTTTGACTTGAATATCTTGAATTTCATTCCTTAATACCCCAGTGGGCTCAATTGTGAATTCACCCTGTTCTGAAGCCAAGTTGAATTTGCCATTTGGCAGCTGATAAACAACACCAGCCATTGGTGTTTTTGGAATTCTTGCTGAAATTCTGAAAAACAGCAGAGACATACTCCTGGTCCACCTCATTTGGAAAGAAAAGTGCATGCAGGAGTGCTTTCAGTGTACTGTGATCATGGCTCTGTTCCAGAAGAGAGACAAATCAACTTAACAGCAACTACAGAGGAATCCTCTTGCTGTTGGCCACAGTGAACATTATTTGCAAGGTTGGCACTCGGTTGCTTCCTTCTGGTGACTGAGGAATTCCTTCCAAGTTTGTAATGTATTTTTCACCCATCAAGAAGCTCTGCAAACATGATGTCCACTCTGGTAAGTCCACGAAAATTGAAAGAAATAACATCAACTGCCGTATATGCACTTTTTTGACTGACTGTATGAAAGCCTGTGACTATTTCAACATTAAGGCTTATGGAATGTGCATGTCACCATCTTCTCCCACATTAATAAATCAACCACAGATCCTAGCTTAGTGCAGACTTTGGTCAAATGCTGTGTCATTGCTCCATCCGTCTTCTACATCTTAGAGGTTGCAACACTGTACCTTACTTCACAATGGTGATGATTTGCTGGAAGATAATCTACAAAAAAGATATAGAACTCTTCAGCCTGTGCCGTCATCAATTTCAGACCAAAGTTGTTTCAAGGTTAATACATCATAAATAATTAATTATCATGGTCTCAAAAATAGCCTTGCATATAGGACAGGGATCCACTCAAGGATGTTTTAAGATAACTATTATCTGGAACACTATGTCTTCTCTTGTTTGCACCATGATGTATTGTGTTCTAATAAAGTTATTTAGAAAGATATGACTATGCATCTAAGCTTTAGATAACTTGCAGTAATACATGTTATACGTGTTATTTCTGGTGTAATATTTGATATAATGTAGGTAAAACATTTCTATATATATATATATATGTCTTTGAAGCTATGTAGTCATCGTCATTTTGAATTTAAAGAAATTTAATTATTCGTGGAAGGGAATGTAAGATTTTCTATTCTGGGGCTTTCGCTGAATTGCATAACTTTAATGAATAACAGAACTACTGAAAGCAAGATAAAGTTTTTCTCACTTAGTAAACCAGACTTAAAGGAGTAGTTGCTGTAACTGTGGGTCAGAGTATGTTTCCTACTCCCAACCCCTGTCACATGAGTGTGGAACTCTTGGCGTTGTGTGGCAGTATACATTTTGGGGAAGGCAGTGATGCCATGTCATTAGACTTGTAATCCACAGCTAAGGCTAACATACTGGGGTTATGGTTTTGAATGTTAAGTGGTAACATTTGAATGCCAAGGAAATTTGTAGTTGAAATTCTAATAGCAACTATGTCACCATTGTAAATTGTCATCTGGTTTACTCAAGTCCTGTAGAGATGGAAATATGCTGTCCTTACCTAGTCTGGCCTAAGTTTGCATCCAGACCCATAGCAATGTGGTTGACTTTTACCTGTCTCTTGGCTCTCTAGGCCATTTCATTCAATCAATTGAAAAGCAGCTGGGGATAGACAGCAGACTGTGAGCACCACTTGTGTCCCATGAAAGAATTGAAAACAAACAATGTTAAAACTGCAACATTTCATTTTACTTCTGAATTTAAGATTGCAATTGGATTTTTCACTTCATTAATCAGGATCTGTTTAGGTCTTGGGTTCAGTAAGATTTCAGTGTAATATTAACCCAGATCATTGCACTTTATCTGATCTGCATTACTTTTCAGTACATATTGAATACCTTTTAAATAAAAGTAAGTTACTTGTTATAAAGAGTTCCAAAGTGACTGAGAGAGCATTGAAATTTTACCAAAGAATGAGTACCTCTGAGGAAGCTTTAACAATTAGGTCCTGGGTCAATTTCCTTTGCTCATTTTATCCTTGGTAAATTTATTGAGGTTTTGTTTTCAGTCTCTTTATTTACTGCTCTGTTGTGGGATGTTCCCCAAGCTGAGTTGAAATAATGTATCTTCCCTTAACTACCTAATATTGTAAAACACAAGGGGATGTTATAAGGCTGTTACACATTCCATACTGCAAGTGAAAGGGCTCAATTAAAATATGAACTATATACCTTTTTCCCTAGTCTGTAGAGAAGTGCTGCTTCACTTGCTAATGCCCTAAAGTGCAATGTTTAAAATAGGAACCTCATTGCGTGGGGAATTACAAACATAGACCTATGCCCCTACATTCTCCGGTACAGCTTTCCTGAGTGGCCCTTGAGGAAGCTGGCATGAGACTTTGGCTTTTGACATAAAAAGTGATAGCAATAGCTTGGTAGCTCTGTGGAATTGATGGTCCAATATCACAGAATTGTACAGCATTGGAAGAGGTGGTTTACCCTATTATGCCTCTACCAACACTTGGAAATTGTCACTCCTCTTTGGAATATTTTCTTTTTTGACTTTTTATCCAATTCTAGTTTGAATGCTATTATTGAATCTGCTTCCACCATCCTTTCAAATCGAAATTCTCCTGTTATGTCGCTTGCTGTCTTTGTGAATACAGTAGTCTGAAATCTTTCTTCTGATTGCCAGCCCTTATGCTACTGGAAGCAGTTTGCCATTTACTTGATGACTTTTCATGATTTCAAACAGCTATCAATTCCTCTAGGAAGTGTCCACTCCTAACAAGAACAACCTCACTTCTCTAATCTTTTATTGTTTCAAATTTATTCCACTGTTAGGTTTTGCTGGCTAACTTTCCCTTTTGAACAAGTTTGATTTTCTGTTTGTCTGGCACCATTCCTCTATCCAAGCAGGATTGAACGATTGTGGAGAGAGCCCCTTTCACTTCTCTTAGTGACTTAAACATCCCATTCAGATCAGAGGATCTACTTTGCTAATCTTTTAAGTACAGTACCTCTGCTTTTTAAAAATTCAGGTTCTCTACTAGATCCTCATTTTACTGTTACATGGGCAGCATTGTCTTGCGTGAAAAGGCTTTATCTGATCTCTGGAATAATATTGTTTCCTATCGCCAAAGGGTTGCAATTGATAGAATGATAATACCAATATTATATTTGGGGCTTGTGAGTGGGTTTTGAATTGAAATTTTGAGTCACTGTCCTATTTCATGGAATTCTAGAATCCCCACATGATGGATTGAATGGCCACAAAGTCCATACCAGGGTAAATTTACTCCACACAGTCACCTGAGGGTGGAATTGAACCTGGGTCCCTGGTGCTGAGAGACAGCAATAACAACCACTGAGCTGCCCTTGAATTATTAAGCCCTGGTTTAAGAGTTATCTCTAAATTGTGTCAAATGTTTGCAGAAGAATGCATGTGACATCCGCCATATTTTCTCTCTGAAGAGAGAAGAATGTAATTAGACCAATATGTATTGTCTAAAACTGTGCTTACACTTACTTGCAAATGAAATGGCATAAAGGAGCAAAGTGCACCGCAACCAAATCTTGGATGCTATCTTTGTTTTCAAAACAAGAACTTACCTTAAATGTTTGTTTTTTTCCCCCCAGTAAGTTCCTACATTTGCCATTGAGTTTGAATATCATAATTTGCAAGCAAAAGCTGACTTATGTTTCATCTTGGACAGTCAGCAGCAGCACATTTGAGTTTTCTAAAGAATTACCTGATTCCATCTAAAGTTGGTAGCATTTAAACCATTTTTTTAAACCATTTCTGGGAAGACATCCCAGTTATAATAATTATGCAGTTTTCTGCAACAAGCATTTACAAGTATCTTTAATAGGGGATCTAAAATGCTAACTAGCAATATTGATAAAATTGATTTTAACTAAGCCTTAGTGTCAATACTTTTTTCATTTCTGCACATATACCAAGCATACATAAAGTCATTGACCAAAATCTTGATCAAAGAGCTTTCACGGAACATCTTAAAAGTAAGGAGATGGTATTGGAAAAGGAATTCTAAAGGTTGGGATCATTGCAGCTGAAACGATTTCTGTCAGTGGTGGAGAAATTAAAATCAGATATACAAGATCAGAATTGGAAAAGTGCAGAGATCTGACAAGAAAGGGGAAGGCAATTTGGACCCATCATCCTGTTCAGCCATCCAACGTACTGCGTACTGTTCTGATTGCCCTGCTTTTTAAATTGGTGAGGTTTCTGAAAAGATTTGAGGATGTTGCGACGGGAAAGTTTGAGTTATGAGGTTAGGCTCGGACCTTTTTCACTGGAGTGTGGGAGATTGAGGGTTGACCTTTATAGAGGATTAAAATCATCAGGGGCATTACAGAGGAGGAAGTGCTGGATGTCTTGAAATGCATAAAGGTGGATAAATCCCCAGTACCTGATCAGGTGTACCCTAGAACACGGAGGGAAGCTAGGTGAGTGATCGCTGGGTCTTTTGCTGAGATATTTGTGTCATCGATAGTCACAGGTGAGGTGCCGGAAGACTGGAGGTTGGCTACCATGGTGGCACTGTTTAAGAAGGGTGGTAAGGACAAGCCGGGGAACTATAGACCGGTGAGCCTGACCTCGGTGGTGGGCAAGTTGTTGGAGGGAATCCTCAGGGACAGGATGTACATGTATTTGGAAAGGCCAGGACTGATTAGGGATAGTCAGCGTGGCTTTGTGCTTGGGAAATCATGTCTCTCAAACTTGATTTTGTTTTTTGAAGAAATAACAAAGAGGATTGATGAGGGCAGAGTGGTGGATGTGATCTATATGGGCTTCAGTGAGGCGTTCGCCATGGTAGACTGGTCAGCAAGGTTAGATCTCACGGAGTACAGGGAGAACTAGCCATTTGGATACAGAACTGGCTCAAAGGTAGAAGACAGACGGTGATGGTGGAGGGTTGTTTTTCAGACTGGAGGCCTGTGACCAGTGGAGTGCAACAAGGATCGGTACTGGGTCCTCTACCTTTCATCGTTTTAGATAAATGATTTGGATGGGAGCATAAGAGATATAGTTAGTAAGTTTGCAGATGACACCAAAATTGGAGGTGTAGTGGACAGCGAAGAAGGTTATTTCAGATTACAACAGGGTGTTGATCAGATGGGCCAATGGGCTGAGAAGTGGCAGATGGTGTTTAATTCAGATAAATGTGAGGTGCTGCATTTTGGGAAAACAAATCTCAGGATTTAATGGTAAGGTCCTAGGGAGTGTTGCTGAACAAAAGAGACCTTGGAGTGCAGGTTCATAGCCTCTTGAAAGTGGAGTTGCAAGTCGATAGAATAGTGAACAAGGCATTTGGTCTGCTTTCCTTTATTGGTCAGAGTATTGAGTACAGGAGCTGGGAGGTCATGCTGTGGCTGTACAGGACATTGGTTAGACCACTGTTGAAATATTGCGTGCAATTCTGGTCTCCTTTCTATCGGAAAGATGTTGTCAAACTTGAAAGGGTTCAGAAAAGATACACAAGGATGTTGCCAGGGTTGGAGGATTTGAGCTATAGAGAGAGGCTGAACAGGCTGGGGCTATTTTTCCCTTGACCATCGGAGGCTGAGGGGTGAGCTTATAGAGGTTTACAAAATTGAGGGGCATGGATCTGATAAATAGACAAATTTTCCCTGAGGTCAGAGAGTTCATAGGTTTAGGGTGAGAGGGGAAAGATATAAAAGAGACCCAAGGGGCAACATTTTCACGCAGAGGGTGGTCTGTGTATGGAATGAGCTGCCAGAGGAAGTGGTGGAGGCTGGTACAGTTACAACATTTAACATACATTTGGATGGGTATATGAATAGGAAGGGTTTGGAGGGATATGGGTCGGGTGCTGGCAGGTGGGACTAGATTGGGTTGGGATATCTGATCGGCATGGACAGGTTGAACTGAAGGGTCTGTTTCTATGCTGTACATCTCTACAATTGTATGACTCTAAATAAGATGAATAGCAAAGGTCTTTTCCCTCGGGTGGAAAAGTCCAAAACTAGAGAGCATAGTCTTAAGGTGAGAGGAGAAAGGTTTAAAAGGGACCTGAGAGGTCTTTCCAGTGTGGTTTGTATATGGAATCAACTGCCAGAGGAAGTGGTTAATGCAGGTACGGTTACAATATTTAAAAGACATTTGAACAGTTACATGAGTAGGAAAGGTTTCGAGGGATGTGGGAATAGTGTAATTTGTGAACTTGTCGGCATGGACAATTTGGACTGAAAGGTCTGTTTTCATGCTCTATGGCTTAGGACTGTTCTGATAATAACTGTAAGTCCATTTTCCCCTCTGCATCCCTTAAATTCCCTTCTAGATCAAGAATCAATCCATCTGAGCCTTTCATAAATTATGTGACCCAATCTCTGCTGCTTTCTCTGGAAGACAATTTTAAAGACTCTTGATGGTCTGAAGAAATTCATCCTTGTCTTGAACAAGGAGGCTCTTTATTTTGAAACTGCCCCTCCAGGTTCCTGGTTGTCCTACATGGTGAAACATTGCACCTCATCAAGGCCCTCAAATATTTTGTTTCCGTAAGGTCAGTGCTCATTCTTCTGGTCTTCTGTTAGCCAATCCTATAAAAAGTCTTTAATATATCACACCTAACCTAAGCTTTTAGAATCATAGAATCCCTAGAGTGTGGAAGGAGGCCATTCGGCCCTTTGAGTCAACACTCCCCATCCAAAGAGCATTCCAGCCAGACTTAGCCCCCTACTGTCCCTGTAACCCCACAATTAGCATCGCTAAATCACCTCGGCTGCATATCCTTGGACACCTATGGGCAATATAGCATGGCCATCAAGCTAATCTGTACATCTTTGGACTGTGGGAGGAAACTGGAGCACCGGACAGAAACCTACGCAGACATTGGGAGAATGAGCGAACCCCACGCAGGCAGTTATTCAAGGTTAGGACCAAACCGGAGTCCCTGACATTGTGAGGCAGCAGTGCTAACCACTGAGCCACCTGTGCTACACTGGGTGTAGCACATGCATGCAACAAATTGGAACTCTGGAATAGCAGGTGATGTTTTGATCCAGTAACCTTAGGGTTATGGGCCCAGCACATTTCCGCTATGCCACTATGCTAGTGTATCGTCGCCAGCAGTTGTGATGTTTTATCAAATTTAAGGCTCCTTCCTGAGTTTTTGTGCTTGGCAAGTTTTTCTGTGAGGGTTTGCATTTGCTTTTCACTGTCAGGAGGAGGGTAGGGAGGTCGGTTCCCAGATGTTTAAGTGGGAACCAAGTTTGAACTTGTACTGTTCACACTAATCTGAAGCACGTGCTACCCAACTGATCTAAGTACCTCTTAGAAATCCAAATACACCACAACTGCAGATTCCCCTTTACCCAACATACGAATTTCTCAAAAAAAAACTAAAATTAGTCAACCATGATTTACCTTTCACAGAACAATGTTATCCATTTTATATAGAAATTCTTAAAATAATGCAAGGTGATGCCCACAGTGTGGGTTCAGTTTCCACATTGGCTGGGATTATCATGAAGAATTCTCCTTTTTTCTTGCCTTTCAGGTTAAACTATCAAGTGTGCCTCTGTGTGTCTCCGTCCAATGACGGAGCAGCCCTATGGACTGATAAAATTGTTGCAACTTTTGCTATCTATGGGAAAATGGTAAAATCCATTCAATGTGAAATGTTAAGCCAACTGGCCTACAATTTCTAGTTTTCTGCCTGCCTTTGCAGTGCATCTGATGTAAGGGCAGATTTGAAACTTTAATATCTCCTTATGTCTGCCACTTCCTCTTTAACATCTTTATTTTTCCCAATGCTCCTTTAGCCACCTATATCTTTATACTCTTGTAATTACTTTAATTTAATTTTTATGACAGCAGTATAGATCCAAGATTTATGTCTTCAAACAGAATATGAAATTTGCATTTTATGATCATTCCTTTTTGTCTAAAAGATTTTTTGCAGTGAATTAATTAATCCTGCTTCATTACAAATTTCCAGGTCTAAAGTAGCCTGCCGTCTAATTGGTTCCAGAACTTATTTGCTCTGAAACAAAATGTCCTGCATACAGTCTCTGAGGTTGTCTAGAGGAGAAGTTCACAATGTGACTTGTTCAGTTCAGATCAAGATTGAAATTGCCCATGACTTTTATAATGCTTTTCTTTCAAAACCCTATGTTATGGAGAGAATTGAAAATAAAGATGAGAATTTTAAAATTGAGGCATTACTTGACTCTGAACCACTTCCGGTCTGCAAGTGTGAATAAGGATGAATTGGACTTGGAAGATGTTTTTGGTGTTATATGCATATAGAATAAATAAGATCATTGAAATTGTTACCTTTGGACATAATGTAACATGAATCAGTATTAGCAGGTCAGTTGAGCTGAGGCAACTTTGAAGTTGGGTGAGAATGCAGGTGGAAGTCTTGGTGTTTGACCAGGTTTGTGATTGGAACCAGTCTTGTGGTCAAACAGTGTTGAGGTTGTGATCATTCTAATTCTGCTTCAAATAGTAGCTAGGGATGGAGTTTGTGAACAAGAACTAAAACAATGAATTGTTATCCACCGCTTCAATATTTTTGAGTGAATTTCTGCTAATATTGGATGATAAACCCTAACAAACCAGAGGGAGGAATCCTGAGGGAGTGGCTGGGTAAGTTATCAGGCTATCCTTGGCTTCCATTTGGCACTTGATCTGTTTTTGAATAACATCATAAAATATAACAAAAGAAATAGGAGCAGGTGACATGGTGGCTCAGTGGTTAGCACTACTGCCTCCCAGCGCCAGGGACCTGGGTTTGATTCCAGCCTTGGGTGACTGTGTGGAGATTGACATTCTCCCTGTGTCTGCGTAGATTTCCTCTGGATGCTCTGGTTTCCTCCCACAGTCCAAAGCCGTACAGGTTAGGTGGATTGACTATGCTAAATTGCCCATAGTGTCCAGGGATGTGCAGGCTGGGTGGATTAGCCATGGGAATGCAGAGTTACAAGGATGTGGTGAGTCTGGGTGAGATGCTGTTTGAAGTTTTGGTGTAGACTCGATGAGCCAAATGGCTTGCTTCCACACTGTACGGGTTCTATGATCTTTAAGTCAGCCCTTTGGGCCTACTCTGCCATTGAGAGACTATTTGGGGGAACCTCTCAATTCATTCCTCCCTGCGATTTCTAAATTCAAAATGCCTAAACCATCGCCCCCTCAGTCAGTGTGACTTTACTGCAGCTACTAAGCTCGTGGTCCTGCTGCCTTGACTCCATTCTGACAAAATTGCTGACCCACCTCACTTCCCTTCCTGGCACCCATGTTAGCAACTATTAATACTGCTTTCTCCTCAGGCACTTTCCACTTTTCCCTTCCAAATCTCCTTAATCCCTCAAAAATACCCTTGAAGTCCATCACCTCCATCTTTTATTTCCCTTTCAAGTCCTTGAATGGCACTTGTTGACCACATCCAAACTCATCTTTCCTGGACCTGTATGTTTGAACCCCATCAGTTTTCCATTCTACCATAGTAATAAAACATTTTTTAATCAGTTACAAATACAATGCTCTTTAACTGTTTAAATAGGTTAACAATCCCTTCTTAATTCTCTATCCTTCTCAACCTGATGCATCCTTCTACATACTTGGCCATATTGTCCTGCTCCAACACTTTGTTACTTTGCAGTGCAGTGCTTGCCTGTTTGTAGTCTTATCTATTCAGTCATCATCAGCATGTCGTCTGCAATGGCGTCTCTTCATGCTTCTACATTATTACCTTTTTGTCCTCGGAGAATCCTTGGTGGTTGCCTATTTCTGATAGACATTGTACCCCTCAGTGATATTGGAAATGGCACCTATTTTTGCAAATGCACCTCACTGTGCCCTTTGTAACCATCACCTCTCAACCTGTCTCTAAATTGTCAGATTGCTTTTCTTTTAGAAACTACGGATGCTTACATCAGAAATACAATAGAGATTGCTGAAAAAGAACTGTTCTGAGGATTAGTCAGTAGTCCTGAAATGTTAACTCTGATTTCTGTTCACAGATGCTGCCAGACTTGCTGAGCTTTTCCAACAATCTGTATTTTTGCTTGTCTTTTAGAACTGGCTAAAAGACAAAAACTCCTTGAATTAATTTTGGTCAGACTGAAGCCATTGTCTTGAGTCACTGCCACAGTTTTTAGTTCCTGAGCCACTGACTCCATGTCTCTTTTTGGCAACTTTGACAATGAACCAGACTGTTTTCAGCATTACGTTACATTTCACCTTGATAGTTTGAAACCACATATCCGCTATTGCCAGGTCTACCATTTACCAAAAGCCACCCCTGTCTCAGCTCATCTGAAACTCTCGTCCTTGACTTTAAGATCTTGAGGCTTGACTATTTTCACAAGTGGTTGTTGTCCTGCGTTTTGTTTCCCTTTTACTTGCGAGCACCCAGAACTTTGCTCCCTGTAACCTCACATAGACTCATGCAGTATGGAAACAGACCTTCAGTCCAACTCATTTGTGCTGACCAGACATCCCAATCTGACCTAGTCCTCTTTACCAGCATTTAGTCCACGTACCTCCAAACCCTTCCTAAATGTTGTAATTGTACCGACTTCCCCATCTTCCTCTTGTTCCATACACGCACCACTCTCTGTGGAAAAAGTTACCCCTCAGGTCCTGTTTTCAATCTTTCCCCTCTCGCCATAAATTATTGTCCTCTATTTTTGGACTCCCCTACCCTAGGAAAATAACCGTGGCTATTCACCCTATCTATCCCTGTCATGATTTTATAAACTTCTGTAAGGTCACCCCTCAACATCCAATGCACTGGAAGAATAAAAACCTAAGGTTCTTCAGTCGCTCCCTATCGCCCAAACCTTCCCATCTCGTTTGCAGGTTACCCTGTGCTCACTTCTCTGCATTGCTTAATCAAAAGCAAATACCTCAACTTTCTCTGATCCTTTCCAGACCATATCTCTCTATTCACTCCAGTCCTGTTATGGTGTCCTGCATGCCTTTGGCTTGGACCTTTCACTAACCTGATTTTAATTACTCTAATTGCTTTCTGTAGCTTTAACTCCTTCAGTCCCAAACTTTGGAGTTCCCTCTCAGAATTTCTCTTCACTCCTTTTGTAAGCACCTTACGATCTATCTCTGATCACCTGCCTTAACATCTTTTTGTATTCATTTGTTAATGGGATTTGGGTATTTGCCCATGCCTATTTGCTCTGAGTGTAATTAAGCATCAACCACATTGCTTTGTGTCTGAAGTCACATGTAGGCCAGGATGGCAGATTTTCCTTAGCTAAAGGATATTGGTGAACTAGATGGGCTTTTCCTGACAATCATCAATAGTTTCATGGCCATCTTTAGACTCTTAATTCCTTATGTAGCTCTGTGTTGAATTTTGAGGCTCCCATGAGGTTCTTTGGACTTTTTAAACACAATGTTAAAGTTTGTTGTCATTTTATAAGCAGATGTCTGCTTGTACATTTTGCTAACTTTTGGCTAGTTTTCATAAGAAAAAATTCTGCTGAAGTTTCTTTTCATAGCTACAGGTTGGATTTTATATATAGACTTGCATAAAAATCTCTGAACTGCAGCGGAGGCATGCTCAGGTATTCCAGTCCAGCTCGCAGCCCCATCTGACAGGTCTGCAGTGGAAGCTATTTTTAGGCACCTGAATGCCATTTTTGACTCATAAAATATTCATCTGCATCTCGCTGGCAAGCTATCAATTGCTATAAATGTGACGGGGGCAAGATTTTCTCCTCTCTCTCTCCATTTATTTACTGAACTAGAACGTTTTGATGAGATATCAGTGGTGAAGCAAAAAGCCCTTGGTTTGCAGATCCTCACCGCATCCCAGGCATGCTTCCCTGCGCAACTGCTTACGCACCGTTTATTGTCGTCTGTCACGGGTGGATGGCTTGTACCTTTTTGCGTTTGTTGTTCACACGCGAGGAGGGGATGGAGCTGTGTAAAATGATGTAATTTTTTTTCTCATGTTCTTTAATTTTTCTTCGGGGGGGGGTGGAACGGGGTGTGGAGGAGGCAGCAGGGTTTGTTCTACTTCTCAAATTATCCTTCCCCCCCCCCCCTTTTTTTGGTTTTCACTTTGGAAGGCTGATTTTTCTTGTAACTCGCGGTCCCCTTTTCATTAAAGATGCGGCAACACATGCTCCAGAGACTCCAGCAGCTTCTAAATCCAGCACAAGAGAGCGCTTGTTTTGCTTGGTTTGATGGAATCAATCGGGATGCTTCTATTTTTAGAAGCCAAGAGATGGAAATAGCAACTTCGTTCCTCCTGTAACAGATCGCCCCCTCCTCCCCTGCGGCAGGCGTGCTGCTGAAGCCCTTGTCAGTCAGACCTTTGCTCTTGGATGGGATGCATCTGTCACGATTTTGCAGTGGTATTAGCCGCTAATCAATGGAGTCTTACTGCACAGATAAAGGTCACGAGGACCTGCCCAGAATAACTAAGCTCTCAGGCGTGGGCATTGCAGTCACAATTCAGGCAGGCGATGTCAAAAATAAAAACGCACGAGCTAAAAATATCCCAGGTGTACACGGAGCTTTTACAATATAAATTTTTGTGCATTTATAGTTTGAATGGATAGGCTCAGCTAAAAATAGGACTGCTCCTTGCAGGTTACAGAAGCACTGTTTTTCTGTTCATGCAAGTAGGAATAACTCTCGCTGATAGCAAATGTTATCAGGTTGTCACAAACCTCTCAATTGAAATAACATGTACTTTAAATTTGTAATTTGGTCTTTTTTTTCTGTTTTGAGAATTACAGGCTGTAGTTTTTTCCGCAAAAATAATCTCTTTGATTTTCCAGCTGGGTCATTGGAAGTGTAAGATGCTGCAAAATAGATTTTCATTTTTAAAAGAAAATATTTGCAGGGCTGCAGGGGAGTGGTGAAAGTTGAATGGCTCTTGCAGAGAGCTGGTACAGACAAAGGCTGAATGGCCTCCTTTGTTGTAACAATTCTATGTGTAGTGATGCCAGTCTGTTACAATCTTTAAAATCTATTGTGTACATTAATAAAATATTCTACTTTGTATTCTAGATGTGTATGGCGATATGACTACGCTTGCCCTACAAAGATGGTGGTGCATCCTCATTGCAACATATTTTTTAAAGTCAAGGACTTCATTTAACCAGTAGACAGCATTGAGTTAGAAAGCAGTTTTGCACTGGGGTCGCATATAAATGAACCTGGAGTGAGATGATCAGTTTCTTTTTCCTCTAGGAGTTGAGTGAATATATTGTATTTCTGGCAAATTAGCACTTTCACATTTTGGTTTTCCTGACTGGCACCAATCCACAAATGACCAAATTTGTTGGATTTTCTCAACTTACCATGAGATTTGACTTTGCAAGCTTCAGGTTCATCTGATGCCAGAACCACAACACTGTCAATACTTAAGATGTCTAACACAGATTTGTAGTGATTATAATGGATGTGATAATGCATCTCTAGAGTAGATTGGACTTAAACTTGGGCCTCCTGGCTCAGAAATGGGGGCACTACCCTTAGACAAGCCCTCCTTTCTTTTTATCTAGTTCATCAAGTTAACCTTATTGCTACTGGTTAACAGAACATTTATCCAACAAGTATTGTCCATTGGTGCAATAGCAAGCAACAGAAAATTCTTAATCGACGCATCATTTGTTGTCTATTGATGTTCATGTTCCAACAAAATTGCTGTTACAAGTTCAAATTCTTTTAGGCGATGGGCTTTTCAACCACCATGCTGTGGATTTCTCCTGCCTAGTTTGAATCAAGGTCAGGAACAGAAATCATGAGTTCTGATGCTTTTAGGCATGGTCTGAGCGTAGCAGGCCTCCTACAAGCCACAGGTTCTGATGTTCCCCCTCTGTCCAGGGTCCTGGTGTAATAATGCTTTTAGATAATTGAATATTTTAGTTCTCCTTAACCACTATAAGCAAAATCTGATTTAATGAAGGTCCACCTCATTTGGTAGTTTCCAAATGCTGGAAGAGTTAAACCTTAATCATACAATGGTGGAGCATAGGAGGAGCCAATTTGAATGAGTGTCTATTCCTGCTCTTCAGTACATTGGTTTTGTAAGTCCCACTTTCCCACTATTTACTCCATTGCCTCACAACTTAGTTTCCTTCAGGTATTTATCAAATTCTCTTGAAAGTTGCTATTGACATTGTTTCCATGCACTTCCAGTATTCCAGAGCACAGCATACTATTTTCATTTAAAGCATTTAAAAAAAAACTTTTGGAATACCTATGTAGGGAGCTAAACTTGGCCATTTTATGCAAACTGGGGAGGAAAAGAGCAGAAGTCTTGTTATAAAATATTTCTGAAGTTCCATTTGCATTTTGATTTATCAGAAAGACACTTGTGATCTTATATTGATTGTTCATTATAGATTCTTTAAGCTGTTAAAGATGAACTTTTTTTTGTTTCAGTTGTTACAGGAGCAACTGATGGAATTGGGAAGGCTTATGCAAAGGAGGTATGTTAGAAAATTAGTCATGGTTTTAATTAATCATTCTTTCTGCACACTGTTTAAGGTAAACAAATCTTCTCTTTGTTCAGGATGAAATTTCGCAATTTTGTGCTAATTAATTACCTTAGAACAAATGTGTATCTATGTAGATGTAATATATATATAAATAAAATGTCTGTTATATTTCTGTTCAGCCATAAAGCGTTTTATATAGGATACCAAAGAAAATTGAAGCAACTTTATATATTTGGACTTGTTAAAATGTTATTTACCTGTAACTTTGATTTTGTTTTGATTTTTGACTTTTTCATTTACACAATAGCTTGCCAAGCATGGTATGAATACCGTCCTTATCAGCAGATCCCAAGAAAAATTGGACCAAGTTGCTAACGAAATAAGTAAGTCATACCTTTTCTTCTGTTTCTCTTCCTTTTTTTTTGCTTCTCCCCACTTCCTCCTTTATTACCATCTAATATCCACTGATACACACTTTCAACAAGGTCATGTTGGGATAAGCTCAGAAAAATCCAAATCCAATCATATTTCTACCAATCAAGGAAAACACCTGAATGTTTATGTAGCTGTGTTTGGGGAGGATAACTGTGTTTGTGGGCGGCACGGTGGCACAGCAGTTAGCACTGCTGCCTCACAGCGCCTGAGACCCGGGTTCAATTCCTGACTGACTGTGTGGAGTTTGCACATTCTCCCCGTGTCTGTGTGGGTTTCCTCCGGGTGCTCCAGTTTCCTCCCACAGTCCAAAGATGTGCAGGTCAGGTGAATTGGCCATGCTAAATTGCCTGTAGTGTTAGGTAAGGGGTAAATGTTAGGGATGGGTGGGTTGCGCTTCGGCGGGTCGGTGTGGACTTGTTGGGCCGAAGGGCCTGTTTCCACACTGTAATGTAATCTAATGTAATCTTAAAAAAAAAAAAAATCTGTGGTGGAAAGAAGGGGAGAGTCTGGCTGTGTTTACTGAATAGCATTGACCCATTCATTAAAAACGCAGAATGAAATGTTAGCGGACAGGTTATTAGTGTTGATCAACAGTACTCCAGCGTAGAGGCTACGCATTGATTTAAAAACTGAGATTGGCTGAAATCAGCATTGAAAATTTACTAACCTTATAATGCATAACTAACAGTAAAGATTTATATTAATGTTATTGGTGAAACTTCTTATAGTAATGCACCAGGAATCAACTTTTTGCATTCAGCAGGGTAAGTGTGTTATCTGTGCACTATTCTATCTCATTCTTTTAAAAACAGTGTGGTCCAACTCACACCCC
Organism: Chiloscyllium punctatum; assembly: GCF_047496795.1. Taxonomy (NCBI): domain Eukaryota; kingdom Metazoa; phylum Chordata; class Chondrichthyes; order Orectolobiformes; family Hemiscylliidae; genus Chiloscyllium; species Chiloscyllium punctatum. The sequence goes on from NC_092760.1 coordinate 77,623,186, forward strand.
AGACAGTACTTAAAGTAGAATGATAGCTACGTTTTCCTCCAACTGAGTTGATAACTATAATCTGAAGATACTTCAGCTAAATTAGGATCAAATGTGTGTTGTATAAGTTAGGGCATTTCCTCATCCAAACAGACAATTCTTTAACAAAAATGTGATGTTAAAGGTAGCATTTATTACTTGCTCCTAATTGTTTTTGACCAAGTCACTTCTTCAGAGAACAGTTGCTGTGGGTCAGGAGGAATATTTAGGCCAGACCAACAAGGGACTGGAGAATCCCAGATAGTGTTTAGTTTAATGGCAGTCACAGTTTCATGGGCATATTACAAGTCTAGCTTTCAGTTCCAGATTTTTTTTTCATTGGATTTGATCTCTGCCAGCCGTATGATGTTGGCAAAGACATTCCAGTATTCTGACCCAACGGACTGACCGAGCAGCGATACAAATCAAGGTGATAAGTGGCTTGGAGGGGGTTTGTAGGTTGTGGTGTTCCTACGTGCATGCTATTCTTGTCTTTTTTCGATAGTAGTGGTCGTACGTTTGGAAGGTGCTCTCTAAGAAGCCTCAGTGAATTTCTCTGATGTAACTTTGTAGTTCATACGTATTGCTGTTACTGAGCATTGTTGGTGGGACTAGATGTTATGGATCTGGTACCTGTCAAAGTGGGCTGCTTTATCCTGGATAGTGTCAGAGGTCTTCACTTTTGTTGCAGTTGCACTCATTCAGGCAAATGGGATTTATCCATCACACTGCATCTTGTAGATAATGGACAGGCTTTAGAGAGCCTGGACGTATTGCTCACTCCTAACTTCTGACCTACTCTTATAGCCACAGTATATAGCTAGGTCAGTTCAGTTTCTGCACAGTTGTAACCCCAGGATGTTAGTAGTGGGGGATTCAATGTTGGTCATGTTATCGAGTATCGAGGGGTGATAGTTGGATTCCCTTTTGAAGATGGTCATTGCCTGGCATGAATGTCACTTACTGGATTAGTGGTGCTGGAAGAGCACAGCAGTTCAGGCAGCATCCAATGAGCAGTGAAATCGATGTTTCGGGCAAAAGCCCTTCATCAGGAATAAAGGCAGTGAGCCTGAAGCGTGGAGAGACCCAAGCTTGGATATTATCCAGGTCTAATTGCATTTGGACATGGAGTGTATCCGTGCCTGAGGTATTGCAAATGTTGCTGAATTTTGTGCAATCAGTAAACATACACTCATGATGAGAGTTAAATTGATTTCAGCCTAGGACACTACCCTGAGGGACTTCTGCAGAGATGTCCTGGAGATGAGTGAGCTTCAACAACTCCAACTATCTATATGTTAAATATATCTCCAAGCAGCAGGGCCTAGACTTCCATTGACTGAAATTTTGCTGGAACTCCTTCATGCTACACTTGGTCAAATGTGGCCTTGATGAACCACCTTTTGGAGTTCTGTTTTGTTCATGCTACAGTCTTGGTTCAAGCAAGGTCAGGAGCTGAGTGGTCCTGGCAGAACCTAGACTGAGTGCCATTGAGGAGGATATTGCTAAGCAATACTGTTTGCTATCACTTGACACCTTCCATCACTTTATTGATGGTTGAAAATAAACTAATGGGGTGGTAGTTGACAGAACTAGATTTGTCTTTTTTGTGTCCAATTTATCACATTGTCAGGTCTTTGTTAGTATTGTGTTTGTACTGGAAAAGTTTGGCAAGTTCTAGCGCATAAATCTTTAGTACTATTGCCGGAATATTGCTAGGGCCCATGGCCTTTGTGTTTTCCAGTGCAACCATCTACTATTCGATATCATGTGGAGTGAACTGAACAGGCTGAAGGCTGGCATCTGTGGTCCTGGGAACCTCCTGCAGAAGGCCAAGATGGGTTGTTTACTTGCACTTCTGATGAAGATTGTTGCAATTACTTCAGCCTATTGTTTGCACTGATGTGTTGGGTTCCCCCATCATTGACAGTTGGGGTATTTATGAAGCCACCTTCTCTAGTGAGTTGTCTGAGTGTCTACCACTACTCCTAACTAGATGTGGCTGGACTGCAGATCAGATATCTGCTCACTTGGTTATGGATTTGTTTCACCATGTCCATCATTTCTGTTTATGCTGCAAGTCCTATGTTGGAGCTTCATGTCAGTTGGTGCCTCCTTTTTAGATATGCCTGATGCTGTCCTGCTGCAGTCTTAATTTGGCCAGGGTTGATCGCTGAGTTGTTGTTAATGGTGGAATGGGGATATGCTGGGCCATGAGGTTGCAGATTGTGTTGGAATGCAATTCTGCTGCGGGTGTTGGCCCACAGTACTTCATGGATGTTTGCTTTGTGTTTTGCTAGATCTCTCTGAAATCTATCCCATTCAGATCAAGAATCTTGTCACATAACACTATGGAGGATGGTCTCCATGTGAAAATTAGACTTGGTCTCCAAAAAGGCAGGTGGCACAGGGGTTAGCACTGTGGCCTGTGGGAACTAGGGTCTCTGGTTCGATTTCACCCTTGGGTTACTATTGTGGAGGTTGTACACTCTCCCCATGTCTGCATTGGTTTCCTCCGGGTGCTCTAATTTCCTCCCAAATTCACAGATGTGTAGATTAGGTGGGTTGGCCATGCTAAATTGTCCTGGTGTGTCCAGGGGTGTGCAGGCTGGGTAGTTAAGTAATACCCTGTGCGGGTTTATGGGGATAGGGTGGGATGGGGCTATGGGTGGGTCTAGGCAGAATGCTCTTCAGAGGGTTGGTGCAGATTCCAAGAGTCGAAAGGCCTTTTCCCACATTGTAAGGATTCTATTCTGTGAATCTAAAACTGTGGTGATCATTCCTTCTGATACACTCGTGTTCAGATGAAGCTGTAGCAGGACTATCCCAATAAGGTACTGAAGTTGTCCTGTGTATTTGCAGCAAATGTTGGACATAATTCAGACTTGGGTTGATAAAATGGCAAGTAACATATCTCAAATGCCAGGTGTTATGTTCCCAGCTGATGCTAAGGGACAAGCTAGAATGAAACCTGCCTTGGTAGATCCAAAAAAACTCTATGGTGGTCATGAACTGAGACCTCAGTGTGCATAGGGTTGCACAGGCTGCAGATTCTTGAACAATAAAACAGAACTTTTTAAATTATTTTATGAACTCATTTAATCAAGTGAACAAAGCTATCCAAATCCCATATGAAAAATCATAAAATACTGTAAAATGTCTCTTTTATTCCCCAGAATATAGGAACTTAGGAACAGGGGGAATGCATTCTGCCTGTTGAGCCTGCTCTGCAATCCAATGTAGTAATCAATAATCAAACACTTCAATGACATTTACTCATGCTAGCCCCATACCCCTTACATTATTGGTAATCAGAAATCTGTGAATCTATATTTTAAACACAGTCGGAGAGCTGAGGTAGCTTAGTCTTTGTGATAGAGATTTCCAAAAACGCTCCATCCTCTGAGACAAAATGCTTTTCCTAATTTCGGACCTAAAGAGCATCACCTTATTTTTGAATTGTTCCCCCGATTCTAGACGCCCCATCCAAGGAAAATCTCTTGGCTGCATATACACTGTCTATCCCTTTTTTAATTTGTAGGTTTCAATTAGATCATCTCTCATTCTTTGAAACTCTGGAGCATACAGGCCCAGTTTGTAGGATAATCCCACCATACAGGGAGCAGGTGTGATGAATCTTTGTTGTATACCTGCTATGGTAATAACATTTCCTGAGATAAGGAGACCAAGACTGCATACAGTATTCCAGGGTAGCTGTCTAACCATGCTTCTCTACAATTTAAGCAAGACTTCATTACTCCTGTACTCTGATCCTTTTCAAATAAAAGGTTAACATTCCATTGTCTGTAAATAGTTTGGTACACCTGTATGTTAGCCTTCAGTGACTTATTGACAAGGATATGTAGATGCTTTTGTACACTTTCTAACCTCCTTAACATTTAAGAAATACGCTGAACATCGTTCCTTCTACTAACCTGTTTTTGCCAAGTCACTAAGCCTGTTCAAATCCTCCTGAACACTCTAAGTCTTTCTTGCATCTTTCTGCTTAGCATTGCATCAACTGCAAATTGGTAAATATTACATTTGGTTCCCACGTTCATTTTTTAAAAAAATTAACTTGCTCGGATATACTATATTGAACACGTCCGGAACAGGTGTGACTTGAACCTAGGTCTTCTGGTCCAAGGTAGGGACACTACCGCTGTGCCACAAGAACAGTTAAAGCCAAGATGATTGCTGGTTTATGTTCAGATAGGGGGTATTGATATTTTATAATCAACCTGCTCAGAGACGTTGTTGCACATCTCTGGTGCAGGTAGGTCTTGAACCTGGGTCTTGTGGTCCAAAATTGGTGATACCACAAGAGCTCCATTGCTCCCCACATTCAAATCACTGACAAATATGTGGGCCAGCTGTGGCTCAGGTTCTGATTTTTGCAGTATCTCCCTAGTCAGAGCCAGGCAACAGAAGAATAATGTGTTTATTCCTTCCCTTGGTTCTCTGCCTATCAGTCAATCCTAATTCGTGCTGATAACTCCTATCCTACATACTTTAATCTTGCAAGCAATTTCTTGTGGGGTTCTTATCAAAAGCCTTCTGAAAATCCAAGTATAATACTTAATTGACTCCTTTTTTTTGATTTTTATTAACAATATCCTGAAAAAAGTCTGACCAGTTTGTCGCACTCAATTTTCTATTTGCAAATCTATGCTATTTATGCACAGTTAGATCATGATTATCCAAGTGCCCATTTCTCACATACTTTAATGATAGGGAAACAGAATCTATTTCTAATGTAATGCTGACAGGCCTGTAGTTCTCTTTATTCTCTTGCTCCCTTGTTACACATTATTTTACAACATTTCAAATTCAGAAATTATCCTTCTCTCAAATAATTGATTCAACTTGACTGTGTCTTTACAGTTCTGTCCTGTAAAATGTGAAGTCATCTTATGTAAATACTCATGAAATTGAAAGCTTAGACTTTGTCTCGTAATAATCTGCAGTTTTCTAATCAAACTCTTATGGTCAGTGAGCTTTACAAGCTAAACATTTACACCAATGTATTTGAGCTTTTCCAATCTGTCCTTCACTCCTTTCCAGGAATGAAACTACTTACTCTAACCCCAGTCAAGTCTCCTCCAAATCTCTCTCAAAGCTTTCGAGTTCTGGGTTTCCCTAAGGTTTGGTCCTTAAGGCTGAAGAGATCAATGGGTATGGGGAGAAAGCAGGGACATGTACTGAGTTGGATGATCATATTGAATAGTGGAGCAGGCTTAAAGGGCTAATTGACCATTCCTGCTCCTATTTTCTATATCACTATAAAAGTCAATCCTGGATTATTCTAAACCAAAAGCAATCTAATGACTTTCAACGTTTTGTCTGTACTGTAAACCTCACAGAAAAACAATCTTCTACTAACATGCAAGAGGCCTGCAGTCACCTGTTCTCTGACACAGACTAGATTAGATCGTGGTTCTTATAGGAATCTTTGACCTTGTTCATTTTGAATCCTTCACACTATTAAGCAACATATGCATTACTGTTTCGAAATCCAAATGCTAAAAATTATAATCATTTATATATTAAGTCACACCTTTCATCTCACAGGCAATAACCACATCCTCAACAAATGAAAATCTTAACTATGTCCCCATGATATTCAATGGCTTAATGATCACTGAATCCTTCACTAGCAACATCCTGGAAGTTACCATTGACTAGCAACTGAACTGGACCAGTCATACAAATAATGTGGCCACAGAACAGGTCAGAAATTAGGAATTCTGTGGCGAGTAACCCAACACCTACAAGGACCAAGTTAGTGTGGTGGAGTATGATCCACTTGTCTTAATGAGATAATGAAAACTCAGTCATTGAAAAAAATCAGTCTGCTTGATTTCTCACCCCATTCCATCTGCTTCCTTCATTATAATTGCAGAATAGAAGCGTTGTGTTCAATTCACAAACTGCTCTGTGGGAGTTTACTACATCTGCTTTGATAACACCTTCCAAACCATAATCTGTGCCACCTTGATGGACAAAGCCAGCAGATGTGTGGAAACATGACCATCAACTTGTTCTCCTCCAGATCACCAATCATTCTGACATGGCACTAGATCTTTCACTGAAGATCATTAAAATCCTGGAATCCCCCCCTCCTGCATCGCATCACATCACATTGACTGCAGCAGTTTAAGATGATGTCACACTGCCACCTTTTTGAGGACAATTAAGGATGGGCAATAAATGCCCATTGCCAATGACACTCATAACCCATAATAAAAATGAAAAAAAACTCCCAGCCACTGTGATGGTTACCGTCAATCAGAAACTGAAGTAGATCAATCCTTTAATTGTAATTAGAATTACTGAGTTTTTCTTAAATGGCCAACTTGCTGATTCCCAATTTTTTCCACTACCTACAAAGCACTAAGTTGTCTGGAAGTTGCCTTGATGGGTGCAATTCCAACAATGTTGTAAAAGTTTGATAGTGTACAGGTCACAGTACATTGCTTGTTCTGCATCTCGCCACAGACCCAACAGCCATTCACTTCAGTAACAAACATCACTGGTAATGGGCAGTCTTTACAGGGTTCACTACAGCAATTCACTGGTTTCTTTGGCAATAATTTTCCAAACGAAAGACTTGAGATCACTGAAGTGACTGACAGTAGGTCTTGTGGAGCAAAATCCCCATCACATTCTCCAAGTATGACTCATTCTAAACTGGGTATGACGTTGTTTCTTCATTAGTGAGAATTCATAAACTTGGAGATCCCTACATGATGGGACAGTTGGTGTCACTTTGCAAAGCACAGGAGCTTTTCTATGTCCTGGCTGTCTTGAAAAGACAGCCAGGAGCAGGTAATATTTGCCAGCAATGTTTGCATGCAGAGAATGAATAAATGGAAATGGTAAGTTCTATGCAATTTGACTTTTGAATGTAAGTCTTTTCTACATTGGCCAGTTTCAACCCACGTCATGACAGACTTTCATAATTTACCACTTTACAGGTAGTTGGCAGGGTTGTAATGATAGATATTGGAAATGTTTACATTGGTTCAGAGCACTGTTATGGCACATGGTTGAGCAGACGAGAAGGAGCTTTATTTAAATGCAACTGTCTTATACTGAATAAATATTGATGGGCAAGAAACATTCATATCTCACTTTTGATTGTGAAAAATAATTAAAGGAAGAAGGGATTAAATGAAACTAAGAATGTTCAAACTTAACACTCAAATATAATATGTATGCCACACTGAAAGAAAGTTACATAGTTTGTACATGTGTAAGCTGAGTATTTAATTGAGAGTCTGCGAACACTAAAATGTATAATCCTGTTTGGCCTGATTGAAGTATTACCCTTGTAAATGGTATTTAAAAATTGTCATGATTTGTCTTCCTCTAGCTTTAAATCTGCTGCAGTGTTTGATGTATGAATTCCTATGTTTGTGTTAGTGAATTGATTTCAAACCGTTGGAAAGGTAAGTCATTTTAGCCAATCTCAGTACAGTGCACACTGAGTGCTGCTATTCAAGCCCTACAGTAGGAATGTGAATTTAGTTTTAAAGTAGTTATTGAAACTATTAAGGTTACATTGTTTAACAGTTTTATGTGAGCAGGTGTGTTTATTGCTAAAACACTGTTTATTTTCAGCACGTAGTGTAAATTATACTTCCCAAAGATGAAAAAGAATATTGGGTAAATTTACAGAACTGTAGGGACATCTTGCATAATGTCTACAAACATTAAATGCCTTTTCCAAAGCAGGAAAAATGTTTCAAAAGTTACTAACTTTTTATGTTATATCCCCGAGCAGGCCAAAACCACAACTGTTTCTAATGCTATCTATTATTCAGCAAAGTTAGCATATTTACATGCTTTTCTGTCAGTCTTGTATGTTGGAAGACATGCACACAACTCAGCAGGTCTGGCAGCATCTGTGGGGCGAGAAAGACAGTTAATATTTTAAGTCCAATGATCATTCTTCAGAACGGCAAGTAGCCAGGAAAAGGTGGTATTTATGCTGATGATGTGGCAATGGCTGACAAAATTCTGCGTAGGCAGACAAAGGGGTTGTTCTTAAGTTAGATTACATTGCCAGAGCACGGTTTAGGACCTGAGGGCATAGTCGCAGAATAAATGAGTGCCAGTTTAAGATGGAGGTGAGGAGGAATTTCTTCTCTCAGGATCTAAAAACCTCAGAACTCCTTGTCACAAAGAACTGTGGGGATACAATGCTTCTGCATATTTACGGCTGAGATAGATTCTTGATCAGTATGGGAATCAAAGGGTACGGGGAAAGGGCAGGAAAGTCAGTGCGAGGAATGTCTGATTTTATATGATCCTATTCAATGGCAGTGGAGGCTTGAGGGGGGTGGAATGACCTACTCTTGTTCCCATATCTTTTGGTCTTATTTCAGGTGGCAAAGATATGTTACTTGATTCAAGGTATTGGAACAAAATGCCAATAAAATTCAGGTAAAGTTAAATCCTAATTTTCATGCAGACAGCAAAATAAATACAACTCTGTTTCTTTTCAACTCAATAAGAATTAAAGGTTACTTGTGTTAATAAGCAACAATGGCTGTGTGTGAATAGTAAGCAAAGAACAGTACAGAATAGTAACAGATCCTTCAGCTCACCAGAAGGTTGTGGTAGTGGATTGGTTTGTGGACTGAAGGCCTGTGACCAGCTGTGTGCTACAAGGATTGCTGCTGGGTCCACTGCTATTTATCATTTATATTAATAATTTGGATGGGCATGGTTACTAAGTTTGCAGGTGACACTAAAATTGGAGGTGTAGTGCTCTATGAAGAAGGTTATCTTAGAGTACAGTGGGACTTTGATCGGATGGGCATTTGGGCCGATGAGTGGCAGATGGAGTTTAATATAGATAAATGCAAGGTGTTGCATTTTTGTAAGGCAGGGTCCTGAGGAATGTTGCTATGTAAAGAGACCTAGGATGCAAGTGCATAGTTCCTTGAAAGTGGAGTTGCTTGTAGACGGTGGTGAAGAATGCATTTGGCATGCTTGTCTTCATTGAGAGTGCATTGAGTATAGGAGTTGGGATATCATGTTGCAGCTGTACAGGGCATTGGTAAGGCCACTTTTGTACAATTCTGTCTTCCCATTTTAAGAAGGATGTTGTGAAACTTGAAAAGGTTCAGAAAAACGTTTGAAGGATGTTGCCAGGGTTGGAGGGTTTGAGCTATATAGGGAGAGATGGAATAGGCTGGGGCTTTTGTTTTCCTGGAGTGTCAGAGGCTGAGGTGAAATTAGAGGTTTATAAAATCATGAGAAGCATGGATAGGATGAAAGCCAAGGTCTTTCTCCTTTGATGGGGGGAGTCCAAAACTATAGGGCATCGTTTTAAGGTGAAAGGGGAGCAAGATTTAAAAAGGACCTGAGGGGTAACTGTTTCTTGCAGAAGCCGAAGCGTTTTTGGAATGAGCTGCCAGAGGAAGTGGTGGAAGTGAGTATAATTACAACACTTTAAAAGGCATAGCCTCATAGAGATGTACAGCATAGAAACAGACCCTTCGGTCCAACCTGTTCATGCCGACCAGATATCCCAATCTAATCTAGTCCCACCTGCCAGCACCTGGCCCATATCCCTCCAAACCCTTCCTATTCATATACCCATCCAAATCTGGATGAGTATATGAATAGGAAGGGTGAGACGGATATGGGCCAAATGCTGGCAAAATGGGACTGGGTCAGACTGCGATGTCTGGTCAGCACTGTTTCCGTGCTCTATTACTCTGTGCCAAGCATGATGACATTCTAAACTAATTCAATCTGCTTGCATGTGGTCTGTACACCTTTGTTCTCTGCCTGTCCTGTATCTGTCTAAATGCCTCTTAAAAGTTGCTATTTTTGTGAAGCGTGAAAGGGTTCAGAAAAGATTTTCAAGGATGTTGCCAGGGTTGGAGGATTTGAGTTCTTCCTGGAGCATCCGAGGCTAAGGGCAGATAGGATAAATAGACAAAGTCTTTTCCCTGGGGTGGGGGAGTCCAGAACTAGAGGGCCTAGGTTTAGGGTGAGAGGGGAAATATATAAAAGAGACCTAAAAGGGCAACTTTTTCACAGGGAGGGTGATACATGTATGGACTGAGCTGCCAGAGGATGTGGTGAAGGCTGGTACAATTGCAACATTTAAAAGACACCTGGATGGTTATATGAATAGGAAGGGTTTAGAGGGATACGGGCTGGTAGTTGGGACTAGATTGGGTTGGGATATCTGGTCTGCATGGGCACGTTGGACCGAAGCGTCTGATTCCATGCTGTACATCTCTGACTCTTTATCTGCTTCTATTTCCTCTTCTGGCAACTTGTTCCAGGCGCGTACCACCTTCTCTTTTCGGGGTGGGGGAGAAAAACTTGTCTTGCACATCTTTTTACTTCTCCAGATCACTGGGTAATTTAATCCAATTCACCTAACTTTCATGTCTTTGGAAGTTAGAGGTTTATAAAGTCAAGAGGAGCATGGATAGGATGAATAACCAAAGTCTTTTCCATGGGGTGAGGGAGTCCAAAACTAGAGGGCATAGGTTTAAGGTAAGAGGGGAAAGATATAAAAGAGATTTGAGGGGCAACTTTTTCACAGGGTTGTGCTTCTATGGAATGAGCTGCCAGAGGAAGTGGAGGAGGCTGGTACAATAACATTGAAAAGGCATCTGGATGGGTATATGAATAGGAAGGGTTTAGAGGGATATGGACTTAATGCTGGCAAATGGGACTAGATTAATTTAGGATATCTGGTTAGACAAGTTAGACCATAGGGTCTGTTTTCGTGCTATACAACTCTGACTCTATGGCAGTTCTGCAACATTTTCATTTTTATGTGACCAGAAGTATACATGGCATGACCACTAACTTGCTTTTGGCTCTCTCTTGCCTTTTAAATACATTTCAGCACCTGATTTACATTCTGCCTCTGATCATGTTGTGATTATCTCTTATTACTCAGGAACATAGACATTTTCCATACATATTGTTTCTTTCCAGTGCTAATCATTTCAGCTTTTGGCGCCCACATGAGGTATACTTTTTGTATTCTACTGCATTCCATTTGACATCTGGTACCAGTATTGAATTCGCAAATCTTGTTATTGCTTATCTTGTGTAATTTTGCAGTCTACCAGCTTCATTAGCTTTGTAACATCTGCGCATTTAACTACTGGGTTTTGGAAACCTCACCAGATTAGTTTGGGAGTGATGCTGAACAAAGATTGTCACAAATAGACTTCTCCTACGTGAATCTATATTGACTTTACTCTGACAAAATTTTCTACTGCACAGATTCTGTGAAGTTTGCATTGTATTGTATAATGAAGTATGAGTAATAACCAATTACAATGTTCTGCGCTTCCCAGTTATTTACTTGGTATTGAAGACTTAACAGAGTTGAGTTGTCAGCTTCAGTTTGTTTGGTAGAGAGATTTATGTCACCAGTACGTACATACACATTGAAAAAATTATTTGATGGTAAAGTCATCGCCTACGTGACTTCTACATTTCTTTGATATGTAGTAGCAAATAAATAATTTTTAAAAAGCTCTTCAGCAAGTTTACAATATATTTTCCTATTAATTTTTAATATTAAAGTACATCTTGTTCAAGGAAGAGAAGTTGTTCCACATTACCTGTTGTTGCCAAGTGCTGCACAATCAATGACCCATTTGTTATGAAATGTTCTTAAAGATTACCCGGTCAGTTTGCAAGTCATAGGAGTAGCAAGTGTAATCTGGGATGGGTGGGTCACTCCTCACTTCTGTGCTGCTGTTGCTGCAGCCAGCAGATTGTTGCCAGGGCTCAGGGAGAGGCTGTGAAATGGAAACTACTCTGCTGTGACCCTGTGTCAGTCATGAGTTCCAAAGGTTAGTCAGGTCACAGAAAACTGATATAAACTGAGATTTAGGGATATGTTTTTAATATAATTTATTGCAAATTTGACTTTTTGCATTTTGAGTTTAAAGGCATCAGTCTTTGTGAATTTGAAGTTAATAGTTAACTTTTAAGAATCTCTTCAAAAGCAGTTTTTGAGGCCTGATTTTCGAATGAACAGGTTTACTGTGTGCCACCAATAGTTTTATTATTAATCTTGGATTATTTTGCAGCTTGACAAGTAAATCATGGGGCCTCAAAGTTTGCTAGAGATTTCTGGAACTCTCTTTACTTATGATGAAGGGAAACAATTTAGAGGAGGAGTGTTTTGGTTTTGTGTTGAGTTTTGAGCAGTCCTATGAAGCTCCTGTATAGACCAGTGCTTCTGAGAAAGGAAGGATATATCATGGACTAGATTGACTTAGTGAGGAATTAGTTACTTCGCGATTATAAGCATTGGGACAAAACCCTGAAGAGGTTATTTAAAATTGAGTACATATAACCAGTCATATAATAACTCCAGGAAGAAGCTATTTGTAGGTAGTCTAAAAGTTGAAGTGGCGACAAGTATGATTGCAACAGGTCACAGGAAGTCGAATGGAATATTGGCCCTTATTTCAAGGAGCTTGGAGTATAATGAGGGGAGTCTTAGCTGGTTTGAGGGGCTGAGCTGCTTAGTCTTCCTATTTCTTTCAGTCTTATGATCTTATTTCAGGTGGCAAAATCTGCAGCATTGTCAGCTTTTGTTTCACTGAGACCACTTCACTAAAATAAATCAAAATACAATCTCATGCTAGGTGTATGTCTAGGATCTATCTTCTCTGGTTATAACGTCAGCTAGGGTCATGACACAAGTTAGACATGGAACCCACCCACCCTTGTTACATCTTTACGTATAGATAAATTAAATTCATTTAGAACAGTAGCTTTTGTGCAAGCATGAACATTTTTAAACAATGGACAGAGTGTCCCCCTCAAACTTCAATTTGAATTGAACTGATATTTTAAAGATTGCACATTCCTTTATCTCTAGTCTGTAAAATTATACAAGGGCTCCATAAATACGTGGACTTCACTGTTCAATCTCCTTACTGAGCGTAGAAACATACCAACTGACTTAAATTTACTTTGCTGGAAAAAGCACTTCCTAACCAGGTGGGAGATTTATTGACTTCCTCATTCATGGATTTATGTTTCTGTTAGTTCTTCTGCACTTGAATTTTTAAAGTGTAGCCAATGCTAAAAGACTCTGTCTACTGTTTGGTTTCACTTGTAATAAATGTAAAAGGGGCTTAACATAATGACTTTATGATCTTCCATTGCAGTGCTATGTTATAGAACAGCCCAAACCCCCTCAAAATATAACTTTAACTCTATTGAAATACTTAATAAAATAATATTTAACTATTAGTCATCAACTGTTCCAGCATAGCAGCATCCATAAATATACCCTTAGCAAAGGCAATTACAGCAAAACTGATTTTACTTATGTGCTATCTTTAGTCTAGGGGAAAGGAACACCAAAAGAAACAATCTAGCAGCAGAGAGAGAGATGTGTCTATCAGATTCAACTTCAAAAACCCTAACTTTATCTGAAAGCAAAATTAAAACCCTGGGTTTCTGTGAGCCTGACTCCACCTCATAGAGTCCTACAGCATGGAGACAGATCTTTTAGCCCAAACTGGTCCATGCTGACCAAAATGTCCCTTCACACTAACCTCATTTCCTTGCACTTGGCCCATATTCTTCTAATCCTTTCCTATCTATGTATTTGTCCAAATGCCTTTTAAATGCCTCAACCACTTTTGCTGGCAGCTCATTCCATATGCATACCCACTCTCTTTTTAAAAAAAAAAGTTGACCCACAAGTTCCCTTTTATTCTTTCCCCTCTAATCATAAACTGATGTCCTCTACTCGATTCCTCAGTCGTGAACCAAAGACTGAGTGCATTCACCCTACCTGTGCCTCTCATCATCTTATACACCTCTATAAGGTCCCCCCTCAGTCTCCGACACTCAAAAGAAAGTCCTAGTTTGTCCAACCTCTCCCGATAACTCGGACCATCGAGGCCAGGCAACATCATTGTAAATTTCTTCTGCACTCTTTCCACTTTCATAAATTCCTTTCTATAGCAAGGTGGTCAAAACTGAACACCGTACTCCATGTGCGGCCTCACCAATGTACTGTAGATCGACAACATAACTTCCCAACCTCTGTACTCAGTGCCCTGACTGATGAAGGCTAGTGTGCCAAAAAGCACCTTCACTGCCCTGTCTACCTGTGGCCACACTTTTGGAGAAGTGTGAGTATGAACTCCAGGATCCCTCTGTTCCACGACACCTTCTCGTGCTTCTTTTGTCGATTTTTGAGCGAAACAGTCAGGGAGCTCAAAGCCCCTTCTTTTGAAACAGACATTCCAGAAGCACTGATAACACTTCTCTGCCAGAGAGAGAGCACAGAACAAATCTCTGTTAAAGCCATAATATGGTTCCACCCAGCATGTACTGAATATCTGCTACAGCTGAACACACTTCGCAGTGGGATTCAAAGTTGCATTTGGGACTTTAAGATTTTCTTGACAAGTTTCCGAGAGTTGTTTGGCTTATCCATGTGCAAAATAATAGAATTATAGAATTTTACAGTACAGAATGAGGTCATCTGCCCCATGTATGTGCCAGCTTCTGAAAGATCCACCCAGCTAGTCCCATTCCCCAGCCTTATCTCTGTAGTCCTCTAAATTCATTTTCAAATACATATGCAACTGTTTTGAAACCACCTAGTGAATCCACCTCCACCATTCTCCTGGACAGCACATTTCAAAATCATCACAACTGAGTAAAGAAGTTTCTTCTCATCTTACTCAGCTCTGCTGACAATGTTGAAATTGTGACTTGTAGTTCCTGACCTACCAATTAGTGGGAACAGAATATCCCCCTCTATTCTCTCAAAGTTATTCATAATTTTAAATACCCTAATAAGGTTAGCTCCTCAGCTCCAAGAAGAATAAGTCCAATTTCCCTAATCTTTCCTTGTATCTAAAATCTGTCATTCCTGGTGTAATTTAAATACATCTCTTTTGCATTCACTCCAGGGCTTTAACATCCTTCCTTAAATAAGATGCTCAAAACTGAAGGAATAGCACAATTTGAATAGTTGCGCCATGTCAAACCAAGTAAGCACTTCTGTGACTTACAGGCTCAATGAAAATGACAATTAGTATTTATATAGTGGCAGCATCTCTAAGACAATACAGTATTCTAAGACACTTCACAGAAGCATTATCAAAACGAATATGACGCTGAACCACTTAAGGAAATATCAGAGCAGATAATCAGTATCTCAAAGAAAAAGAGGTCTATGGAATGTCATGAAAGAGGAGTAGAATAGAATGCCTACAATATGGAAACAGGTCCTTTGGACCAAGACGTCCACACCGACCCTCTGAAGAGTAATCCACCCAGACCCATTCCCCTACCTATATTTTCCTCTGCACCTAACCTACACATCCCTGAACACTATGGGCAATTTAGCATGGCCAGTTCGCCTGACCTGTCCATCTTTAGATTGTGGGAGGAAACCCACACAGACACTGGGAGAATGTGCAAACTCCACACAGACAGTCGCCCAAGCTTGGAATCAAACCTGGGTCACTGGTGCTGTGAGGCAGCAGTGCTAACCACTGAGCCACTGTGCTAAGAGAGAAAGCAAAGTGGAAATTTACCAGGGGATTCCAAATCCAAGGGTCATGCAGCTAAAAAGACAGCCCACCAATGGTACAGCAGTTTAAATGAGAGGAAAACTGACCGTGTTGGAAAAGATTGGAAAGGTAAGGCAAGGAAAGTCATGGAGGGGTATGAAAGCAAAGGTAAGAACTTAAAATTGAGGCATTACTTAACTCTGAAACAGGGTAATTTAGTGATCACAGCAGTGATGGGTTTATGGGACTTGGAGGCAGTTAGGAAAAAAGGCATGCATTTATATATCACCACCAGACCACTTTAAAAAAAATGTATTTATTGTTATAATGTAGGAGGCAAAACGGATGTTTTACATACAGCGAGCTGCTATAAATACTATACAATAACAACCAAATAACCTGTTTAAATAATGTCTGTTAAGGGATATGTATCAGCCAGGTCACTAATAACAACTTCCCGACTCTTGCTCTAAGTAGCAGTAGGGAATTTTTTACATCCACCTCAGGCAGCTAGATCTTGGTTTAAAGCTTCACCTGAAGGAAGGCATCTCCAACAATATCTCTGAACTGCAATGGAGTGTCAACCTTGATTTTTGGGTTGAAATCCTGAGGAATTGACTTGAACTCTCAACGTTGTAACTCAGGTGTGTATGCTACCAGTTGACTTGCAGATGAGACAAGCAACAGGAATTATGGATGCACAAGCGCACAGAGGTTAAGTGTGAAACATTGGCCAAGAGAAGCCAAAATAAGTGTATCAGCAGCTGTAACAAGGATACAATCTAATCCAATCTAAACAGTTTCCATCTTTTCCCATCTTAAACAAACTTAATTAGTCCACTCACTGGGTACCTGGAATTAGTAACTTTTGCTGTCAATTATTTTCTTTATGGATTCCATTGTCATGTCTGTTAAAAATTTTGATACAGAATGAATTTAATTGAACCAGATCACATCCTTTCACCTTGCAAACATAATGCTTTTCTCAAATGTAAACAAAATACTGCAGGTGCTGGAAGTCTGAAAAAAACTGAAAATGTTGGTGGCTCAGTAGTTAGCACTGCTGCCTCACAGCGCCTGGGACCCTGGTTCGATTCCAGCCTTTAGTATCTGTCTGTGTGGAGTTTGCACATTCTCCCCATGTCTGCATAGATTTTCCCCTCATAATCCAAAAATGTGCAGGTTAGGTGAAATGGCAATGCCAAATTGCCCATAGTGTTCAGGGATGTGTAGGTTGGGTGCATTAGTTCGGGGTAAATGTAGAATAATAGTGTAGGGGGATGTGTTGAGTAGGTTACTCTTCGGAGGATCAGTGTGGACTTGTTGGGCCAACTGACCTATTTCCACACTGTAGGGATTCTGTGATTCTATCAACTGAGCAAGTCTGGCAACATCTGCAGAGAGAGAAAAACAGAGTAGTCTTCTGTTTTCATTTCACTTCTTTCTCTCTGTCTCCCACTTAGCTTCCAATTTATAAATGAATAAACTGAAATCCATTTGCCAGTCTTCCCTGAATATTTTCCATTGTTTTCCTTTCACGTATGGCAGCAAATGCAGAACAAAAGTAGCCAGAGTTCAAAAAACACTATCTGGATTCATTCTGTGCATGTAGTATTGTTCTGTAAAGTTTTATTTGCCTTTATGCCTGTTAATAGAGGCATCAGCGTCTTTAAATGACTGATCAACTGTTTGTAATAGAATTTGTTTTTCAAGTTCATTATTTCTATTTTATAAATAGATTTTCTATTTTTAAAATACTGCCAAATGCATTAATTTGTGCTCAGCATTGAATACTATTGGTGAATCAGCTAGTCAGTTGTTAAATTACAACTTACTTGAAATAGACAGCATCGTGACATTTGGTGAAAGAGTTTTAAAATCCACTTACTGTAGGGTCAGCAAACGTAAGTAAGTGTAGACTATAAACCGAATGCAAACCAATTACAAAATTACAATAAACTAATTACAAACTTGATTGCTCACAAAGAGTAAATAACTTGCAAAGTAACAGGTTGTTAGCTTTTGACATATCCAGTGCGTGAAGCAAAATTTAAATATGAATCTCTTGAGATAATACATAACTTAATTTCTGTTGTAATAGTTTATCAAATTTGGACATTGGGGGTGGCACGGTGGCTCAGTGGTTTATTTCATAGCTCCCACTGCAGCAACTTCAGGAATAAACTCTTTATGTTTAGAATAATGGGGCAGCATGGTGGCTCAGCAGTTAGCACTGCTGCCTCAACAGCACCAGGGTCCCAGGTTCGATTCCATCCTCGGGCGACTGTCTGTGTGGAGTTGCATATTCTCCCATTGTCTGTGTGAGTTTCCTCCGGATGCTCCGGTTTCCTCCCACAATCTGAAGATGTGCAGGTTAGGTGATTGGCCATGCTAAATTGCCCATTGTGTTAGGTGCATTAGTCAGGGATAAATATAGGGTTGGGGAATGGGTCTGGGTGGGTTACTCTTCGGAGGGTCGGTGTGGACATGTTGGGCCTGTTTCCATACTGTAGGGAATCTACTCATAAAATTTATTATAAAACCTTTCAATAGAAGGGCTGTTCTAAAATAAAAGCAAAGCGCTGGAGAAAATTCAAATTTGGCAGCATCTGTGGAGAGAGAGTTACAAATTTACTTATGAAAGCCAATTAGTTGAATTTCTCAGCACCATTTTAACCATCTAATCTAGTGTTTTTGCTCTACTTGAGTCACTTGGCACTTCCTCTCAGCCTATCAATAAATCCATCAATTATTTTCATAGTTGTATGTTTGTATAGCTTCCCCTTAGATACATCAAAGATTGCTCGGCAGTTTTGGCTATTTATTTCTTGCAAATCAGTGGCAATTTACTAAGAATTTTAATTGAGATATCGCTAGTATGTGATGCTTAATTTTCTCTTTTGGCTTTTTAGGCTAATTTCAAGGCAATCTGAAAGAATTGTGTGTGCGTTATATTGAGTATGGATTGCAAACATATTTTCTTTGGTTAGGTTGTATATGAAAGGTAGCTTCAGTGTCTTCCAGCTAAAACACAATCAGTTTTGACATTACTTAGCTGTGTAAAGCCCTGTCCAAACACTTAGGGACAGGTGAGAATAGGACCTGTTTTTTTTTAGAAAGCATTCCAGTATCTGTCTCTAGTGAACCTTCTAGCCTGCATTTAGCATTGAGGGCTAGAGGCAGGAATTCCAATTGAAACTGTACAAGAAGCGCCCTATTATAAAATTCCCCCAGCAGTTTTTGATTACAGAAAAAGGATATATAATTTCATAAATGTGAGTATATTTTGCTTAATAAAGTAATAGTAGCTGTCTTTTGGAATTTTATTCATTAATTTATTTCTGCAAATAGCACTTTCACAATGTAAAGCTGAATTTAATATTAATTAGTTTTGCACTCCATGTAGCCTATTGTAGCCTTGAGAAACATGTGAAAGAATGTACAACTTGAAATTATCTCATTGACTACACAGTTTGTATACTTTAGGCTTTTGATTTCAGCACAGGTCTTTTCTGTGTTCCAAACTAATTAGTTGAGAAGGATGCATGTTTTGTTGCACTCATTTACTGGACATATCTTGACTAACTTTACCATAAGTAATATCATACATATTTAAATTGCGGTGAGCAAATGAAATAATGAGCAGCAAGATATTAGGCTTGGCAATCCAAGTGGGTTACGTCTAATTTGAGAGTTAGTACTTTAGTTGGGTTATGTATGCTGTACTGATCACATCCAAATGAAGTGAATTTGGTTGATACATCAGAAGATAGAATGGGACAACTTTCCAGAACACAGGCAGGCATTTGGCCTATCATGCCAGTGTTGGCTCTTTGACCAAACTACTTAATTAGTCTCGCTCTTTTCACACAGTTCTGAGTGATGTCTCTATTCAATGTACTATATAATTTTGGTTTCCATAAAACAGTTGGTGAATAGTAATTCTTGTTTTGGATTAGATATCTTTAAGCCAGATCTTTGCGTCCTTGGATTTCGGTGTGCATACCAGATTATGCACCGTTACCATATTTTGCAAATGTTATGCATTTCTGATAAAAGAAAATTATACTGTTTTAAGAATTTTTTTTGTTAGTATTTTGAACTTTTAAGATGCCGTCAAAATAAAACAAATTCCAACATACATAACAGAGCATTCTAAAGAATGATTCTTTCCTATTGCTTTTCTATGGTATTCTTTCTGTGGTCAGAAACCCAAGATAATTTACAAGGAAGTATTACTTAAAAAGGAACATTAAGGTTACCAATTAGTTACTTTTTTTGATTCAAGCAAACTATTAGGTATAGTCTCAACAATATCTTCGAATGTACCAATAATCTTCTTTAATCAACAACTTTTTTTTTGTCAAGATAACTGGAATTGTAGCTTCCCATGTGTTGTAACAGTTTTTTTTTCAACTCAACAGCACCAAAACGTTTGATCAGGATTGTTCTAGGATGATTTCTTGGCCAGTTTTTTTTTATGCTTGGTAGTGTTGAATTCCAATAGTCTTTAACAGTCTTGGGCTCTATCTAAAGATGGATGTGCTGGCCTTCAAAGTGGTTCAGAGGAGATTTACAAGAATGATCCCAGGCATGAAGGGCCTGTTATTTGAGGAGTGGTTGAGAACTCTGGGTCTGTACTGTATGGAGTTGAGAGAGATGAGTGAGTTGGGGTGAGGAAAATCTTTTTGAAACTTGCAGAATGCAAAAGGCCTGGATAGAGTGGACTTGGAGAAGATATTTCCACTAGTAGGAGACACGATGATCAGAGAGGCACAGACTCCATGTGAAGGGAGTGAAGACCCTTTAGAGCTGAGAGGAATTTCTTCAGCCAGAGGATAGTGAATCTGTATAACTCATTGCCACAGAAAGCTGTGGAGGCCAAGTCATTGTCTTTAAGATGGAGATTCTTGATTGTTAAGGGGATCAAATATTACAGGCAGAAGATACTCAAATAGGATGAGAAACATCTCAGGAGAAAGTGAGAACTGCAGAGTTGAGAGTGTGGTGCTGGAAAAGCACAGCAGGTCAGGCAGCATCCAAGGAGCAGAAGAATTGCCATTTCAGGCATAAATCCTTCATCAAGAAAGGAGATGAAGGACTTCTGTCCAAAACGTCACTTCTCCTGTTTTTTGGATGTTGCCTGACCTGCTATACTTATCTGGTACCACACTGTCGATTGGGAAACGTCTCAGCCTAAATCAAATGGTGGAGCAGACTTGATGGGCTGAATGGCCTAATTCTGCTCCTGTATTGTATGATCTCATATCCTGGGTTGCAGGGTGGAGAGAGAATTGACCAACACTGAAACCATTCCTTGATACACTCCGTCTAGATTCATAGTCAGAAGGAGACATTTTATGCCATAATAGCTGTGCTGACATTTTGAGATTTTTCAATTCATCCCATTTGTTTGGTCTTTCTCTGCAAAACATTTCTCTTCAAATCTTAATTCAGTCCCATTTTCAAAGTCATTTTTGAACATGCTTCCGCTAATCTCAATCGTGCAGTGCATTCGAAGAAATTGCTACTCTGCTCAAAACCTTTTTTCCCTTATCCTTCTGTCTTTTGCCAGTCATCTTAAGCAAATGGAATTAGCGAAACTTAAAACAAACTATACAAATCCTTCACGATCTTGAACATCTTTTAAATCTTCCCTTTTCTTTCTCTGGTGAAAGGAATACACAAATCTTGAAATGTAACCTAACTTTTTCATTCTTGGTACAGTTTCAGTACATTTTCTGTATATCTTATACAAGGCCTCACCATCTTTTGTGTGGTGTGATGCTTAGAGTTAACATGGTAGTCTTCAAGCCTAATCTGAGAATTATGCAATTTTTAGGGCCTGGCTTCTTTGCTTATGTTCTATGTCTGTATTTGTAAACCAAGGAGATTCTGTGGACTTTTTTTTTTCTTAAGCCATGTCGCTTGTACTATCACTTTCAAACTTCGTGTATATGGTCCCCCAGGGCTCTGTTGCTGCCCATTTCAGAAGAGTTTTCCTGAAGTCTGATTTTATCATAGCCGTTTACTGGGCAGCACGGTGGCTCAGGGACCCGGGTTCAGTTTCTGCCTCTGGCAACTCTGTGTGGAGTTTGCTCATTCTCCCTGTGCCTGCGTGGGTTTCCTCCCACAATTCAAAGATGTGCATGTCAGGTAAATTGGCTATAGTGTTAGGTGCATTAGTCAGGGGTAAATATAGGATAGGGGAATGGGTCATTGTGGACTTGTTGGGCTAAAGGGCCTGTTTCCATGCTGTAGGGAATTTAATCTAAAGTTTACTGCAGTCGAGTTTCACATCATTTCCAGATTTTGAAATTGTGCACAAAGTTGCAATGTAAATGACAAGCGACAGTTCCATCACTGGGATTTGGTGCATAACAATACACTTCCTTTAGCTTTGATAAAGAGTTATTCATGACTCCTTTTCGACTTGAGCCAATATTGTATCTACAGAATAAGGGTCTCATTAATCTCATGGCTGCAACCCTCAACTTGATTCTTTGTGTAGCTGTAATTGTTGTCTCCTTTTTGCCTCCCACCATCCCAATGTTGGTTATTCAAGTTGCCACTGTTTATTGTCTGATCCATGTATGAGCAATCCTGCAAATTCATCTGATACTAGCAGTCAAAGAATAAAGCTTCATGATGGTTTCAAAAAAGAGTGGGGAGAATATTTGGACAAATTCAAGTTTTTGATTTTTTTAATTTAAATATATGGCAACTGGATATAATCATTGGCATTGTTGAAACTTATGTGAGATGTTTTAAATCTTTTGTTTACAGTTTTGTTTCAATAAAGACTTCAAGTATTGGTATGTGATGACATGTGATGACATTTTGGACTTTTAACTGGAAGGTGAAATAGTCCTGGATAGTTCAGTTGCATTTTGAAAATCAGCTTATTGTATTGATTAAATATAATGCTTTTTAAATCGGTGACTGCTTTGACTAGCTTTTAAAAACACATCTTTTTCACCCTCTTCTCAATTGTTTCCTGTGGTGATCAATCATTCATTCCAAAATTAATTTCTACATTTTGAAACTTAGTTTGTCTATTTCAGAAGTGCAAGAGGAACAAATATCTAGGGCTTTTTAAGCTAAACAAAAAAAAGTTGTTTCTCAAGCTTTGCTCCATTGTAATCTGTATCTTTTTATGTTGTCGATTCAATTTGGTCATTACAATATTTGGTCCCTGGATTTAAAACTAGGATAGTGACATCTTTATTGCCTGTGAAATACTCCTTTGAATTCCAGAGATGAATTGCTTCACTTAAACAGGTGCTTCAAAAGCACCTTAAACTTTAATACTGATTTTGTTTAAACCAATTTTTCTGTATTGCAGCATAGTTAATGCAGAATTATTTTTTAAACCAGCTGGGTTACTGTTTTCTTACATATATACCTTCAGTGTTGTGCTTGAAATGTAAACTAATGACATGATTTGCATTTATGGATTGTTGCAACTTTCCAGTGTACACTTTGTATTCTTCACAATGTAATAAACCAGTGTTTTCAGTTGCTAATTTCACCATATCAACCCACTGCAATTTGAATGTGGTGAATCATTTGGTTATCTTAAGTTGATTAAGATTGACTAACATTGCTAGGTGCTGCTGAAAAAGCTGGTGATGTAGTTGTCTGAGTTTGCTCATTTGACCATGTTTAGTACAATTGAACCAGTTTCATAAGTTTATGGAAGCATTTTCTCTCCATTGGCAACTGTCTACAAATCTCCACCTTTTCTGATGCTTCTGTTATGATTTTGAAAAATATTTCTAACAAATAATCTAGTCCCGTTGAATTACGTATAGGGGTTTGCAATAACTTGTCTATTTGGTACGATTTAAAACATCTGCACTATGTCATGATGAGTAAAACATTTTGGCTTTTTTGAATTAAGTGCCATTGAATGTATATAGTATTGAATTGCATTTGTCATGTTTAAGTTCAATGCTAATGAATTTCCTGGGGTTCTCACCTGAAGTTTATGCTCAATCATTGAGTATTTTCAAGTTCTTGCATCTAATAACACCACCTAATGTCTGCTGCCTTGCAGTTTCTTAGTTTCACCCAAACAGATCCCAGATGTTGTTCTTCCAATCTGAGATTTTCACTTACTGACGTAATGATCCTTTCCCTTAACACTGGCACAACTCTCTCCTCTTCCTCCTTGCCTGTCTTTCCTAAACATCAAATATCCTTGAATAATTGCTTTCCAGTCCTGGTCACCATGTTTCTGTAATGGCGGTTAGAGTATTTCTATTCGTGCCTTTCAAACATCTACCTTACTGCAAATGATCAGGTAAAGTGCCCTTAACTTTTTGACATTATCCTGTTTTGAAGCATACTCTCCTATTTTCTAGTCTCGGGCAGTTTTTTGACTTCCAGAGGTCGCCCCCTCAGGTTCCCACTCTCCAAAAACCTAATATTAAAAAGAGCAAGAGAAAATCTTTGGTATCAGTTCCAGTCTTATGGAGGTCTAACCTGACCAGCGTAAGCAGGCCTCACCTGCCCCAGAACTGGTTCAATTCCTCAGAAATCTAGTGCCCTTCCTCCTACTCCAGTTCTCCATCCATGTATTCAATTGATCAGATCTCCTATTTTTATTCTCATTAGCATGTGGCATTGGGAACAATTCTGACATTACTGCTGTTGAGGTTTGCTTTTAATTTCCCTACTAACTCCCCAAAATCTGTCTTCAGGACTTGATCTCTTGCTACCTATGTTGTTCGTATCAACGTGAACCACGACTTCTGACTCATTTTCCCGCTCCTGGGAAGGATGACCTACAACTGTTCCATGACATCCTTGACCCTAGCACCAGGGAGGCAACACACTATCCACAGTCATGTTTACTGCACAGAAATGCTTGTCTGATCTGACCATGGGATCCTCTATAACTATTGCTTTTCCATCCTTTGACCCCCCCCCCCCCCCCCCCCCCCAGCTAAGTGGTCTATAGTGTCATGGGCTTGACTCTGGCTACAATGACCCTACAAGAGCTTGCTTATTATAATTTTGCCTTGTTTAACTTTTCAGTAGTCCTTTGAATAAGTTGAATATCAGTAAATCCATTACTGGATTTATTACCATATGGCACATGTCATGTTTAAATGATCAAATATCCCAATGTGTTTTGCTCTCCTAACTTAGCTAGAAAGTGAATGGTGAGTAGGTATGAAAGGCTAGCAGTGGTGGAAGGAGCTTTTAATCTGACCTAAAGCAGCTGGAGCATGAAAATCAGGCACCACGGTGAGGGAGCAGTTCCTTCAACAATATCATGCTGCAGCAGCTTAACATTGAAATATCATTTGGGAGAGTCAGAACTAGGGAGGTCTGCAAAGCTAAGACTAAGTAAACACTCACCTAGATATTTGAATATAGTCATCAAGTTTTCAAGACCAAGAGATTAAGATTTCACATATGCACCTTAGCATTGAGGGTAGAGTATTGTTGAGTAGTTACAGTCTAAAGTAGCAGAATCTGTTCACTCTAGTAGTTAGTTTTCTTATGGACAGTTAGTCCGTTTTCTTAGTGGCTTGCAAAGGTGCAAGTGTAACAGCTTAGACTTTAGACAGGAAGAAACTTCTTGTTGTCATTTAATATTCTGGAACAATTATCTAAGATCAATACAGTTAATGTAGCTTCAAACTTGGACCTGATCATACCAGTGTATTGCAGGTGCAACCAGCCCTTTTGACTATGACAATGGGAAATTTGCTAAGAGCACCAATTGGTTAAATTTGAATATCCTTCTGTTAGTTTGTATCCGTTCTGCATAATTGGAGCCATTGCCAGCATTAGACTTCCACCTGAGCCCATTTATGTGTTTTCTAGCTATTCAAAGATCATCAATGACTATGGAATAACTGTTTGTTTGAAGTGCTAAATAGAAGATAAATATTCAAAACTCCTTCGTTTGTTTGAGAAATTACTCAGCCAGTGTTTCTTGCTAAGAATGGAGGTATAGGCTAAACCCACGTGAAAGCCATTTGTTATCTATTGATATGGATGCAGTGTACAAGAGCAAGGAGATGATTATTGAACTTCTACGAGACACTTGTCAGATCTCAGCTGGAATACTGAGGATCCCCAATTTTACGAATACGATCCCAAATAGGGTACAAGTTTACAAAGCCGACATACGATCATTTCCTCTACTTATGAATAGTTGCTTTACATTGACTTGCAACTACATGTGGAACCATGGGCGGAGGGCAAGATCTTAAACAAATATTGTCAGAATTTACTGGAGAAAGACATGGAAGCTAGGGAACTCGGAAATAAATGTCTTGAAAACCGTCCACATTATAGAACCAGAAGCGCTGGAAGTCTTAAAACACATAAATGCAAATAAATCCCCGAGACCTGATCAAGTTATCCCAGAACATTGTGGGAAGCTAGGGAAGAAACTCTGGGGTCCCTAGCAGAAATATTTGTATTATCGACAGGCATGGGTAAGAGGCTGGAAGACTTGGAGAGTGGCTGGTGTTGTTCCATTGTTTAAGAAAGGCTGCATGGAAATGCCTGGGAGCTGATGTCAGTTGTGGATATGTTATGGGAGGAAATTCTGAGACACAGGATAAATATGCCTTTGAAAAGGAAGGACTGATTAGGGATCATCAGCATGGCTTTCTACATGGGAAATAGTGTCTCTCAAATTTGAGTATTTTTGAGAGGTGACCAAGATGGTAAAGATTGGTCTCCTATACAAGTTTTGTTAATGCAAACACTCTGTAACGTGATTGATGAATTGGGGACACTGTTTCTAAAGCGGGGACTTTAAAAACATGTATTGGTTATAGTGTGATTCAGGCCTCATTATTTTGACTTGTGCTGCTATTACATGATTTTCTTACATGAGAACAGAACTACCGTGTTATAGCAGAACTGACAGGAGGTAAAGGCAGGGTGGTAGATGTTGTCTACATGGACTTTAGCAAGCTCTTTGAGGTTCTGTATGGTAGTCTGGTTAGTAAGGCTCCCTGCTTCTAGGATGCTGCCTGACCTGCTGTACTTTTTCCAGCACCACTCTAATCTAGATCAGCTGGGATCCAAGGAGAGCTAGCCAATTGGATACAAAAGAGAGGGCTGTTTTCAGACTGGAGGCTTGTGACCAATGACATTTCGTAAGGATTGGTGCTGGTCCACTCCTAAATCTTTTATATAAATGATTTAATGAGCATATAGGAGGCATAGAGACATACAGCATAGAAACAGACTTCTCGATCCAACCTGCCATTGTTGAACAAGTTTCCCAAACTAAACTAGCCTCACTTAGCTGCGATTGGCTGATTTATCCTCTGAACATTTTCTTTTCATGTATCTATCCAAATGTCTTTTAAATGTTTAATTATACCTGCCTCTACTATTACCTTTTGGTGGTTCATTTCACATACTAACCACCTTTTGTGTGGAAAGAATTGCCCCTCCGGTCTCTCTCAAACTTTCTCCTCACCTTAAAAATATGCCCCCTAGTTTCAAACTCACCCACCTGGGAGAAAGGACTTTTGCTATTCACCTTATCTTTGCTCCTCGAGGTTACCACTTAAACTCCTATGCTCCAGTGAAAGAAGTCCTAGCCTAATCAGCCCCTCCATATAACTCAAACCATCTAGTTCTGGCCACATTCTTGTAAATCTTTTCTGACCCCCCCCCCCCCCCCCCCCATATAATAATATCCTACCTATAGCAGGGCAGTACTCCAGAAGTGACCTCACCAACATCCTGTGCAAGCTCAACATGATGTCCCAACTTCTGTATTCAATGGTCTGAGCAATGAAGGCAAGGGCATGGTTAGTAGGTTTGTGGATGATACCAAAATTGGTGGTACAGTGGACAGTGAGGAAGTTTATCAAAGAATACAAGAGAATCCTGGTCAACTATACTGGTGGCCTGATGAATGGCAGATGGAATTTAGTTCAGACAAATATGAGGCATTGCATTTTTGTAAGACAAGCCAGGGCAGGACTTAAACAGTTTGTGTTAGGGCCTATAGAGCTGAACAGAGACCTAAGGATGCAGGTATGTAGTTCCTTAAAAGGAGCCTGAGGGGTGACCTTAGAGGTTTCTAAATTATTGAGGGGTATAGATAAGGTGAATATCAAGGTCTTTTCCCCACGGGAGGGGAATCCAAAACCAGGAGGCATAGGTTTAAGGTGAGAGGGGAAAGGTACAAAACAGACCTGAGGGGCAGCTTTTTCACAGAATGGTGTGTATATGGAATGAACTGCCAGAGGAGGTTGTAGGCATGTGTACAATTGGAACATTTAAGACATTTACACAGGTACATGGATAGGAAAGATTCAGAGGGATATGTGCCAAATGCAGGCAACTGGGACTAGTTCAGTGTTAGGAAACGTGGTCAGCACGGATGAATTGAACTGAAGTGTCTGTTTCAGTGCTGTAGGATTCTGACTCTACATTGTGTTCCGACTTGCCAGTTGGTCTGTACAAATCGACTTGCGAAGGAACTTAAGAACCCATTTGCAACATTGCAGCTGCCTATTCTGTGCATAGTTGTAGGATTCATATTATAGCAAGGATGTGAAAGCATTAGAGTGTGCAAGAACAATGTACAAGAATAGTTCCAGGGTTGATGGATTTTAATAATTAAGCTAGGTGGTAGAAGTTAGGACTGTTCACTTTGGAGTGAAGGCTAGGAGGAGATCTAATGCAAGGTTTCAAAATCCTGAGCAGGCTTGATAGGGTAGATTAGGAGAAACTCTACCAAAGTGTAAAAGGATCAAAAACTGGGTGGCACAAATTTTAAAGGGATTTGTAAAAGAAACGAATGCGATGTGAGAAATACCTTTTCTCACAGTCAGTACTTAGGGTCTGGAATACACTTTGGAAGTTGAACGTAAGTTCAGTTGAGATCTTGAGAAGGGTATTGGATAATTGTTTGGCTATTAATGTGAGGGGGTTATGGGGAAAGAACAAAAATTGGCGTGAGCTGAGCCAATTGGCTGCCTGTGCTATAAGACTGACTTTGTGGTTCATGTATCTTGAAACTGATTCCATGCATTATTTCAAAGTCCTGGAGTAAATTGTAATATGCACGAACATTCTCTTTTCTAGGGGAGCAATTCAAAGTTGAAACTAAAACTCTTGCAGTGGATTTTGGAGAAGGAACTGAAATTTACAAGGTTATTGAGGCTGGTCTGGCTGGACTAGAAATTGGCGTTCTGGGTATGTACCTTTTGAATAACACAAGTGAAATTCCTGTGTCTCTGTTTACAATGCTCAAAGCCTAAACTTGCAATATTGTGTGTACTTAAAAGCAGATGTTTTAAAAATAAGATGTTGATTTAATTCTATAAGAGGGAGGGATTTCATTTTCGATGTTATGCTTTGCTAGTCAATTTTATCTATTCACTTCTTCTGGGGTACAGCAAGCCTCCATACAGCAGACACTTATTTCTTTCATTGAATAAGCTAGTGTTGCAATTCCCCAGATAGCCCCTTCCCCCTCCCTTCTTTTGCTTTGGAAAATCTTTGAAAGAAAGTTGCTTCAGTTTAATCCCAGCTAAGTAGTGTTTACTGAGTCATCCTCTGCCTTCAATTGAACCACACTTGTTTTTAAATTTGTATTATAAAATATCTGTCTTTACAGTGATTTGCTGATTGGCAAAATAAGTCTCTGCAGGTAAAGGATTTGATGCAGCAGTTTTTTTTCCCCCAAGGTACAAGACATTTTAGTTTTTTTTTTGTTTTGATACTTTACAAGATCTAGGTGGAGAAAATCTGTGCATTGTGCGCAAGGAAGGGAGAAAGGGAATGGAGTGGTCATACTGACTTGGAAAGAAATACTATTGGAAAAAGAGGCTGCTCTTGAGGATGCAGTTAACAGAATTTGTTTGGCTAGAGTTGAGAAATAAGCGAGGATGATCAGTTGACTTGGGGAATATTCTCTTGATCCAATTTAAAAGAGAAAAAGAGCAAATTCACAGGGAAATTGAACTTGCAAGAGCGTGAAATGAGGAGGCTTTATCCCCATTGATATTCAGGTAATTAATATTAGTGTAAAGGAAAAGAGGGGAAGAAATGTGTCCAGGAGAACTTTGTTGAGCTGTATGGTCTTGGTTCTGCTAGAAAGGACACTTAGCTGGATGTGGTGCAGGAGGGTATGATCATCGTGGTCCAAGAGGAAATGGTCATGATGGCCTAAATGTCTGTGGGGGAATGCTTGGATAAGAGCACTTGTACAGCGAAAGGTTTAGACTAATAAGTGCAAGGAATGATCTAAAGTAGAACTTCTAAATTGGAAGATGGCACGTGTCAATGCGCTTAAAGAAAAACTAGGATAACTGCAATCATTCTGCCCTCCATTCCATCCTCTCCCGCTGACCCAACCAGTACCTTCCCACTGACACACTCATCCAATAGGCTAAACTGGTCTTCACCCTCAACAATTTCTTCTTCGAATCCTCCCACTTCCTCCAGACAAAAGGGGTAGCCGTGGGCACCCACATGGGCCCCAGCAATACCTGTCTCCTCTTCAGGTATGTGGAACAGTCCATCTTCTGCAGCTACACTGGCACCATTCCCCGCCTTTTCCTCTGCTACATCGATGACTGTATCGGCGCTACCTCGTGCTTTTGCGAGGAGGTTGAACAGTTCATGAACTTCACCAACACCTTGCTCCCTGACCTCAAGTTCACCTGGACCATTTTGGACACCTCTGTCCCCTTCCTGGACCTCTCTAGCTCCATTTCCGGCAACAGACTCAACATGAATATCTGCTTCAAACCCACTGAATCCCACAGCTACTTGGATTACACCACCTCCCACCCAGCCTCCGATAAAAACTTTATCCCTTCCTCTCATTTCCTCCAGCTCTGCTGCATCTGCCCCCACGAGGACTAATTCCACCATAGAACATGCCAGATGGCTACCTCCTTCAAGGATCGCACTCCCCCTTCCACGTGGTCGATGATACTGACCAGCACATCTCCTCCACTTCTCACACCTTTGCCCTTGAACCCCACCCCTCCAATTGCAACAAGGACAGAACCTCCCTGGTCCTCACCACCTACCCCACCAACATCTGGATACAGCATATCATCCCCTGCCATTTCTGCCAACTACAACCAGGCCCTATCTGCATTCCGAAGAGATGTTCCCTCTGCGATTTCCCCCATCAACTCACCCTCCACTCCTGGCATCTTCCATGCCACTGTAAACAAGTGCAACACCTGCACCCACATCTCCCTCATCACCTCCGTCCAAGGCCCCAGAAGATCCTTCCACGTCCAACGGAGATTTACGTGTACTTCCACACACATCAGTCTATTGCTCTCAGTGTGGTCTCCTCTACACTGGGGAGACAGAATGTCAACTTGTGGAACGTCTCTGGGACACAAACACTAAACAACCCCATCGCCCTGTGGCCGAACTCTCTAACTCGCCCTCCCACTCCGCCAAGGACATGCAAGTCCTGGTCCACTGCCACCACCAACCTCTAGCCACCTGATGCCTGGAGGAAGAACACCTCATCTTCCAACCTGGGACCCTGCAACCGCACTGCATCAATGTAGATTTCACTAGTTTCTTCATTTCCCCTCCCCCCACCTTATCCCTGATCCAATCTTCCAACTCGACACTGCCCTACCTGTCCATCTTCCTTCCCACCTATCCGCTACACGCTCCTTTCTGACCTGTTGCCATCACTCCCCACCACCTCGTACCTGTCGCATTGCGAGCTACCTCCACCCCCATCCCCCTCAGCCGCACACCCCATCCATTTATCTCTCAGCCCCCTTGGGCCACCCACTCACACCTGATGAAGAGCATATGCTGGAAACATCAGCACTCCTACTCCTTGGATGCTGCCTGACCGGCTGTGCTTTTCCAGCACCACACTTTTTGACTCTGATCCCCAACATCTGCAGTCCTTGCTTTCGGAGTTGAATAGATTAGTGTCAGGTAGGCATTTATACTTCCAATTGGCCAAAGTTGTTGGTCCAACTTGTGTTTCTGAACTTCACTGTGTAGAGGCTAGAAGTTCCTGCTGTCTTTGGTCACCAGATTGTCCGCGATTTGGCAATAGCAGAGCTGTTTGATGCTTCTGTGTGATCTGAAATTTCTTACCTTGCAACTATAATTGCGCACTTTTATTTTGACACAGGTCATTCCATCTGCACCCTTTGGTGAGCCCAATATACCTGTTTTTTTTTGTCAGGCAGATAACACTTATGTTGTCACTTCTGGAAAGCTTTGTTTTATTTACCTATGAAATAACAATGGGTTTTTAAATGGCTTGATGTACAGTTTAAATAGAAATACAGAGATGTGCATTTCATAAAACAGGTCATTTGGTTGACTTGCACTTTTTTGGATGATAGCCTGTTCTTTATTCATTCACTTTATCAATGTATGGATACTTCTGTGAGAGAAGGAGCTAAACCCTTTTAGGCAATAAGGCAGTGCAGGGGAATGAAGTAAAACAGGGAGCACTTTGGATCTAGTGATCATAACTCTATTAGTTTCAAAATGGTTATGGAATAGGATAAACCTTTTGTAAAAGTTGAAATTTTGCCGTACCATAATTAAAAACTTTAATTGTATGCGATAAGAACTTTCCAAAGTTGATTGGCGTAGACTTTGGAGGTAAAGGGTCGTCTTTGTCAAGTGGGAGGCTGTCAAGAGTGTGATGACGAGAGTTCAGAGGCAGTGTATTCCTGTTAGAGTGGAGGGTAAGGTTGGTAAAATTAAGGAACAATGGATGAATAAAGATATTGAGGTTGAAATTAAAAATAACGATCTTATTTTCGACATGGGCAACTTGGTTCAATTGAATCTCTTCACCAATATAATGAGTCTAGGGGCATTCTTAAAGAAAGCAGGAAGGCGGAGAGGGGATATGAGCTAGTACTGACATAGGTTAAGGATAATCCAAAGAGATTCTGCAAATACACTAAGAGCAAGAGGGTAACTAGGAGGGTAGGGCCCCTTAAAGATCAAGGAGCTTATCTTTGTGTTGAGTCCCAGGAGGTAGGAGGAATGCGAAATGAATATTTTACACTAGTTTTTACTGTTGTGAAAGAAATTGAGTCTAGAGAATGCAGAGAAATAAACTTTGATGTTTTAAAAACAATTCACATTACAAAAGAGGAAACTCAGGAGGTCTTAGAGAATATAAAGATGGATAAATCTCTGTGACCTGATCTAATGTATCCCAGAACATTCTGGGAATTAAGGGAGGAAACTGCAAAACCCCTTACAGAAATATTTGCATCATTATAACTACTGGTGAGGTGCCTGATGACTAGAGGGTGGCTAATGTTATACCTTTTAAGAAAGATTGTAAGGAGAAATCAGGGGAGCTATAGACCTGTGAATCTGACTTCAGTTAGAGGCAAATTGCTGGAAGTGATTATAAAAGTTGGGATTTATGGACATTTAGAGAGGCAAAAATTGATTAGGGATAGTCAGTATGGTTTTGAGTGAGGAAAATTATGTCTTTCAAACTTGATTGAGTCTTTTGTAGTAGTAACCAAAAAGATTGAGGGCCTAGCAGTAGACATCGCTTAGATGGATTTTAGTGAAGCCTTTAACAAGGTTCTGCATGGTAGACTAATTAGTGAAGTTAGATCACATGGGATTTAGCGTGAGCTTGCTACTTGGCTTGATCAAATGGGCTGAAAAATGGCAGATGCAGCTCAATCTGTGTAAATACAAGATATTACATTTTGGTAAAACAAGCAAAGCTAAGACTTATACAGTTAATGGTAGGGCCTTGGGTAGTGTTGTAGAACAAAGGGACCTAAGGGTGCAGGTGCAATAATTCTTTGAATTTAGATCACACACAGACAGGGTGATCAAAAGCATTTGGCAAGCTTGTCTTCATTGTTCACTCCTTTTGAGTATAGGAGTTAGAAGGTCAAGTTGAGGCTGTAGAGGGCATTGGGGCCTCGTCTAGAGTACTGGGTCCAGTTTTGGTCGCTCAGTTATAGGAAAATAATTATCAAACTGGAGAGGGTTCAGGGTGTTGTCGGTTATGAAGGCTTCAGTTATAAAGAAAGGCTGAATTGGCTGAAACTTTTTTCCACTTGAGTGTAGGAGGTTGAGAGGCGACCGTATTGAAGTCTATACGGTAATGAGTTTTCTTTTTCCTAGGATGGGGGATTTCAAGACTAGAGGGCACATTTTTAAGGTGAGGTGTGAGAGATTTAATGACATGAGGGGCAAATTGTTTACACACAGGGCGATTTGTGTGTGGAATGAACTTCCTGCAGAAGTAGTGGATGCGGGTACAATTACAACTTTGAAAGACCTTTAGAACATGAATAAGAAAGGTTTGGAGAGATATGGGTCAGAAACAGGCAGGTGGGACTAATTACATACTTTCAACCTGAGCTACAAATCTTCTCGAAGGGAATAGTTCAGTTTGAGATTGTTTGTTTGTTTGTTTGTTTGTTTGTTTGTTTGTTTGACTGGTTGGACTGAAGGGCCTGTTTCTGTGCTGTATGACTTTGAGATCTGGGCATCACTGGCTTGGCCAGCATTTAATGGCCTTGAAAAATAGCAACAATCTGCCTCCTTGAAGCACTGAAGTCCAAACGGTGTAGGTACAGAATGAGTTCCAGATTTTTACCCACTGACAGTGAAGGAGCAGGGACAGTTCCAAATCAGGAAGGTGAGAGAGTTGGATGGGATCTTTCGTACATTAGTGTCCCCATGTATCTGCTTCCTTTGTCTTTCTAGGTAATCAAGAGTGCAAGTTTAGGAAGTGCTATTTATGGCACCTTTGTGAGTTGTTTTAATGCACCTTGGTGCAAATTGCTGCCATGAGTTAGTTAAATGAATACTGAAGGCGGTACTGTTATCTTATTTAAAGGCAAGGTGCTGTGTTCCCGATGTAATTTGATTGGTTACACTACCCTGCTTTAAGCAAAGCACACTCTACCCTACAGTTAAAATACAAACAAAAGAAAGAAGAATTGGTATAACTTTATTGAAAAATGTTACAGAATAATCATTATTTAATTACTATTGTTCCAACTTGGTAATATCCTACAAACACACCCTTGGCAAAAGCAAATTCAGCAAAATATTGTCTGATGTGGTGCTTTTCCGGTCCAGGATGAAAGACATTGAGAAACTTCTGTTAAAGATTTGGCAACTTCCACAAACAACTTGTAAAACCACAGAAAGCTATACTAATGACCTCGGTGATGGGCAAGTTGTTGGAGGGAATCCTGAGGGACAGGATATACATGTATTTGGAAAGGCAAGGACTGATTAGGGATAGTCGACATATCTCACAAACTTGAATGAGTTTTTTGAAGAAGTAACAAAGAAGATTGATGAGGGCAGAGCAGTAGATGAGATCTATATGGACTTCAGTAAGGCGTTCGACAAGGTTCCCCATGGGAGACTGATTAGCAAGGTTAGATCTCATGGGATACAGGGAGAACTAGCCATTTGGATATAGAACTGGCTGAAAGGTAGAAGATAGAGGTTGGTGGTGGATGGTTGTTTTTCAGACTGGAGGCCTGTGACCAGTGGAGTTCCACAAGGATGGGTGCAGGGTCCTCTACTTCTTGTCATTTACATAAATGATTTTGATGCGAGCATAAGAGATATCATTAATAAGTTTGCGGATAACACCAAAATTGGAGATGTAGTGGACAGAGAAGAGGGTTACCTCAGATTACAACAGGATCTTGATCAGATAGGCCAATGGGCTGAGATGTGGCAGATGGAGTTTAATTCAGATAAATGCGAGGTGCTACCATTTGGGAAAGCAAAACTTAGCAGGACTTATGCACTTAATGGTAAGGTCCGAGGGAGTGTTGCTGAACAAAGAGACCTTGGAGTGCAGGTTCAGAGCTCCTTGAAAGTGGAGTCGCAGGTAGATAGGATAGTGAAGAAGGTGTTTGGTATGCAGGCTGGACAGGACATTGGTTAGGCCACTGTTGGAATATTGCGTGCAATTCTGGTCTCCTTCCTATCGGAAAGTTGTTGTGAAACTTGAAAGGGTTCAGAAAAGATTTACAAGGATGTTCCCAGGTTTGGAGGATTTGAGCTATAGGGAGAGGCTGAATAGACTGGGGCTGTTTTCCCTCGGAGGCTGAGGGGTGACCTTATAGAATCATGAGGGGCATGGATAGGGTAAATAGGAAACGTCTTTTTCCTGGGGTTGGGGAGTTCAGAACTGGAGGTGCGTAGGTTTAGGGTGAGAGGGGAAAGATATAAAAGAGACCTACATGGCAACTTTTTCACACAGAGGGTGGTACATGTATGGAATGAGCTGCTAGAGGAAGTGGTGGAGGCTGGTACAATTGCAATATTTAAAAGGCATCTGAATGGGTATATGAATAGGAAGGATTTGGAGGGATATGGGCTGGGTGCTGGCAGGTGGGGCTAGATTGGGTTGGGATATCTGGTAGGCATGGAAGGAATGGACTGAAGTGTGTTTCCATGCTGTACATCTCTGTGAGACTATGACTCTATAGCCCTTGTTCCGTGAGAATCTGACTCCACCCATTCATGCTGCTGCTATTGTTTAAAAAAACCCCAAGGTCTTACAAGCTGTTTACTTTCCTTTATTGGCTTGGAAGTGACTGCTCAGCATTTATGGCTCAAAACCTCTTCAAAACAAACGTAGGACAAAATACACTTCCCAAAGCTATAGTATTGTTGTAACCTGCAAATGGGGAAGTATTTAGTGTCTCGCACTCATGAATTGTACCTTGTGGAGGGTGGACGGGCTTTGAGGAATTGAGGTGTCTTCTTTATTTAATGGTGTAATTGTCTTAGCTTAAGTGAGTTGCGAGTTTCTGCAGCGCGGTGGAGGGCAAAACCGATGTGGTGGTGAGTGAGGCCCCTGACCTCGATGGCGGTCTTCCTGAGCAGGAGCGAGTACAGGAACGTGTGGCCCGATGTGGCTGGCAGTGAGAGCGGGAACGTGCGGCCTGAGGAGGCTGGCGGCGAGAGTGGGAACGTGCGGCTTGAGCCGGCTGGTGGTGAGAACGGGAGCTTACAACCTGAGGAGGCTGGCGGCGAGAGCAGGCAACTGTTCCTGAATTGGCAGCAATCCAAGGCGGTTGGTGGTGACAGTGGGAGCAGGTAGCTTGAGGCGATGCAAGAAGCAGAAACAAACAGCCCAATGCAGCAAGACCCGGGCGGTGGCGGGGGTGAGATTGACGTTTTGTGAGGAGTGTGAGCCCAGCATGGCCAGGTGCTCATGGACTGTGGGCTTGAACTTTTAACAGTATTTCTTGATTTTTTTTAATTTTAAGTAAAGGTGACTGTAATGTTTAAGTTTTTAATCTTGTTTCTTTACTTTTTTGCTTTGTACCCAAGATTCTGTACCTGAGTACTTTCGTACCTAAGATGGTGACTTATAAACTTTTCACTGCACTCATGTGAGTGCATCTGACAATAATGCTCATTCTAGTTCTACTTGTCGCATAACTTTCCGTCTCTGACTTGCTTTTGCCGCCACAATGGCTGGTCTAGTTTTGTTTCTTGTCAATGCTAACCCCTCACTGGGATTTCAGTGATGGTAACACCATCGAATGTGAAAGAATTGATAACTAGATTCTCTCTAGTTGGAGATGGTTATTGCCTGGCACTTTTCTGGTATGCATGTTACCTGCATAATCAGCTCAAGCCTGAATGTTGCCCCGTTCATGGCGCATTTGGATATCAACTATCTGAGGAGTCATAATTGGTGCTGATCATGGTGTAACCATCATCATCTCTGAACAAACGGTAGAGGGAAGGTCATTGATGAAGCAACTGAAGATGGTTGGCCTCGAACGTTTACCCTGAGGAACTCCTGCAGAGGTGTCCTGGAGTGGAGATGATTGCTCTCCAGCTGTGAATATTATTTCAGAACAAGATTACCTTGAAACTTCGAGGGAACTGCTCATAATCACTGATTCCTGATTGTGTGCAAATTGTACTTCATTTTCAGAAATGAAGATCCTAACTTCATTTAAATATTTATTTGAATGACCTATGCCAGCTTCAGTGCCTGGAGACTAATTTAAAAAGGATTTGTAATTTAACTGGCATTAGTGGTTCTCCTTTATCATCAAATCATAAAATCCCTATTGTGTGTAAGCAGGCCATTTAGATTAGATTAGATTCCCTACAGCGTGGAAACAGGCCCTTCTGCCCAACAAGTCCACACTGACCCTCCGAAGAGTAACCCACCTAGACCCATTTCCCTCTGACTAATGTACCGAACACTATGGGCAATTTAGCATGGGCAATTTAGCATGGCCAATTCACCTGGCCTGCACATCTTTGGACTGTGAGAGGAAACCGGAGCACCCGGAGGAAACCCACACAGACGTGGGGAGAACATGCAAACTCCACACAGATGGATAGTTGCCAGAGTGGAATCGAACCTGGGTCACGGATGCTGTGAGGCAGCAGTGCTAACCACTGAGCCACCGTGCTGCCTTTCCTTTTTTCCCCTTCTCCTTGATCCCCTAAATTTTATTTTTCATTTTTTGACTAGACGTATGGAATCTTTCCCTTCTTTCCCACCTGCACAGGGTTATTTCTTGTGTATCCTATGAATTTGATGCTTTTGTCATGTGTCATTTAGGAAAAAAAATCTACTAACTCATTGTCCTGATAGTCAGTGGGTGGAGTAGCTCATGTTGATGTCTAACTTTGAGGCAGTTAAGTTTTGTGTGAAAGAATATGATGTACCTTTCAAAGTTGAAAATGTTAGTTGTAATGTAACTAATTGAGTAAGATCCCATTATTTAAATTTGACAGTACCAAGAGCATCCTGCTAACCATATGCCAGTAAGGAAATATTTGTTACTAGGTTGTGTATCTTCATAGGAATTCCCCATTCATATAAATATTATCAAACTAATGACCAACTATAAAGAAGTCAGTAATTTGTTTCTGCCTGTTGTTGAAAGCTATGAATGGAGCTTAAAAACAAAAAAGTCAATCTATTTGTATTGTTTCTATTAAATCTTTATTGCGGTAGAAGAGGGACATAACTGTTGAAGATTTTTGCCTTGCACTCCTCATGACAGAACAATAATGTTTCAAAGGGAGCAGCAATTTTACACTGAGGGAATTGGTTGTGTTGAAAGTCTGGCATTCTTGCACCTGTCCTTATGAGTGCAAGCTAAAAAGTATGGATTGCATGTCTTCTTTCCTTTTTCCCTCTTTTTTTAAACTGCAAAGCGACAATTTGAATCTTGAATAAAATTTTCCATCAGGAAATCCTGACAATGAAGGAGTTAAATGAACCCTAATATATTGTTTTAATCTTCTTTAGTGAACAATGTGGGAGTTTCTTACGACTACCCAGAATATTTCCTGGATGTTCCTGATCTTGATAATGTAAGTATTCTAATTTTAATTGATTTTCAGTCTTGTCCTCAAGGGAAAGTTGGGAACTGAATGATGCAATGGGTCATAAGCTAACTCTCTTTAACTTTTTTGGATGCATTCAAACTAATGTAATACAAATTTGCTCTCCATACCACTCCACAGTGCAAACACAACTGAGGTTAGTATTTATCTTTATATCTTGTGATGCCATGCTATGGTACCCATGATGTGGAGGTGCCAGTGTTGGACTGGGTTGGACAAGGTCAGAAGTCACACAACATCTGATTATAGCCCAACAGATTTATTTGAAATCACAAGCTTTCAGAGCATTGCCCCTTCAACAGAACTGACAAAGGGGCTGTGCTCTGAAAGCTTGTGATTTCAAATAAACCTGTTAGACTATAACTTGGTGTTGTGTGACTTATGACTTTGTTGTTGTGTGATATGATTGCAATAGATTCTGGTCTGGTGTAAACGCTACCATGGGGTCCATTGGGCTGGCAACTTCCTTGATTGTATCTTGAGTGAATGTACTCACTTTGTCCTGTGGTTATTTCTACCATTTGGGTTACTTTCTACACCAAGCATTCACATCTTTTGTATGCAATTCTTAATTGCTTCCAAAGTGCAGCGGATAAAAGTAACTTGTGAAAGCAAAGCACTGTGGATGCTGTAAATCTGGGGTGGGGGAAAAAAACTCAGCTAAGCAGACACCGTAAGTGTGGAGAGAAAGAGTTGATGTTTCAGATTGATGACCTTCCATCAAAACCCTTTCTCTCTATAGCTGGTAACTTATTTGCTGAATTTTTCTGTTTTTTCTTCTTATTTTGAAGAAATTGGTCAGAGGTGGAATGGAGTATGAATTCCAGCCGCTTTGCTCCCATCAAGTGAACAAACAAAAGTTTCACGCAGAGTATTATTTCTCTCAATGCAGCTTTCATTTTATACAATTACCGGTAGGGCTTTGGGGAGTGTTGCTAAACGGAGACCAAGGGCTGCAGGAGCATAGTTCCTTGAAAGTAGAAGCACAGATAGACAAGGTAGTGAAGAAGGCATTTGCCACATTTGCCTTTGTTTTGAACTTTTGGAAGGTCAAGTACAGATGAAAATTATACAATGAATGTCAGAATCCTTTGGAGTATTGATATGCAGAGGGATCTAGGTGTGCAGGTCCACAGATCACTGAAGGTGGCAGTCCACATATAGAGAGTAGTAACAATGACCTTATGGCATGCTTGCCTTCATTGGAAGTGGCATTGAGTTTAAGGATAGACAAGTTATACTGCAGCTTTATAGAACTTTAATTAGGCCTCACTTGGAATATTGCATACAGTTCCGGTCACCCCACCACTAAGGGATGTGGATGCTTTGGAGAGGGTGCAGAAAGGGCTGACAGTGCCCACGTTCCCAGCTGTCCACAGTTTGAAGTTGCTGCAAACCTGGTGCAAAGGAAGATGGTTGTGGATGTTGGAGGTCAGTTATCTCAGCTCCAGCATATAGCTGCCATCTTCAGCTGCTTCATCAATGACGTCATCTCCATCAGAAGGTTGGCAGTGAGGATGGTGACTGGTCCTTGTGTTTCATTCGTGATGTCTCAAATGTTAAAGCAGTTGATG
This sequence comes from Chiloscyllium punctatum, assembly GCF_047496795.1. Lineage (NCBI taxonomy): Eukaryota > Metazoa > Chordata > Chondrichthyes > Orectolobiformes > Hemiscylliidae > Chiloscyllium > Chiloscyllium punctatum. The sequence continues at coordinate 77,663,699 of NC_092760.1, forward strand.
CCCATATGTGGCACGATCTGGATGACATCAGACTTAGGTTGATAAATGGTAAATGTCTGTCACACATGCCAGAAAATGACCATCACCAACAAGAGAATCTAACACGGAGGTTCAGTGGTCACTGCCATTGCTGATGGGTGGGATGGAGGTGAAGTGGGGTCCCCCACCCCCTCAGTCTATCATTGTGGCTTAGATTCAATGCATTCTAATTATAAGTAGAGAATTACTGAGCACTCTGGATTAGTCATCCAGAGACCCAAGTTAAATTTTGGGGATGGGGGTTCCAGTTTAGATCTCTCATGGGCAACTGCTAGAATTTAAATTCAATGAAAAGAATCTGGAATTGAAACATGGTCTGCAGTATTGTGACCATTTAACTGTTTTTTATTATAAAAACCCATCTGATTCATTACTGCCCTATTAAATGTTATCCTCAGCTGGTCAGGCCTACATCTGACTCCAGTCCCACAGCAATGTGGTTGATTCTTAACTGCTCTCAGAAATTGCACTGGCAAGTTACTCAGTTCAAGAACAGTTAAGGAGGGGGTGACATACTGACCTTGCTAGTGACACCCACAACCCATGAAAGAATGTAGAAATCTCCTTCCCTAGCAACATCATGACAGTAACCATTAACTAGAAACAGAACTGGACAGGCCGTATAAATAGTTTTGTTGCAAGAACAAGTCAGAGGTTCAGATTTCTCTGGCGTGTAATGTACTTCCTTGTCTCCCCAGTGCCAATTCACAGTCTGGAAGGCCCATGTCAGGAGTAAGATGGGCACTGTCCAGGGGAAAGCAACCATTGGTTGGCAGACCATCTAATAGCAAAATTAAAAAAAACTGCCTTCTGTTTGCTGTGCTGTAGTAAAGTGTATGTTAAATTCTTTATTCTCAACTCCTTAATGTATGAGTTCTTCTATGTTTAATCCTTTCACAGTGAGGTTGAGGGCAATACAGAATTGTAAAACTAAGTCTCCTTATGTGAGAAGGTTAAATTATTGCATGCCTGCAGTTTGTATACCTTAGACATGGTCTGTTTGAGCTGTTATTTTACTTAATGTTTGCTTACCCAGCAATAATTTTGGATTTGATGCTTCCTGAGCATGGAACAGTGAAGCCCACTTAAAAGAGTAAGTGATGATCAAATGGCTGGCTTATTTCTTATGGTTGAGCTGGTGGAACACTTTCTGCTGGATGCAACAAATTGCATCCTTCTCTAATGATAAAGTAAGGTTCCCCCACCCCTTCAATCTATCATTGTGGCCTGGGTTGGGTGCATTCAAATTATACTAGAGAGTTACTGAGCACTTTGGAGTATTTTCCCGGAAACTCCTCCAGTAGAAGCTAGTAATCCCGCCTGCTGCACTTCTGACTCATGACTGCAGGCTATGACCACCCGATTGTTCGCCCCCAATTCAAAAACCAAGGCAAAACTACTTTCAGCCTGAATTCACTGAACTGCTGTCAGTGTAAACGCTATTGGCACCAAAAGAAAGCCAAGGCACACTGTTCTTGCAAGCAGTTTGCAATCGATGTACAACAGCTTCATAAAAGTTGAACCACAGAACTTTACAACATATATAACAGACCAACTTGTTTCCTTTTTGTTGGCTTTTTGCTATAGTGGGAAATCAGATAAGAGCAACAAGTGGCAGTACCAACATCCAGTCCAAGAATTTTATAAAAAACTTAGCCATTCTATCAACAGTTCACCTTGATCTCTGTCACGTTGTTCTATTAGTCTCCAGAGGCGGCATTGGGGCAGACATCAGCAGTGCTTAAAGACAGCAAGGGCAGCAGAAGCAATAGCAAAATTCAATGCCTAATTTGGTGCTTTGTTTGCAAACTTGGCTGTTACATTCAGTGGGCTGAACTTTATTCTGGAGAGCATTCAGATGAGAATTTGTGTGTAACAGCACCCTCAAGTGGCAAAAGTATAGAAACATCGCAGAAGGTTGGAGCGAAACAATTGCACTTGCAGAACATTCCTGAGATTCATAGTACAGAAATTTATCTTGCATTGTTTTATTTAACGTTCAGCAAGTTGTTGTTTCTGCAGAAATGTTAATATATTCAAAATTTTGAATTAACTAGTAAAACTAGAAGCTGTGTATGACTGTCTGAATTTAATGATTTCACATTTAAAAGTCACTGATCCATATTTCACATGACAAGAACCAGTACTGTGACCAGTGAGATTCTTGTCTACAAGATGGAAATCTCCCATAGTAAACGCACCTCTGACTTGTTAGCAGAAGGTGCGGTTATTGCAATATTTCAATCTTCTACTGTCCCATTATCCATCAAAGCACCACTGGTTGCCTTAAAGACTATTCTGAGAGGACTACCCGACATCATTGCAGCAGAATTGTCACTGATGGGTTTCAGTGTCTTCTAGAAGCAGGTAGTCATTCAATACAAAATTCACAGAGTCATCAAGAGGCCCCCCTCACACTTGGGAATGGGAGTTCATACCATTGCTGTTTGGGGTCCCTACCCATTTCCTCCTCCACTTGGAGACTCAAATATGTATCTATAATGGTGTGCTGGCATTGGAGGGGTGTCCAGAGGGGGTGATCATGGGAATGTGAAGGGCTTGTTATATATAGAGCAGTTGAGGACTCTGCCCTGTGCTCTGAGTTTAGAAGGATGAGGAGGAATCTCATTTAACCTAGAATTCAGTGGACAGTTTCAAATTTTGAAGAGGAACAAAAGTGGAAACATAATCTGTGTGAGAAGGACAGTTCAGAACTTCAAAAGGGCATTGACTAGTTGTTGGTGAAGGCATATAGGTAGCAGGTGTATTTCATTGTAGGGTAGTGTAAAGTGAAGCATTTTGGTAGTAAGAAAATAGATGATCAAATAAAAGGTACCTTCCTAAAAGTGAACACAAGTAGAGAGACTCAACTGTAACTTTGCATTAGTCATTAAAGTGGAGAGGAAACTGGAGAAAATGTTAATGTTCAAAAAAGATTCAGAAAAGAAAGGGCACAGATTTGAAGTGCTTTGCAAAAGAAGTAAACGTGAAAAAACTTTTTTACTTAACGAGTGGTTCGAGCCTGGAATGCACTGCCTGAAGGTGTGGTGACAGGCTTAGTTGAGGCATTCAAGAAGGCATTGTGATTATTTAAATAAAAATAATGTACAGGATTTACAAGGAAGGAATGGGAGAACGACACAAATGAACATTCGGTGAGCTGGTGCAAGCACAATGGGCTGAAGATCACTCTGCATCTAATAATTCTGAGATTGTGATTTTTCTTCAATGCATGCTGTGAATCTCTCTCATTTCTTCCAATTGTTTCCAAAACACACGGTTATTTCAACTGGCCCTGGGAATTCCCATTTCTTTTAATATCAGTTGCTAACGATAAAAGATATTCTGTTAACCAGGATGAAATAAATGTTTGGTTGTTGTGATGATCAGGTCTAAGCCAGGGTTGTTTAGGTTGGGAACCTATATCTGCCTTGGCTCTGTGAGGGCAGATTTACCAATGAAAAGGGACAAAAACAGGTCTGTCCCACCTGTTTTCTTCACATCTCTTCATCTTTTCCCTTGTCTGGGTTAGTTTGGCTGTCTCCAATTTATTTTCTGACTGGCCCATTCTTAGATAGCACTGACATAAAATTGTTCTTTTCTTTCTTTCTTTGCTTCATTTTTCCTTGTGCCTCCCTGGGGTCCTTGAAATGTCCCAGCCTGCCTTAATAGTTTCGCCTGTATCCATCTTGTCCTTGGAGGATAAGATGCAGGAGAGGAAGTAAGTTATTTGGCCCATTGTGCCCACTCTACCATTCAATGAAATAACGGCTGATCTGATATCCCTCAATTCCACTTTTCCTGCCTTATCCCCATAGGCCTGATTCTCTTACTAATTAAAAATTGTCTTGTCCACCAAAAGTTCATTGAGTAATCCTTCGAATTTCCACTTTTTGGATCTTGGTCAGTCGTAACGGAAGTTTCCAGTTGATTGTCACATTTCTATGGGAAGCAGACTTCCCCATTTTATTCTACCATTTCCAATGGGAAATAAGGGGCTCATCTATATTAATAGGTTAGTTCACCTGGTTTACCCAAGGAGCATACAGGGAGAACTAGCCATTTGGATACAGAACTGGCTCAAAGGTAGAAGACAGAGGGTGGTGGTGGAGGGTTGTTTTTCAGACTGGAGGCCTGTGACTATTGGAGTGCTACAAGGATTGATGCTGGGTCCTCTACTTTTTGTCATTTACATAAATGATTTGGATGCAAGCATAAGAGGTACAGTTAGTAAGTTTGCAGATGACACCAAAGTTGGAGATGTAGTGGACAGCGAAGAGGGTTACCTCAGATTACAACAGGATCTTGACCAGATGGGCCAACGGACTGAGAAGTGGCAGATGGAGTTTAATTTGGATAAATATGAGGCGCTGCATTTTGGGAAAGCAAATCTTAGCAGGACTTGTCCACTTAATGGTAAGGTACTAGGAAGTGTTGCTGAACAAAGACACCTTGGAGTGCAGTTCATAACTCCTTGAAAGTGGAGTCACAGTAAGATAGGATAGTGAAGAAGGCGTTTGGTATGCTTTCCTTTATTGGTCAGAGTATTGAGTACAGGAGTTGGGAGGTCATGTTGCGGCTGTACAGGACATTGGTTAGACCACTGTTGGAATATTTCGTGCAATTCTTGTCTCCTTCCTATCGGAAAGATATTGTGAAACTTGAAAGGGTTCAGAAAAGATTTTCAAGAATGTTGCCAGGTTTGGAGGATCTGAGCTATAGAGAGAGGCTGAACAGGCTGGGGCTGTTTTCCCTGAGTGTCGAAGGCTGAGGGTGACCTTATAGAGGTTTACAAAATTATGAGGGGCATGGATAGGATAAATAGACAAAGTCTTTCCCTGGGGTCAGGGAGTCCAGAACTAGAGGGCATAGGTTTAGGGTGAGAGGGGAAAGATATAAAAGAGACCTAAGGGGCATCTTTTTCATGCAGAGGATGGTACATGTATGGAATGAGCTGCCAGAGGATATGGTTGGAGGTTGGCACAATTGCAACATTTAAGAGGCATTTGGCTGGGTATATGAATAGGAAGGATTTGGAGGGATATGGGCCAGGTGCTGGCAGGTGGGACTAGATTGGGTTGGGATATCTGGTCAGCATGGACAGGTTGGACCGAAGGGTCTGTTTCCATGCTGTACATGTCTATGACTCTATGACAGAGCCTACGATCTGTGGTCTGCGCTGCCTTTGATTACTTCACTTGCAAAACCATCCCTTGATTCAGATCCCAAATTGGCTGACCAGCTCCCTGCCCGAATTACCGATCACCTTATCTAGTTGAGCAATGGACTAAATGTACTTGGCAGCCTGATATTACTATTAGGTCTGGTTCTAGTCCCACGGGTCCTGATAACCAAACCAATTGTTGAAGGTTCGTGAAAAATCCTGTTAAATTCGTGGAGATCAAGTAAGCAAGGATTTTATTCACCTATAGACAAGGGAGTAGACATTGCTTGCTGGGGAATAAAGAGTAAAGTACACAGTAAAAGGCAGAACCCTTGATACCGAAGGATCGAGGTGCACAGGTCACCAATTCCCTGAAAGTGGCAACACAAGTGGTTGATATGGTCAAGAAGGCATATGGGGTGCTTGTCTCCACTTCTCGGGGCATAGTGTAAAAATTGGCAAGCTATATAGAGCTTTAGTTAGGCCAAGTTTGAATATACTTTTTACAGTTCTATTTGCCGCACTACTAGAATGGTGTGGAAGCATTGGAGAGGGTAAAGAAATATTTTGTCAGGATGTTGCCTGGTTTGGAGGGTATTACCTGGAAGCGAGATTGCACAAACTTAGTTTGTTTCCACTTGTGTGTTGAAGTATGAGGGGCAACCTGTTAGAGGTTCACAGAATTATGAAGTGTATGAATAGAATGGATAGTCTTTTTCCCAGGGTAGAAATGTCAATTATTTGGGGCATCAGTTTAAGGTAAAAGGGCTAAGGGAGATGTGAGAGGGCAGTTTTTTTACACAGGGTGGTAAGTGCCTGGAATTTGCTGCTAGAGGAGGTAGTTTAGGTGTATACATTGGCAACATTTTAAGGGCATCTTGACAGTAGAGGGTTACAGCCTGTACAGTTGGAAAAGGTTTCTGGTTTAGAAAGGCACCATGTGTTGGCACAGTATTGGTAGGCCAATGGGCCAGTTCCTCTGCTGTACTGTTCCTTGTTCTTTTATATCCTCGTACAGCTGAACATGCACGTACTGATGGATCATAGTGGCTATATTCAGCTTGGGAGCATATACACCCATTTTATTTAAAAAAAAATAAATTCTATATTTTATAAAAAACTGAATCGGGTGAGATTTTTACATGTTCCAGTGCCAAATATATTTGATCTATGCTTGATTTATCTATTCATGGAAAGCTCTTCATTCTGTTACATCTGTGTTTCACTTGAAAGTACATCACATTTGCACCTAATTGGCTCATATCATTTTCATAAATTTTTGAAGAATCAATTCAGAGCACATTAGTTGACGTGCAGCAAGCAGGAACAAAATGTTCAAAAAAAGCACCAGTCGAGGAAAGGAAACAATGTACTATATCAGAACTTACATTAAATGGAACAAAAGTGATGGAAATAAGACTTGTAATAAAAACAGAAATGGATGGTTATAATCTGTGTAAAACGTAGCATTGTGTTAAACATGTCTGGAAGTCTGCAGCGTAAAGTTGTATGACTTTCTAGCTATTTAGACATGATCTTTTTGTATATAAGTGAATTAATATTTATCAAAATTACTTGACAGAGAAATCCATTTTGTTGGCAAACTTGTAAGGGGGGTTTTCTGCAGCCAATTTGTTAAGGCAGCCACATGTTTGTTTCAGGTTACATCTAGATCAGAGGTAGGCTGTTGAACTTTCAATATAGTAATTGAGTGTTTGTCTATTGAGATCGTTTCGGAGGGTAGGTCCAGAATTGAGAGAGAAACCAGGGAATTGCAGGATGTTGTTTCTGGTCCAGTCCTTATGGTGAGATGGTACACTGGAAAGGAGTTGGGGGAAAAATGCTTGAACAATTTGACCCCACCCATTCAGGCTTCTTCTATTGTTTCAATTTATAAAAAGCCCCCAAGGTCCCTCAAGCTGTTTGTTTTATTGGTTTTGAGCAGACTGCTTGAAGCTTCTGTCTCATCCTCTCTTCATAAAATGAAAAAAAAACAGAATAATATACACCTCCTCTTCAAGTCATCATCTCGACACACTCTTTAAATGGTGTTCTCTGGTATGTCTCAGTGTCTGCAGCTCAGACTCAGCTTATGAACTTTGAACAAAGTCACTCATGCAGCCAACACTCACTGTGGGTGTGGTCACTGTGGATGAGTCCACTTTCCACCAGCTCCACATATCATGGTATGGAACATTTTCAATGTTCAATGCAGAGATTTTCCACCTCTGTATGCTGCAGTCAAAAACTATAGCTGAATTTACTTCCGCCACCCCAACTGAATCTACTCTCTCCTCTCTTTGCCCCCAGCTCCCCCCCCCCCGCCCGCCACCGAAAAGAAGTTCCTAGTGCATAACACCAACACCCTGACCGAATCTCAACATCAAACACCTAGTGCTAAAAAGTGTCAATTTTCTGTTGAGGGAATGCTGAGTAAAATCCAAGTGCTTTTTCTCAAAAAGTAAATCAAGGACGAAGGTAAGAGTAGTCTACGTTTCTTTTAAAAAAAAAGGAGCTTTCCATCCAAGGACCTTTCCAAAGGTCAGGAAATCCAGGGGAAAATTACATGACCCAAAGTTAAGGAGGAACTCTGAAAGCATTTCCTTGAATAAAGGAGCAGCATGATGGCTCAGTGGTTAGCACTGCAGCCTCACAGCACCAGGGACCTGGATTCAAACCCAGCCTTGGGCGCCACTCTGTGTGGTGTTTGCACAATCTCCCTATGCCTGTGTGGGTTTCCTCTGGGTGCTCCAGTTTCCCACCTCAGTCCAAAGATATGCAGGTCAGGTGGATTGGCCATCCTAAATTACCCATAGTGTTAAGTGCATTAGTCAGAGGGAAATGGGTCTGGGTGGGTTACTCTTCGGAGGGTTGGTGTGGACTTGTTGGGCCGAAGGGCCTGTTTCCATGCTGTAGGGAATCTAACCTTAAAAAAAAAAATTTCTGAAAGCAAAAATTGGTGTGGCTTGGATTGCTTTGTTTCTAACTATGGTAACTTCTAATCTGCATCTTTGTACTTTATTTTGTACATTTCACCTCTCTCTCATTCTCTTCCCCCTCTCTCTCTATCAAGTTTATGCTGCCTTTTCATTGGTTTTCTGTCCCTGGTTGCCATCTTTTGCATCTGCTTAATGCTGTCAGCTCTTTGTCTCACGAACTGAAAGATGGGTTTGCAATTTGTATTACAAGATTAGATTTGCATTGATCTAGAAATCTTCATCTCTTCCTGTGCTGTGCATGCAATCATTTGATCAAGATGTCTAGTTCAGAAACACTGGAGGGAAGCAATTTCTCATGTCCATAAAAGTATTTTAGAACAGCCACGAACATTGTGGATAATGTAAATAGTGGAGCCTAATGCTAAGCTCACTATTGATGCCAAGCTGAAAGCCGCCTTGCAGATGGGAAATAGTTAATGCTCATTTGCAGACTGTCTCTTTGAAGGTATTAACATTTTGGGCTAGGCTGTTGAGAAACAAGTAGGCAGAAGTGGGTACTGCAGATGCTGGAGATTAGAGTCAAGATTACAATGGTGCTGGAAAAGCACAGCAGGTCAGGCAGCATCTGAGGAGTAGGAAAATCGCTGTTTCAGGCAAAAGCCCTTTATCAGGAAACAAGTGGTAATTCCATAAAAACAAATGCTCCTCAGGAACAGGTGCTGTATTCTTTGCTAAGGTGTTCAGTCATGAGTTGAAGGCAGCACTCATTTTAGTGAATGCCAGCTTTCAAAATATGCAGGCTAATCAAGTCTGAGTGAAAGCAAACACGGTGTTTTTGGTGAAGTAATCTGTTTGGTTTAAACAATGGATTGAGTGGGTTGCTGGGGCATTTAAAGAGACTTGGTTGAATTCGGGTAATGCATGGCATGTCATCTTTTTTTCCTCCTGTTAAGGGGATACATGCGGTAAGTACTTCACACAGAGGGTGATGGATGTTTGGAGCATGTTGCCAGCAGAGGTGGTAGAGGCAGGCACTGTCGGTTCATTTAAGCTGAGTCTGGACAAATGCATGAGTAGGTGGGGAGCAGAGGGATACAGATGCTTAGGGATTGACTGACAGATTTGGACAGTCCATTTGGATCAGCTCAGGCTTGGAGGGCCAAAAGGCCTGTTCCTGGGCTGTAAATTTTCTTTTCTTCTAAAATAATAGTTGTACTTGAGAAAAGGGAGCAAAGCTTGGGCTCAGCAAAAATAATGCAGGCTCAATCACATCAATGGAGGAGCAAGGTATTCCACTGAAAGGACAGGACCAACTAGACATCAGTAGGACTCCGTGGATGAATATAAAGGTAAAGTCTCAGAGGGCTTTCTCATTAGAGACACAGAGAGAGATGACTGGTAGTGGTTCAACCTGATGGTCACCTGCTGCATGGGTCTCAGGTGAGTGAACAGGTTGAGAAGAAAGCCCTTATCATAACCTCAGCTGGCAAGGGAACAGAACAATTGATGATCAGAAAGAGAAAGAGACTTTGAATATGTAGACTGATAAGGAATGCAAGGTTGAGGAGATTTGGAGAGTGTCAAAATAATTAGGAAGGCAAAGAGGAGATGTAAAATTGTCAAAAAACATAAAACAGTAATATTTACTGGTACATTAATAATAAAGGTTGTTAAATTGTAATATGACCATTACGAGATAGACAGGATATGGCAATGACAGCTGGTTGAAATATTAAATTAATTCTTTCCCTTGTCTACTGGAGAGAAGGAACAAGTAAACCTAATATATAATGAGTAGTGAGATAAGTACCTGGAAATAAAAATAAATGAATCTGTTGACTAAATGGAAACTCAAAGGGGAAAGCCCATGATTTGGATGGATTGCATGCACATTTTAAAGATCTAGGGGAGAAATAGCAGAGACATTACAACACTTCGTAAATAATTTGTAATAAGCAAGGTGTAATGCCAGAAGTCTGACAAATAGCAAATATAATTCCTACATTTAAAACAAGGGGACAGAATTGTCCAAGGAACCTGTCAGCTAACAGTTGGTGGTATGAAACAGATTGGAATTGCTACTAAAGGAATTGACAAAGAATGATATAACAGTCAGCATCTATTTACAGCACTTGTAAGCTATGCTGTCTTTACAGATGCAGAAACACAGGAACAAAGTTTATTTGTGAAATTAATTTATCAAGATAGGATTACAATAAATTAAGTTTGAGGTAAACTCAAGCAGAGATTTTCATTTTAACACAGGTTCTACTATCCATAATAAGTTGAAACAGAAGAACTTGCATTTGTTGCTACATTGATTATCAGGCTTAATTCTCTCTTTCCTTACATCTGTTGCTTCTGGTCTTTCATAGAATCCCTATGGTGTGGAAGCATGCCATTTGGTCCATCAACTCCACATCACCCCTCTGAACAGTAACCCATCCCGACACATCCCCCTACCTATCCCTGTAATCCTACATTTCCTGTGTCTTTGGACACAATGGGCAATTTAGCATGACCAGACTACTTAACCTGCACATCTTTGGACTGTGGGAAGAAACTGGAGCAACTGGAGGAAACCCACACAGATATGGAGAGAATGCGCCTGAGGGTGGAATTGAACCTGGGTCCCTGGCGCTGTGAGGCAGCTGTGCTAACCATTGAGCCACCATGCCACCCAGAATCCATAATTCTTCTACTGCTGCAAGGACCTGAGGGGAGCATCTCTAGCATCCCAGCTTTTATCCAGTTAGCCCCTTCCACTGCTCTGTCATTCTCACAGCTTTGTGCTGGTCATATCCTGAGCATCTTTTTCTAGACCAACCATATGTTATCATTGCCATGTAAAGTCCTCCATATCATCATTATTTAACTTCCCTTACCTCCAGCTGCTGCACCTCCTGTTCTCATCTCTCAATCTCCAGCGCATCTGTTCTTTTAGCTTACACAATCAAATTGAAGCTTCTACAACAACTTAGCTTTTTAACTGCTTATCTAAATTGCAAGAGTTTTTTTTTGAAGAGATACAGAGACGGTTAATAAGGGTGATACTATTAATGTGTTTTACTTGGACTTTGAAAAGGCATTGATTCATTGTCAGGCAAGAGGCTTGTGTGCTATGTTATAGCATCGTATTGAAGGGACTGAGATAGTGTTGCTACAGAGAGTAGTTGTCAATGGGCGTTTTTCGGCTGGAGGAAGGTTTGTAGAGGAGCTCTCCAGGGATTGTTGTTGGGATCCTTGCTCTTTCTAATATGTATTAATGACATATGGACACCCCACAGTTTCAAAATGTGAGGAAAATGCGTAGCTTGGGAACATTGTGAACTGTAAGGAAGTTGGTGTAGACCAAAAGAATTTAGGCAAGTCGATGGGATGGGTGGCTGGGGAGTGGAGTCCAATGTGGAGAAATGTGAAATGATTAATTTTAATAGAAAAAAAACATGGGGAGACAACATAAATTAAAAAGTGCACTCTCAAGGATGTGCAGGAGCAGAAGGGCTTGGGCATGTAGGTGCATAAAGCAGTGGTGGCAGAATGCATTGTTTGCTGGCTTCAGGACAAAGCCGTGAGAGTAAATATTATTCAGAGTGGCAGAAGGTGAGAAGAGATTGTCACAAGTTCATTGCTGGGACCACTGCTGTTCATAATTTGCACAAGTCATTTGGACTTAGAAATCAAAAACACCAAATTGTGACAGAAGTTGATATCAGAGAGGACTGCAACAAAGGGCAGCAGATTAACATGAGATTGACCAACTTACCTAGTTTTCTTAGGAAATGGAGAATGTGACTCACGTTGCAAATCTGGGGGGTTGTAGTGGAATAGTAAGGATATGAAAACAAATATGCTATTGTTAAGGCCACTAAAATGAGTAAGTACTGAACTTCATTTCTATAGGAGTAGAATTGAAAAGTAGCTTAGCAAAACTTCTCCATTTTGGATCTTTACTAGATCATACTTAAGAAGACAGCTAGTTCTGGATAGGATGTAGAGGAGGTTTACAATGTTGATACGAAGAATGTGTGGACATACATATCGGGAAAGGATTGACAGACTGGTAATGTCTCCTGGGGCAAAGAAAAGACCCGAAAGGTGACCTGGAGGTATTTCAAATTGTGAATGAATGATTTGACAACATAATAGAGTGAATGCTTCCACTTCCAGGGAAGAGCACAACTAAAGTTCACCAATATGAGCTAGTCGTCAAAAGATTTAAGGGAATTTGGAAGAATTATTTTTACTTAAATAGAGGTGCGCATGTGAAACCTAATACCAAAAGGAGTGTTTGAAGTGAAAACTCATTTAAGGCAAAGCTAGACAAACATTACGAATAAGAGTGGATACAGGATAGATTTAACTAAAAATGAGTGAATGCCCAAATGGAGCATAAATGTGGTATGTGATCATTGGGCTGAATGCTGTGTTCTGTATTCTGTGACCTGCGTAGCAAATAGTGTCCACCTTCTCTTTGTACAAGTGTCTACCCATTCCCATTGCTGTAACATTGAGAAAGTAGAGGCTGAATTATTATAGTAACAAGTTTAACAGAGAATTTTTCTTTCTCTTAGGTTATCAACAAGATGATAAACGTCAACATCATGTCAGTCTGTAAGGTAAAACAAATTAATTTAATTTCTGTGAAGTTTTAATTCGTTACATACCCACTTAAAGATGGGTTACACTACATTTGGGTAAAATTATGTTCTAAAAGTCAACTTAGTGTATTATCAGTTGCAGACAAAAAGCAAATTATTTCATAACCAGTGACACTCTTACCTTGAGTTTTTTCACATTTTTCCCCCACAGGCACATTCAAGCAGGTTGTGTTTTTTTCTGAGTGTTAGCAAAGCCCACCACTACTACCACACATTGATTAGGAACTGACTCTTGTTCATCACATGCAACACCAGTACTGAATTCAAGCAGTCTGTAGACCTCTGGTTGATTTTCACCTTTCTCGAACTGAAGCTGATTATAGTTCCTGCGTTGCTTTGCCAGCTCAACTTATAGAACTACAAAATGGTAATGGAAGATCAGAATTGATACAGCATGTTCTTTCCATCTCTGCAAAAGCAAGTCAGCTAATTTGATTCCCCTTCTCTTTTCCTGTAACCCTGTAAGATTATCCTCTTTGAAGCCTATAACTGAATCTGCTTCCATCGCACTTTATGGAACTACTTCCAAAACTCTAACTCGATTGTCCTTCAGCCATTAGATAAAAAACTTGATGTAAGTGTAAGGCCTTCCAGGTGTGGTGGTGTAAACATTGCGTTTGCATGTTTGGAAATTTTGAGCTGGAGCACAGTTTATTAATAGAACTGGTTAGAGAGGGAGAATGTTATTAAGCTTAATATTAAAGCAACATGCTTGTTCTTTCTTTATATATATTCTTTAGAAAAGTGCACTTTCTACCAAACTACAATCCGGTTGTCTTTGAAGAATTAATTTCCAATGTTGCAAAACTTGCCTTTATTTTCTTCTTCTGCACGTTCGTATGAACTTAGGCTCAAGCTTCCTATTATTGGCAGCCACGTCTCAGTCATTGTTAAGGTTCTATCTACGTATCAGGGCTGAGAAATTCCTATCATTTGTGGAATTCTGACATTAGCATTGATTTTCTGACTTCTTTCACTGTGCTCATCAGTAAGCTTGGCTGCTAGCTCATGTCATGAGATTCCAAAAGTCTGGGCTATCCTGCAGACAATCTACAAACTCCATTGTGGAGAGTCTCTTTGCACCCAGATTTGAACCTCAACTGTCGTTACTGAGCTTCATATCAAACTGAACCTGGCTGCTATCGGTCATCCAGTGCAATCTACTGATTGTAAGGTGGAGCCTTGCACTTGGGAGGCTGGAGAGGGGTACAGAAGGAAGACAGAGTAGCAGATTTCAGGTCGTGGCTGTGGTTGGAGTGTAAAGGTGCTGGTTATCACTCAGTGGCCTCACCACAAAGGTGCCTGTGGGGTTGCAGGACTGCTTGGGTTTGCTGTAAAGCTGTTGAAAAGGCAAGGCTGTCGACTGAGTGGGAGGGTGCTTAGAATCATTCTATCATGAGAATGAGTTGGGAGGAAGGATGTTCGGAAGAGTACATATGGGGAGACACCTTCAGAAGAGGGTGTGTCGGGAAGAGGTCTGAGAAGAGACAGTGCTGTGTGAGTAGAAGCGGTGTTGGGGTGGGGGGGGCGAAATAGGATTAAGGGCTGTTGAGTGAGAGCAAATTGAGGATGGTGCTTGGAGAAAAGGTGCATGAGTGAGTCAAAGACATCAGAGTGTTCTTAATCATTTACCTTAATAGAGAGCCAAGAACAGTTGGAGGAAGTAAAGTGTGGAGTAACTGCTGGCTAACTATAATCCTGGATAGCTAAAGCTATTCAAAACTGGATGAATAGAAATTTCCTCCAATTAAATATTGGGATGACTAGAAATGTTCTTTTCACTCCCTGTTCCAAACTTCATTCCCTATGTAGCAACTCTATCACTCTCCCTGACAATAGCCTAAGATGAGGCAAGTTTGTTTGTTAAGTTATAGAGTCAGAGATGTACAGCATGGAAACAGACCTTTTGGTCCAACTTGTCCATGCCGACCAGATGTCCCAATCTAATCTAGCAATTCGTATTTTTCTAAGCACCATCCTCAATTTGCTCTCACTCAACAGCCCTTAATCCTATTTCCCCCGCCCCCCCCACTCCCCCCCCCCCCCCCCCCACTCACACAGCACTATCTCTTCTCAGACCTCTTCCCGACACACACACTTACTCACAGCACACCCTCTTCTGAAGGTGTCTCCCCATACGTACTTGGCAGCCCCTCTTCCAAACATCCTTCCTCCCAATTCATTCTCATGATGGTCATTCTAAGCACCCTTTTATACCTCTTTCCATTCCTTTCCAATAATTTTTTTTACCTCTTTGACAAAGCTTTTAGTCATCTGACCAAATTGCTTATGTGGTTTGATATATTCTGTTTCGTTTCCTTCCTGAGAAGCACCTTCGGGCATTTTACTTTGGCAATGCCTCATCGATACAAGCTAACGGCGAGTGACGTGGACATTGTGGTGGTAACAGCAGTGAACTAGTCAGCTTTCACTGTCATCACGCCACTGAAACTAACATGAAATTCAGGGGTTAAGTTTAAGCAGAATAATGTGCAAATCCAGAAGTTGCTGTCACTGATGGTGCACTCACTGGAGGGACACAGTTGAGGTCCTGCCAAGCGTGAAAGTTCAGTGATCAGTGAAGTCATGAAAAATTCCAGTTTTACATTTGGTCTCACAGCAAAAATCTTTGAAAAAGTTGAATCTTGTTGAATATTGTGTAAATTCAATGGATTAATTTCATAATAAGCAGAACACCTTGATTAGCCTTGAAAAGATAATTTACAGTTGGGGAATGTTAGAATTCTGCATTGATAAATTCCATACTTCTAACATTTGTTTTCTAATAATATTTTATCTGGAATTTTAAATTGGAAGTAAGAGTGGTTTTTAACTTCCAGGGTTTGTTGGAGAATATCTATGATTTTCCTGCTTGCTGATATCACTGCTGCTGTACACCTGGGGATCTCCTTAATTTGGTGTCCAATTGTATTTTGGTGCCAAGAAGGGGGGATGTTGATGTCATAAAAATCTTTGTGGGCAGCTTGTCTCCCCTGGTTAGTGGTATATGCTTTAACTTTACCACTGACTGCAAAACTGGGTCAGTGTTTTTTTAATATTCTAACGAGAAAGGTTATGTCATTGAAGATACTGAGGTTAGCATTAGTAGAGAGGATTACCCCTACTGAGTCAAGCTGGCTGGCTAACCAACCATATCCAGAAGCATTGAGGGCTCTTTAACTCAGATGTTTGGTTCATTGATTTAGCTTCTGAATTCCCATATTGCTCGATGTATAATTGTGGAGGCAACCCAACACGTGACCTGTCTTAGTTTTATTCGCCAGTCCCTGGAGAGGATGGTAGCCTGTTGGACATTGGATTGTTTATTTAATATGAATTTCAGTCCCTGCTCTAAATATACCAGGTACCTAGCATCAATTATACATGACATAGTGATCAACACAATCC